>NC_088651.1:1516511-1639011 GCF_964019385.1 Sycon ciliatum | reverse complement strand
GTCCAAAAAGTAGTGAAGATCCCCGTTCTGCCAAGTCTGAATCAGCATCCACTGTGAGTATGCAGTTGCCAGGGGTATGGTGCATGTTGCGAAGATAAAGTGACTTCAAAACTGCCATGTTTCGGAGCTACCTTTCACTAATGGAGATTTTTGGCATTATGAATTCCATAGCTTGTGGATACAGAGTAATTTGTGCACCGAATTCTGACACTATTTGCTAAAGATTTATATTCAATTACGCGATCGTTCAGCCTAAAAGAGTAATCAATAGGTGAAAATCCACGAGTGTTTCAGCCCTAGAAAAATGCATTTGCGAGTTGAGTTTTCCATGATTTTAACGCGTTTTTTTAAATACACTTAACCAAAGCACCCGTGACTCTGTGATAATGAAGATTTGGGACTTAGAAATTCTTACACAGTGATCTGGTGGATGACAGCAATGTCATGGTACAAATTAACTCGAAATGCTCAAAAATCACATAATCCCCTTTGGGATCTATTATCAATGTTTAGAATCAACTCGTAAAAACTCCATGTCAATCTCCAATTGACACAAACCTTGTTTATTCAACATAATCATATCCTATCCAATAAAAACAGTTTATAAAACAGCTTTTTAGGATCGGACCCAGTCCGCATAACCAAGAGAGCTAGCTCCCTTGGCTGCTGTTGGATTATGCAAGAATGGGCCTTCCAGATAAGGTCTAAAAAGGAAAAGTGGTTATAGTTATGAAAAGAACACCGGTAACCATAGAGACAGACCACACTCTCATAATTTAGATACTGGTTATAATAGACCGAATAATGAAAATGATCTCATAGCCTATGAAGAGTCAAAGAAATTGAACCAATGACAACAAATACTCGTCCAGCAACACAAATAACAGCTGTCCACTAATTTTGTTGTTGGAGATTGAGTAGGAGTTTTACTGGTTGATTCTAAATACAATAAATGCTCCGGCCTTGGGTTTATGACCAATAAAAACTAATTATAAAAACCTCGGGGACCGCGGTTTTTCTAAAAGTTTTTATTGGTCATAAACCCTCGGCCTCCTCATTTATTGTATACATAACATATATCTCTCCCAATGTCTGAGTGTGCCTCTTGCTTCGTTGCATGATTTCAGAGATCGATGACAGTGGAAGCGGTAGTGGCAGTGGCAGCGGGAAACATTAGCATCAGCGGCGGCAGCGGAAGCGGAAGCGGTAGCGGAAGCGGTAGCGGAAGCGGTAATGGAAGCGGAAGCGGTAGCGGCGTGCCGTTTAATAGGACCTGCGATAATTTCTTCTTTCTGGCGCCAAGCGGCCAGGAGTGTCTGCCATGTCTGTGTAACCCACAGTTGACAGTACAGTGCATCAACACCACTGGAGAGTGTGTATGCCAGCCAGGTATTTCAGGTGAGTGAAGATCAATGGGCTTAGAATGTGGAAGTTGAGGGGAGAAAGAGAGAGAGAGAGTGAGAGAGAGAGAGAGAGAGAGAGAGAGAGAAAGAGAGAGAGAGAGAGAGAGAGAGAGAGAGCGAGAGCGCGAGAGCGAGAGCGCGAGAGCGCGAGAGCGCGAGAGAGAGAGAGAGAGAGGGAGAGGAGAGAGAGAGAGAGAGAGAGAGAGAGAGAGAGAGAGAGAGAGAGAGAGAGAGAGAGAGAGAGAGAGAGAGAGAGAGAGAGAGAGAGAGAGAGAGAGAGAGAGAGAGAGAGAGAGAGAGAGAGAGAGAGAGAGGGAGAGGGAGAGGGAGAGGGAGAGGGAGAGGGAGAGGGAGAGGGAGAGGGAGAGGGAGAGGGAGAGGGAGAGGGAGAGAGAGAGAGATGAGGGAGCGAGACGGAGAGATGAGGGAAGCGAGAGGAAGAGGGAGAGGGAGAGGGAGAGGGAGAGGGAGAGGGAGTGGGAGTGGGAGAGGGAGTGAGTGAGTGAGTGAGTGAGTGAGAGAGAGAGAGACAGAGAGAGAAAGAGACAGAGACAGAGAGACAGGCAGAGAGACAGACAGAGAGAGACACAGAGAGAGACACAGAGAGAGACACAGAGAGACAGAGAGGGAGAGAGGTAGGGGGGAGTGAGGGAGAAATAGAGAGAGAGACAGAAAGAGAGAGAAATATAAAGAGAGAGAAAGAGAGAGGTAGAGAGAGAGTGAGTGAGAGAGAGACAGGGGGAGAGAGAGAGTGTGTGTGGGGGGGGTGGGGGGCGCGCGCACGAGTGCGTGAGTGTGTGAGGGAGTGAGAGGGAGTGAGAGTGTAAGGCAGGGAGAAAAAGAGAGAGAGTGAGAAGGAGAGAAATAGAGAAAGGGAGAAAAGCGAGAAAAGCAAGAAGAGGGAGAGAGTGAGTGAGAGGAGAGAGAGAGAGAGAGAGAGAGAGAGAGAGAGAGAGAGAGAGAGAGGGAGAGAGAAAGAGAGCACTTTGGTCTACCAGACACCGTCCAGGCAAGCTTCAGTGGAAGCACTATTACTCTTTTGTCACTTGTTTTGGAAATGGTCACGTAGTATGCATTTATGGCCTTTTCCCCATCAAACTGTATGTGATCCGGAAATACGAATATATTTCAAAGTTTGGGTAGTGCCCGGTCCCGGGATAAACAAGGTGTGAGTGTATATTGCTCGGAATGTAATGGGTACGATTACTTTTATGATGGGGATGACTTTTGTTTTATTTCGCAAATCCAAACCGGAATTTGTTCCCAGTGACAAGGTAGCTAAAATATATGATGTAGGACAGGAAATAGGTGTACGTGAAAATGTGTGTTAATGCACTGGAAATGATCAGCTGGAGATCAATAGTACGGATCCGGTGTAGAACATGGCAATCAGCTACTGTTGCAGGTACAGGTAGAATCCTGATAATTCGAACCTCCAAATGCCAGAAAAAACTTCTAATTATCTGGACGTTCTAATTATCCAAACATGAACCCACAACACAATATGTATGTCAAAATGCTCCCATGGTCACGCTGAGTTGCGCTATGGACCTTAGACACAGATCTCACGGATACTGAACTGACCGGCACAGCCAGCTCATGCAAACTGCACTGACCAGTACAATGTCCAGTAAACTTCGAATTACACTTTGCTAACTTCCAATTATCAGCACAAATCCTATACATTTTCTATGTAAGTGGAATCTGTGGGACTTCGAATTAACCTGACATATCCAGTTCGAGGTTCGAATTATCAGAATTTTTTTATGTGGGAATCGTACTGATAGAAATCGGTCCTGGAAAAACTTCTAATTAAGCGGCATGTTCGAATTAAGCCATATTCGAATTATCAGGATTCCACCTGTGTTGATCAAGGACTACAACAGGCACAGTCAGCGAAAGATTGTGTTTATATGGTTTATGGCGTTACTCCTCTTTGACAGGTGAGAGGTGTGATAATTGCTCCGCTGGACTCTATGCACCTACCAGTCGAGACAGCTATCTGGCACAATGTACCGTTGCTGGCTGTCGCTTCATCGTCGGTGATCGCTGCCAAAGTAAGACATTGTATGTATAACTCATAATCACAAGGTGATCATAGAGGCATTAACCCTTTACCGTTTGTACGTACAAATTTCGACCGCTCGCGGTCGATGACTTCTATGCGCACAGCGCTGGACTAGTTCACCGCAGAGAGCTGGGATTTTCCCTACTGGTAGCCAAGATGTACGCGCAGAGGATGCCGACAATTTTTTTGTGTGATGCAATACAAAAAATCGCGAAAATCGCGACTTGAAAAATGCGCTTTGGGAAAAGTGCGTACCCTGCGACTTTTGGTATTGCCTGCAGATTATTTCGACTTTTGCTTGAGCTGGCCTCACGACTGTCTGCCCTGCTGTGCAAGCCATGGACGCGGAGCAAGCTCTTTCGCTTCTGGAGACCCTTCCTGACGACTCTGTCGCTGCCTCATCCAGCGAAGATGAGTTTGTGGAGCCAGACAATTCTGTTGAAAATATTTATTCTGACGACGACCGCGACGATGACATGGCGAGTGAAAGCAGCGCCAGTGAGAGTGACAT
This sequence comes from Sycon ciliatum, assembly GCF_964019385.1. Taxonomy (NCBI): domain Eukaryota; kingdom Metazoa; phylum Porifera; class Calcarea; order Leucosolenida; family Sycettidae; genus Sycon; species Sycon ciliatum. The sequence continues at coordinate 1,635,029 of NC_088651.1, read as the reverse complement.
GGATGTCACAGACGACGACATTGTCGCTGAGATGAGTGCCACTAATGGTGGAAGGGGACGTGGCAGAGAGAGAGGATTCGGCCGTGGAATAGGCCGTCGTCACGGTAGAGGTCGTGGTGCACAGGTACTATGTACAGCCAGCGGTGCAACCTGCACTAGTCGATATTTGCAATACTTGGGATACTGCTGACACCGCTGTGACTGGTAACACTCCTGCATTCCACCCAGAGAACGAACCTGGTATCCACTTACCTGAGGGAGCCACTCCAGTGCAAGGATCTGATTTATTGCATATTGCAACAGTTTGCCCGATTGGGAATAAATCCAAATAATTATTAGTGCTAAATAGTGAAATCTGTGTTCGTTTTCTGGACTTGAAAGTTGTTGCATCGCATTCCTGAGGGTTTTTACTTTCAGAATCACCCCATTTTGTACATAATAAAAGTGAAAAATAAAAAAGTTACGGCATGAACAATGACGGTCGGTTTATGCTGTACAAATACCTAAAACGGTAAAGGGTTAATAAGCGAGAGAATTGTGAATGATGTCTCTGAATCCAACTCTATCGTGTGCTGCATGAGAGAGAGCATGCAAGGGAAGACCCGTCCAACTTTTAATGTTAGAAATCCATGATGTCGCGGGCCTTCCTCTCGGTCGAGATCCAGGAGTTGATCCTTGCAGGAAGGGCTTGGAGAAAACGTCAAGTCTCGTAACATGGCCAAACCACATCAACTTAAATTTCTTGACTTTGTTCGCTAGCCGCATCCTTGCTCCGATGATGTCATTGATTTCTTCCAGGATAGATTGGTTGGTACGCCGGTCGTGGTATGTTACTCCTAAGAGACTAGTGGCTATATTGTTTTACAGATATGTTCTTTTGCAATTTGGTCCTACTGTTAATCTACTCCTGATCCACTGTGGTCCCAAAGTTTCTCATTCTTTGGTTCCTGTGGTTCGCTGTTGTCCCAATGTAATCCCACTCTTTGGGTCCTATGGTTCACTGTGGTTCTTTTTCCATCCCACTCTTTGGTTCCTGTGTCCTGCGGTGCCAATGTAATCCCACTATTTGGTTCCTGTATCCTGTGGTCTTCTGTTATTTCACTCTGGCTCCCTGTTACGCCCCCCCCCCCCCCCTTGTAGTCAGCTCCTGCCCACTCTGGTCCCTCTCTTTGGTCCTTGGTTTAGTGGAATTTGTACTACTCTTTTGTCACTCTTCGTGGAAATATTGACTTCATATGTGATATGCATGGCCTTTCCCCATCAATATGTATGTTTTTTGGAGTTGCAGACATATCAAAGTTTAGGGTAGTGCCCGGTCCCGGACCGCCCGTATATGCGAGGTAGGAGTGTATGTCTACTGTTGGGGCACTTTGACCTGTTTGGAAAAAGAACACCCGATCACTTGTGACCTAGTTGGGAATTCTTAACGCTTGCTCAACGCTTGATTTTTCTGCTACAGATTGCACATGTGACATTCCCGGTAGCCAGGGTGCCTCGTGCAATGATGACGGCGAGTGTAGCTGTAATCCTGGTGTGGTTGGGCCCAAATGCAATGAATGCCCTACGACAACCGAGCTATTCCAAAGCCCCACCGGGGTTTGCGAAGGTAAGAGCATACTATATCACGGCTGCCATTGTCTCTTTGCCAGTTCCACCAGGGTGGTGAAGACCTACATGCACATCGATGATAGCAAGAGTAGATAGTCAAGAGTGTGAAACTCAGCATCTCTTCTACAGAAAGTGCAGAAACTGCACATACCCCGGCCCACGGTGGATTTGTTTGTTGACGTCACCTTTTTCCGAAACACATGGCGTGTGTCATACAGAACACGTGCATATTGCTGCAGAGCAGTGTGAGAGCACGTGTTGAAAGCTCGGCCAAGTGCACGAGGCAAAACTTCCCAAAAGACTCGCAGCACGTGCGTCATACGGTATGACTCATGCTTTCCAGAAAAGATTGCGTCGACAAAGATTTCCGCCGTGGGTCTACCTATCCGGGAGTTGCACACTCTTGTTTATCTACTCTTGATGACGGTGTTGTAGCCTTCCATAGTAGCTGATACCCATCATGATTCTACCTCTCCGTTTGTGTTTGACGGTGTAACATCAGAAATACTTACTCTCGATATTCTGTGAAAGCAGAAATTTTCGTAGGTGTTTTATTTTCGGTAACTTTGGTGCCAATTTTTTTTACAGAAAAAACACCGAAAAATCCGGTACTACTACAGTATACACTTACCTGGAAAACGGGTTTTACCAAAAATTTCCCTCCACCAACCCCGCCGATTTTGGAGAATACCGAATACAGTCAACTTCGCTAATAACGACTGCGGATATAACGACAATTCGCGAATAACGACATAATTTTCATGCCCAGAGCAAAGTCCCATCCAACTGTGACACATATAATGAGACTTCGGGTATAACGACACTTCGCGAATAAGGACACTTTTCTGATGCCCCGCCGAGTGTCGTTATAAGCGAAGTTGACTGTATATTGCACCTTCGAAAATGTCTGCTTTTACAGTAACATACTTTACTCTGTACATTGGAGTTCTTCATGAACCATTAATTGATTGTAGATTTAGGAAACAATAATAGAAATGATATAAAGCACGCCAATATTGATATTTCTGACTGCTTTGAACTGGCTCTAGACAAGAAAAACTGGCTGGTGCTGGTGGAAAAATGTGCTGCGCTTGAGTAGTTATTCTTAAGCGATGCGTTTAACAATAACGAGATGCCTTTTGTTGGCTCTTCTGCCTGGATTTCGTTGACAGATGCGTTAAGCCCATGGATCCTTCCATGAGTGACATGCGAACTGTAACTATTATTATTATAAGGAACCAATACGGCACTTCTTCTTAAAAACGAAACTCTTCGAAAATTCAAAGAGTCACAATTTGAACGTGCTTAAATGTGTAAGCTACTGCACTGGAGTCTGCGATTGATAAGAAATTTTTAACATCATCTAATATTATCCCACCTGAAAATTCACTGACTAACGTTGCTCGCTGATCAAATAATTATGTAATCTTCCCTCTGCTGTCTTAAATCCTACTCTAATTTTCTTTCTGACAATGGGTGACTGGCCCGAGACGTCAATAATTTTTCAACATCGCTAGCAAACGAAATGTCATCCAGCGCATGCGCCAGGAGTGAATTGCAACTAAATAGAGCGGTTGTCAGTTGACAAACCCGCTTCTAGTCTTCTTTTTTTCTTTTTAAAATCTATTCCTTTTTTTAACTTGGATCGTGAGCCAATTAAATTATGGTGATTTGTGGCACTCGCTGACTGTATAAGATCTGGTTACGTTTGCAGGCAGTTAATTATAACTCGTAATATTTTGTCCTTCTCCTTTTCCTTTTTCCTTATATTTGTGTGCCTGTAGTCGATCTCATAAAGTAGGGCAACACTGCCTGTTTGTTCTTCGACATTAAACGAGAGAGCTTGGAAGCTCAGGGCCCTACGCTATGCTTTTAATGTAAAAAGGCCAGAAAATCCTATTATAAGGAGATAAAAAGGAAAAGAAGGAGCAAACCAAAAGCGGATGAAGTGAGAGAAAAATAACAATCCGCAATAAACTCTGCAAATACTTTTGCCTAACTCATATTCAAACTGATTGAAACGTTTTTGCAATACAATGATGTAGCCAATCAACGGAAAAAAAACATTTCCATCAGTTCTACGTACGATGAGCTAGGCAAAAAATGTCCTGATGTCTGTCCTGACGTTTCCTGTGACCGGCGCTGACTCTGCCGATCACGGGCGTTCTGGACTCGACGGAATCTCTCTTCCGACGTTTCCTGTGACCGGCGCTGAATCGCCCGTTCACGCTTATTTTGGAGACGTCGGGATCTCTCTTCCAAAGGATCTCTCTTCCAAAGTGTGTTTTTGCTGACGCATCCTATCACCTATTCCGCAACTAGCGCCCATTCTAATTTTATTTCCTCCTCGTCTCCCTATTAATTTTCTTTCCAAATCTCCCTCTACATCAGGGAGTCGTATACATTATACGACGAATATTGTGGCCAGCTGTTTGTGGACAGCTGTTATGTACAATCCTGTAGAACCTTTGTAGTCACAAATACGGGACAGATACGGTAGCTCGAGACGTGACACAAACACACAAACAAACAAACACCAAATCACAGATACGGGACAGATACGGTAGCTCCAGGCGTGACACAAACATACACACAAACAAACAAACACCAAATCACAGGTATGGGACAGATACGGGACAGATACGGTAGCTCCAGGCGTGACACAAACACACAAACACACAAACACCAAATTAAAGCTGTGTGGACCCTGGCTAGCGCCAGACGTTACTGAAGTACCGTCTTCTGCATAGCTACGGGAATAAACCAATCTAATCCAATCCAATATATCGCTGCTCAACGTTTATGTTTTGCTTCAGAGTCAGACGACTTCTTGCCATTCGGCCCGGCAGCCAATGATACTCAGCTAGGAACTAATGCCATCGTAACCACCGCTCGAATACCCTTTGGCGTGGACCTGATCTTTTCCAACGCGCTCACAAACCTCTCGTTTGGATCTGCTTTCGTAAGTAGAGCGCATTCTAGTGGCAAGAAAAATGTGCCGAGTTAATTACAGCGAGGAGCATAACTTGGCGAGGGGGGGGGGACTCAAATGACTAATGCTCGGTTTCATACTGGCGCCTGGCCAACTCTTCAGTTCAGGAAGTGACGAGTTCTGTCCTGCTCCCATGTTGGTCTGCATGACAATCAGCCATAGTGTTTAAAAAAATTGTCTTCTGACCAATGTACATTGCATATGATTGCAGCAGACACGATTGAAATAGACAACAGCGTTGCAGTAAACATGTTTCTTATGGCACTGATGATGAGTACCTGAAGTTAGAAAGGGCGTTAAGCAGTTCCAAACTGCAGCACCAGTACCGGTGCCTCATGTGAGCATGGGGGTAAATTTTGAGTTGTAACTGCCACGCACGGGAATGGATTTGAGCTGTAACTGCCATACATGGGAAGGGATTTGAGCTTTTTAACTCCAATGCATGTGAATGGATTTGAGCTGTACCTGCCATAGATGGGCATGGATTTGAGCTGTAACTGCCATACATAGGAATGATTTGAGCTGTAACTGCCATACATGGGAATGATTTGAGCTGTAACTGCCATACATGGGAATGATTTGAGCTGTAACTGCCATACATGAGAATGTATTTGAAGTGTAACTGCCATAGGTGGGCATGGACCGGAGTTGCTGGCCCTGCAGTGAGTGTCTCTGCACAGTCGTCTGATGTGTGCATTGTCATTCTTCTAACTTCATTATGTTACAGGTGAGCAGTGATGGGTACGTGTCATTCCGCAACCTGCTCTCCATCTCGGTCTCATTCGCCAATCTCGTCAACCAGCAGGGAAACCCCGTACTGGCCCCGTTTTGGTCGGCTAACGATGCCAGCGAAGGAACGTCCTTCTACGGCCTGCGCACTGACTCGGCGTCGATCGACGGTGCACTGGACCTGCTGAGACGTGGCAGGCCGGGCAATAGCATGCAGAACATTGTGGTGGGAAACTTTCGACCGTCGCAGGTCCTCGTTGCCACTTGGACGTATATCCAGTCGTGTCCTGGCGGTCAGGCGGGAGTCAATTCTGGAAGGCCGTTTCTTGGGGTGAGTGTGTTGTAGTACGTTGTTTTGTGTACGTCGGCTGTGTGTGGTGTTGGTGTGAAAAGCAGTCTTCGTCTTCAGTTTGTCATGTCTAGTTGTGTTTCGTCGTCGTGTCAATAAATTTTCCTCCAAATGTAATCATTTCGTCCATCATCTCAGACCCACAAGGTTTGATTTGAAATAAAAGAAAAAGAAAACGAACAATTCAGATTGTCTTGGTCATCGATGGATAGCCATCGACATCATCAGCAAATCGAATTTTCGAGTGAAATTCGAGTATCGTCACAAAAAGCACTCGATCAGTCGAAACTAGGGCTTTGTTCGACTGAAAAATGCCCGCGAACAGAAAATACTTTTCGAATGCTCCGCGCGTGCTCTAGTACACGGCGCACTACGAGTCCTCATACTTGCGCATGTAGCTACTAGTTCTTACTACTAAAGTCTAAAGTACTAGTAGTACGGTAGTTGTAAGCGCACAAGGCACAGTCGAAACGGACTTCTTAACACTTTCCTCTCTCTCTCGAACTGTGAAGAGTTTTGCCAAGTGTGCTTTTTGTTTCATTTCAAGTATCCTGGAGTCATGGCTTTGTCCCCAACTACCAGCACCGGTATGCCTCCCGCTCCCAGTAGCCCTGCTGGCGTTGCCCCGGCATCTGCACCTATGGTGAGTTCCCCGCAGAGAGAGGGCAACTCAAAGTGCGCCAAATATTTGAGGTTCTACCTCACCGTGGATCTCATCCTGCTGAGGCAGTGTAGGGCCCACCCTCAGCAATTTGCCGTCCGCGGGTCTCCTGATATGCAAGCGATAGCGGAGAAGCTCGGGCGAGATCCGCCTTTTCAAGGGGTCTCCAAGAGAGCTCCTATCGCCAATAGGCTGAATCAGAAGAAGCATCCGCCGCTTCGCATCATCCTCAACGGCAATGAGAAACAACCGCAACGCAAACTCAAGGGGGAGGAGCGAATCCAACAAATCAACTTGCTCTGCAACAAACGCAGCCATTGCACATCTCAAAATCTCCAGTCCTCAACTGCTCAAGCTAAAAAAACTCGATTCGAAAATAGTATACTGTGCTGCATGATGAGCATTCATTCGAATTTTCGCGCTGATTTTCTTTTTGCCATTCGAATAATCAAATCGAAAATTTGATTTGATTATTCTCCGTAGTAATAATAATAATGTAATAGGTGTATGTATGCTACGACCTGAATACTTACTATTCGTATTTCCCGCTCGTTCCCCTTGGCAATGAGCCACTCACATAGAAGAGCGCATGCTCCAGGTTCTGTCTGTTGTAGTTAGTCTTGAGTTGTCGTTGTCCTGTTCTCCTTCTGTTTACACTCTTATCGAATACTTCTAATTATCCAATCATAATACCCTTGTGTTCCGGTGTGAGGGGGCATCATTAGCCGGGAGCAGCTAACACTGGTGGCAGCGGAAAACGTCCACCACTACATCGCTGGCGGAGTATGTACGCCTTCGGAGATCGCCGACTATGAAGAACCACGAAGGCCCACGCAAGTGAAACCATATCCTCATCCACTCTCTTCGTCAATATTTTCCTTTCTGCATTGTGTTTCTTTCTGCTCGTCGTTTTCTTGTTGCATGCATTGTTTACCATGGTTTACAGTCCATAGGTCAAGCATTGGCGCCAACCTGTCTGGCCAAACATTTTCGGAACATTTTCTGTGTCCGTGTTTTGTGCATACTGGCTGCTGTCTAGTGTCTTGTTAGGATATCTGCTAGCTGGGTAGTAGAGTCTAGCTACACTGTGTCCGTAGAGTAGTTGCCTATTTGGAATTGTCTCTGCCAAATTTAGTTGTTTGCCGCTATGCACGATAGGTTACGTAATACTAGATTGAGATCGATAGTCGATCGAGTCCACGGGAAAATTTTGCAGATAATATTTTTTTCGAAAATTCAAAAATACAAAAACAATTTTTTTTCACAATGGGCCGTTCAGCGAAATCCAAGAGACAAGAAAAGCTAGAGCGTAGCTTCGCTGAAGCTGGCTGTGACATGAGCATTGCTGAAGAGCGCGAGAGTTCGCCGGCACAAGGGTTGTCCCATCGTTTTCGTTTGCCGGACACAGACACATCACATGCACGTCCACTGCCGAAGCCAGTTTTGCTTCCTGAGACATTCGGAAATCAGCCAGGCCAAGATTTCACCACGTACATGAGGCATTTCGTCCACACATGCGAGTTGAGTGGGTACGACGACGAACAAAAGCTACGGCTACTACCTGCTCGCCTTGTTGGTACAGCTCATGAGATGTTCACCGAAATTCTAACTCACACGCCTGACATAAACTTTTCAGACGCAGTCGAGGCTCTGCATGTCCGTCTTGAGCCGCCCCAGCAAGCATTGATGCACGAGGCCAGTCTTCGCCAGCGAGTGAAGCTGGCGAGTGAAACTCAGCACGGGTATGCCACGGAACTTCGTCGGCTCGCTCGTCGAGCCTACCCAGGACAACAAGGTGCACTGCTTGATTCAATGCTGTTGCAACTTTTTATTGATGGCCAGGCATCGAAGGATTTGCGCTTGGCGTTGGCGTCACCTCGGCCCACTGATTTGGATGCGGCGGTCCAAAAGGCCATCGAGGTAGGTGCTATTTATGCTCGCGAGCAGGCCCGCACCGTACCTCACCAGTACGCACAGCCCGTATTTGCTGCTGCTCCGGAAGTGAAGCCCCGTCGCACTGCTCATGGTCGTGACCCCTACACAGCAGTCGGTCCACTGAAGTCGGAATCTGAGCGAGACCAGTTGGCTTCGCTTTTGTCGAGTTTTGATTCGCGTCTCTCTGCTTTGGAGGCGAAAATGGAGAGCGTGAGTCTGTATCGCCCCACCCGACCCCAGCAAGACCATGTACGTTTTGTTGCTCGTGGTGCTGGTGCTGGTGCGCCTAGTCGTGGTCGTGGCCAGAGTTTTGCTACAAGGCCTGTGCGTGGAGTGTGCCATGGATGTGGTGAAGAGGGCCACTTCATTGCATCTTGCCCGCACGCAAAAAACTAGGTTGGACTGGTGACACGGGGCCGCCGTCAGTCGTCCGAGTGGAGCCCCTCGAGGAGGTATGTGGTGCGATCTCACCCATTATTGTGCACGTTGATGTTTGTCTTTCGTCTTCGTCTTCGTCTCCTGTTGTTGCTCTTGTTGATTCTGGTTCAAGTGTGTCGTTAGTGCATTCTAAATTGTTGCCTAATTTGACAGAGCGACCTCCTCTAGAGTCTGCTCCGCGGTTGTGTGCAGTCAATGGCGCACAACTTCCTGTCGTTGGATCCATGGATCTGTGTATGTCGCTAGGAAATCTGTCTTTCCAGCACACGGTTGTTGTCTCTCCTGGTATTCACTGCGACATGATTCTTGGTTCCGATTTTTTGTTGCAGCATGGTGGTGTATTAGACATTGCTCGTGGTGTTGTGATGTTTGGCGATGTGTCTGTTCCGTTGCATGTTTCTGGGTCTGGGTGTCCTCCGTCACGTACGCCCTATGATCGTATTGTTCCGCGTAATACTTCCCCCTCATGTAATACTCATACTCCTCATTCTGATGCATGCTCCGACGATGTACCTGTTTCGTCGTATTCTTCTCGTGTTGCCCTTGACGATGAGCTGTCTGTGCCTGCTGGCCATGTTGTGCTAGTACCATGTGTCTATGTGGATGCTTGTTCGGAAACTCTGGATTGTGTTGCTGATCCACTAGAGTCGTTTGTGGATAAGTTTCCTACGTTGTCGGTGACACCTGCACTTGTAACAGTGGGTCCCGATCACTCACACATTGTCATGACAATTGAGAATCACGCTGAGCATAATATTATTATACATAAAAACACCAATATTGCCGAACTGTCTCCTCTCATTATGGATGATGATGATGATGAAGATGACGCCGCGGTTTCATCCGTCACCACTGATCGCACACCTGAACTCACAGAACAGCGCAAGGCTACCATTAATGAATACGTTAAATCACAACAAAACCTCTCATCCGAAACCAAAAGCATGCTCACCACACTCCTCATTGATAATCACGACCTATTTATATTGCATGAAGACGACTATGGCTATTGTGACATATTTCCGCATAAAATTGATACAAGCACACATACTCCTATTAAACAAGCAGCTCGGCGCATTCCGTATCACCGTCGCGTTGCTCTGCAGACGTTATTGGATGAGTTACTAGAGAAGGGTATCATCCAAGAGTCTATCAGTCCGTGGGCGTCTCCGATCGTGTTGGTTCCTAAGAAGAACGGTTCCTTACGACTTTGCGTCGACTATCGCAAGTTAAACGGTGTCACAAAGCCGGACGCCTATCCGATTCCACGGGTGGATGACATGCTTGATTCGCTGTCTGGTTGTAAGTGGTTTTCGTCGCTCGATCTCGCGTCTGGGTATTGGCAGATTGCGATGGATCCTGACGACCTAGCGAAGACCGCATTTACAACACCATTGGGCCTGTATGAGTTTACAGTGCTGCCGATGGGGTGCAGGAATGGTCCTGCCACCTTCCAGCGAGTTATGGAAGCTGTTCTTCGTGGGCTGTGTAATGCTGCGGCTCAGCCATTTTGTCGTGTCTTCTTTGACGATGTTTTAAATGCAAGTGAAACATTGTCTGGCCAGGTATTGATTTTGTCGCGAGTGTTTGAGCGTGTGCGTTCAGCAGGCATGCGTTTTAACTTAGCAAAGTGTTCTTTTTTCCGGTCGGACGTCGCGTTCCTCGGGCACCGCGTGTCGGCAGACGGAATTTCCCCCGATCCGGACAAGGTTTCCGCGATACTTGCGTGGAAGACGCCGAAGTCTGTCACTGCGGTCAGGTCATTCCTTGGTTTCGCGGGATACTACCGTAGATTCATCCGTGGATTTGCGCAGCGGTCTGCCCCGCTGACGGCTCTCACTGGCAAGAATGCGCAATTTGTTTGGTCGAAAGCTTGCGACGCTTCCTTCCGCGCCCTGAAGTCTGCGCTGTCGAGTGCTCCGGTTATGGCATTCCCGGACTTCGGACCAGATGCCGGTCCCTTCCTTCTGGACACAGATGCCTCGAAAGTGTCCATTGGTGGTGTCCTGAGCCAGGTGCAGGACCAGGTGGAACGCCCCATTGCGTTTGGTGGGCGCGTAATGTCGAAAGCGGAGCGTAACTATGACGCCAGTGATCGCGAAGCCCTGGCCCTTGTCTTTTTCGCCAACCACTTCCGGCATTATCTGCTTGGTCGCGAATTCACTGCAAGGACAGACAATACCGCGTTAACTGCGTTGCGGGCAACCAAGGAGCCCCGTGGTCGCAAAGCTCGATGGATTGAGGCTTTGGCCGAATTCGAGTTTGCTGTTGTGCACCGCCCTGGTTCTCGACACAGGAATGCCGATGCTATGTCCCGCGTGGTGACCGATGTGCCGTCTCCTCCGCCGAGTCCGCCGCCTCTTGCCCGTGATGTTCCGCTGTCAGCTGCTGCTGAAGTGCCACTTGCTGAGATTATTCCTCCGGCCGTTTTTGTTCGTCCTCCTGGTGCCTCTGCCGCTGGACCGTCGCCGGATTGTTACAAGCCTCAGAGTCTTCTTGCTCCGTATGCTGATCCTGCTCTGTCTGAGTGTTTCACCAGATATGATGCTGCCAGTGGCAAGTTTGTTCGTCCGCCTGAAGCCGTTTCCCGTCCTCCCAACTGTCAACCGCCTGCCGTTACTGCTTCTCGTCCTGACCCGATTACGCTGTCCGATGATGATTTTCCGCCGCTACAGCCGCCGTCGTCTGATCCGGTCCGTACTTCTTCTCCTGTTTCTCGTCGTTCTGGCCGTGTTCGCACTGCACCTGCTCGACTCGCTGACTATGTCCTGGACTGAGTTTATTATTTGGTTTGTTTTCTTTTGTTTGTTTCCTAGGTATTTCGTTCATTCCCGTGGACGTGAATTTTAGCTAGGGGGGCACAGTGTAATAGGTGTATGTATGCTACGACCTGAATACTTACTATTCGTATTTCCCGCTCGTTCCCCTTGGCAATGAGCCACTCACATAGAAGAGCGCATGCTCCAGGTTCTGTCTGTTGTAGTTAGTCTTGAGTTGTCGTTGTCCTGTTCTCCTTCTGTTTACACTCTTATCGAATACTTCTAATTATCCAATCATAATACCCTTGTGTTCCGGTGTGAGGGGGCATCATTAGCCGGGAGCAGCTAACAATAATAATAATAACTTTATTAGGATGACCCAAAGGCTGACCGCCTATCGTGGGGTCTGTCGCATTGAAAGATGATGGTACAAGACAGTACAGATTGGGAAAGTGTGTGTGTGTCGGGGGGGGGGGGGGGGTGGGGGGGGGGGGGGAGGGGGGGGGGGGTATGAATGGACAAAAGAGACGGCTAGGTTTCTAGTCAGAACTTTCGATGGATGAGCAGCATGCTTACTTGCCATTTTCAGATCTCCTTGAGTGTGGTTGCCATAGCATGTTGCATTGTTCTTGACGGTGGTTGCCATGGCATGTTTGAATTGTTCTTGACGGTGGTTGCCATGACATGTTTGCATTGTTCTGGACCGTGGTTGCCATGGTACTGTAATTAAATTGTCCTTGTTTGTGGTTGTTATGGCATGCTTGAATTGTTCTCAATTGACTGTGGTTGCCATGGCTTATTTGAATTGGCTCTTACTTTCCATGCATTGTTTTCACTCACAGTTCAACCACTATCAGGCGGTGGTCGCGTGGAACAGCCAACGGTCGTTTGCCATATTCCTCCACAACAACATAGCGTGGAATACTGACAATTCGTTCAGTCGCGTCTGGGACGGCAACACATTTCTGTACGACGGAAGCCGGCCGTTTGATCGCGAGGTGAACATCTACGAACTGACGGTGGGCATGCAGGGCTGCGATCCGTTCTTCTTCATGCCGGACGGTAGCGAGGATTGTGTGCCGTGTGCGTGCAACCAGACAGGTTCCGTCAGCTGTGATCAGAGTACAGGCGTGTGCCAGTGTCGTGTGAATGTGGAGGGCCCGTTGTGCGATCGCTGCGCTGTGGACCACTTCACAACGACGCCCGGCGATTTTTCAACGTGCGTGCCGTGCACGTGCAACCCCACCGGCACCGTAGGATCATGCGATGCGGCCACGGGTGTGTGTCAGTGTCGCCAGGGTGTCACCGGGGGTAGATGTGACGTGTGCCTGCCGGACTTCTTCGCACAGTTCGGCGATCTTGCTCGCTGCATCGCCTGCCCGTGCAATCGGCAGGGATTCTCCGGCTGCAATCCAGACGGTAAGAGAACCGTTCTCGCCGTGTCAAGTCCATAACAAAAGAAACCTTTCTTTTCCTTTCTCCCTTCTTTTACTTTCTTTCACAAGACTAACTCACTGTTACTCTCTTGCTCTATGCACTGTACGGCTTTTACTCTGAATATCGACGACAATTGTCACCTACAGTTAACTTCGCTGGTAACGACTGCGGATATAATGACAATTGGCGAAGAACAACAGAATTTCCATGCCCAGTGCAAAGTCCCATCTATCTATAATGAGACTTCGGCTATAAGGACACTTCGCGAATAAGTACACTTTGCTGATGCCCCGCCGAGTGTCGATATACGCAAAGTTTGTATACCAACTTTGTTGAAAAAGCGGCAGAGCTAGATCAGTGAACATGTGTTTAGAGTCCGCACATGTATTGTCAGTTCTACATGACTAGCTTCAAAATGTACTAGTCACCGCAGCTAGGATGGATGATCAAAAATTATGTCCCCACAGGGGAACGTTGGGAGGATAAAGGTTAATGATTGTGCGTGTTGAGATAAATAGGTATTGTGAAATCTGTCTAGGACGACCGCTCAAGGTACCCTCCAAACGTGGTCTCTGCTACCAGGTGGCCTCTGTTACCAGGTGGTCTCTGCTACCAGGTGGCCTCCTTGTCCAGGGTAACTTGACTGGCAATAGCATCCCATCGGTCCTGGTTGCAGTGGTCTTTTGGGACAGGTGGTCGCCATTATCAGGGTGGCCATCTTGTCATGTTCTTCCTGTACTACCAACAATACCGCGGTATGTGTAAACCACCATGCTGCAACAAGCAGCATAGGTGTGCAGTGACACCTTTGAAAGGGTCTCCGACCACCTCACACTCATGGTCCACTACAGAAAATGATGCAATGAATCAAAATATTTCAAAATTCAAAAGGAACGCCTCTTGCAGCTCCGTTGAACTTGTTAATTAGCATGTCTATATGAAGACTAAACTACGCCGTAGGGTTATTCCTCTCCGCACACAGTGCACAATGCCTAAAAGTGCGCAGTTTTCTTGAAAATAATAGAATAATAAAGAAGGGAACAAAAACGTTTGGTTCAGAAAACCTTTGCTTTGTTCTTCTAGAGAGGTGTGGACAATGTATAGATGCATAAGTATTGTAATTTTACAAAGTAAAAGAATAAAGATCCGTTACTGTTTTTCTTTGTTTGTTTTCAAGACAAAACTAGTTACCTGCTGTGTGCTTGTACTTCCGTCAAGCCTGACCTTTTGGCATACTCCCCCTGTACAGAGCATTGGCTTTTGTCCTTGTCCATTGTTGAACTGCAGGAACTTGCAATTGCTTTCCGTCCGTCAGCGGTCCCACGTGCGGCTCGTGCAGTGCAGGATTCTTTGGCAATGTAACGGGATGCGTGCCGTGTAACTGCTTCACGGCCGGTACAGTGGGAGGCACTAACATCTGTGATAGCATCTCTGGCCAGTGTCAGTGCGATCAGTTTAGCTTTGGTAAGCACCATGAAACCCTCTTTATTGAACATTCATTCATTGCTAGTGTGGCTTTCCCAAACAAATTGTTATTGCCCTCTCCCTTGCCGGTGTACATTAGCGGCTTGCCACGGATATGTCAATAATACCAGAATAATCAGTAGCATGAAAGGAACAGCAGGCTAAGTGAACAGTGAACTTCATGGAAGTTATTTGCGTATTACTCTGCTCAGTGCAAACATATTTTTAGATTCAGTAAACGCCATCATACTGAGTTTTGCTAAGAATTCTCAATTGCCCTAGTAAATATACAACTACAGCAACATCTTCTTTTCTGTATTCTACTGTGCAGGTCGAACATGTATCGACTGTGCTCCAGGATTTTATGCACCAGCGAATACACTGAGCTTTCTAGACCAGTGTTCCGTTGCGGGTTGCCCATTTACACCAGGAGCAAGATGTCAAGGTACTGCACGTATACGTTAGGGATGCTGCAATGCGCAGTATAGTCAACCCATGCTGTAGTTACCTGTCAGGTTTTGTGCCTGCGTGTACATATTGTGTGCGATGCTGAGTGTGCACATTGTGTAGATGTCCGGGTATTCTGTATATGCCTGCATGTGCAAATTGTGTATGTGCATGTGTGTGTGCATGTGTGTGTGTGTGTGTGTGTGTGTGTGTGTGTGTGTGTGTGTGTGTGTGTGTGTGTGTGTGTGTGTGTGTGTGTGTGGTGTGTGTGTGTGTGTGTATGTGTTAGTTATACCCATATAAAATCTTAATCAATTTTTTTAAGTGTTCGCTCTCCACACCGGAGATTGGCTGTATTTATGACATTTTTTAGTTGTCTAAAGTCCCTGGGCTGCTTACAGTGCGCAATGCCCACTGGACAGAGCAAGTAATACAAATATTACACAGCAATGAATCAAACAAGTCTCATTCCGCTGTAACTCCGAGTTTCGTGTCAAAACACTTCATCAGACAGCATATGACCAAGACTAACGATCACTAGAATATATACGGAGAAGGGGGCAAAGGTGATGGAGGTACATTTCAATAGCGCGAGGAAAAGGGATGACAAAATCAGCGTGATTATATAAGAGGAAAAAGATGTTGAGAGTATATACCCAACATTTTTTATGACATTTTTCATATGGAAGTACCTCGGTGCCTTGACATCATGGTGTTCAAGTCAACACAACCTCTTCCGTTTGTATCTGCTTGCTGCTACTGCATGATTGCTGCTGTTGTTGCTGATGCTACTGCTGCTGCTGCTGCTGCTGCTGCCGTCGTTGCTGCTGCTGTTGCTGTTGCTGCTGCTGTTGCTGTTGCTGGTGCTGTTGCTGTTGCTGTTGCTGTTGCTGTTGCTGTTGTTGCTGCTGTTGCTGTTGCTGTTGCTACTGCTGCTGCTGCTGCTGCTGTTGCTGCCTTCGCTCCTGGTGCTATTGCTGCTCTACAGATTGTGGCTGTAACCCCCTTGGTAGTACTAGTCTCCAGTGCAACAGTGCTGGAGAGTGTATCTGTAACGCCGGTGTAGATGGTGTGAAGTGCAACCAATGTCCGGTAGCACAGCAGCTCTTCCAGACTGCAACAGGACTGTGCGCAGGTGAGTCAGGTCCTTTTATGTACATGTTTGGTTTGGACTGAACTGCACAGCCCAGTAGATAATGCGTGGGAATGGATTTGAGCTGTAACTGCCATATATAGGAATGATTTGAATGTAATGGGAAGACAGAACCAAGGGAATGACATGACAATAGAGCGGGAAGCCGGAGCACCTTGCAAACTACTGCAAAGCCACGCACACTAACATAGTAACTGTTTTCCATGCTCAGACGTACACCTGGATAGTACACAAAACGTCAATTATTTGACAGTACAAATAAACCAATTTTCAAAAAATCAGCGCAGAGGGAATAGCAACTGAATAGAGCGATCGCTAGTTGACAAAGCTCCCCATTTCTCCTATGATGCAGTTGGGTAAGGGCAATAAATTTCTTAGGGAATGCAACGTTTGTCCCGGAAAGCATGGAATGCAGTATACGGAGACCAAGACTCTGTGATATCTTGTCTGTTATGATGGATTTTTTGACCTCTTGCATCACTTGGATTACCTCTTTTCATGCACCATGTGTACTATGGCCAATACCATGATATCTTGTTGTCTGCTCCTCGCTCTTAGAAGCTACAAATTTCTTACCGTTTGGTGGCGCGGCTGGTGATACACAGCTGCAGTCGGCAACAGCAAGAGGGTGTTCCCCTGATCTTTGGTCAAAGATCATTCCTATCTGCAATCGTAAGCTGGCACCTTTGCACTCATTCACTCAGTCATTCATTCATTCAGACTTTATTTGATGGATTCCCCAAAATCGAAAAATGTTGTGAGCGCACTCAACGCACTCATGCCACGACGCCAATGAAACAGTATTTCAGGATTGGGACAGGCGACAAGGTGACACAATTTTAAGGATGGCTATAAACAGAATCAGCTGAAGCGTTATGTTATGAAGGTGAATGTCGTCCTGAAGAAACGTTTCTACTGTCGGAATGTCAGAACTTGTTCGTGACATCTCAATAAAACCTTCGTGACATGACGCTTCAGCCGATTTTGTTTATTGCCATCCTTAAAGTTTAGGGTTTGAACGTCGTTTTCACGTGATTATTAACAGAAATCGTCATGACAATGAGAGTTGGACAACAAAGGAAAGATATGTATGACACCATAAAGTGAACATTATTAGATTTAAAACTAGAACAAGAAACACTAATATTCTAAAGCTAGCACTACTGAAGACCTGATTACCTTCAATATTGCTCCATTGGTGTTGTGGTATGAATGCGCTCACTGCCGGTATATTTCTTTCGATATCAGGTTTCTTGTCTACGCGCCGACTTTCTAATAATTCTCCAAAAGTAAATGGATACAGATCAGGGGAGTTTCCCTACTCATGCTCCGCCATTTGTTCATTTTTAAAACATTCACATCTTTAGAGATTTTGATCGTTCACATGAAGGCAGCAATTGTCCGGCTTGGATATGGATTTTAACCCTTTACCAGTCGCAGGATTTATATGTAAAATAGCGGTGTCAACTAGATTGAGATTAGAGACTAAACGGTAAATAATTTGTATCGACACCTTTATAATTCTGGGAAGCTGGCAGAATTACCTTTCATATGAGACTAAAACTAAGCTGATAACATGAAGCATCGTTGCCATTCATGGCGAATCATAATTCAAGCAATGCGGCCGAACTAGCAAGTTCGAGGAACATGAGAATGTGTACTCTGTTCAGCTTCAGCTCATGCACCAGTTCATCTGTGAGCATCATACTATGGTGAATGAAACACCCTGGAGCACCTCTTGCCTTTTCCAATACACAGGTGCACCGGATGACCTTCTCTGTTGGTGCAGTTAGAGCAGAAGAAAGCAGTCTTACTTCTCTTGCGATCGTGCTTCCAGCAGACAACACAGTTGACTCTTCCAGACTCACCAGCACAGTCTGGAATGTGTACAGAGTGCACTTGTCTGTAGTCAGCTGCTGGTGCTGGTATAGCACGCTCCAGGGCTGGTGGTGCTGAATGCATTGGCAGATTGACGAGTTGACGAACCAGCTGCTCTCGAAACTCATATTGCGAATAGCGCACGGGCCTCTTGATTGGACCTGGATTGGATTCTCTCCAAGCAGCAAACAGGTTATAGGCATTGATGGTGGCTATCTTGAGGAGATCATAGAAGATCACCTTGTTGAACTTCTTTGATCTGCGGAGAATACGGTAGCTACTAGCCAGTTGATGAAATATATCAACTCCTCCCATGTTTGTGTTGTAATGTTCGATGGCAACCGGCTTGCGACATGTCTCGTCATGTAGCTCTCCGTTGACTCTTCTTTTTCTTGTTTATCTGTGTACTCAATGGCAGAGTTCATGGTGGACAGCACAGTTACAGCTCTTTTGTCCAACCACTGCACATAAACGATGTTGCTGTCATGCTCATAGTGCATGTCTCCCGACGATCCTTTTTCCTCAAACTGTTTCGTGCTCTTCTGGCGATCAGGAAATCCAAGTCGGTTACTGCGCACTGTTCCGACTAGCTCAGAGTCATTGGCCTCCAGTGCTTGAGCAAGGCTGTGGGACGTATAGTAGTTGTCTGTCAAAAGTTTGTAGCCTTGCTTCAGGTACGGAGTCATGAGTCGCATGACGAGGTTGTACGTAAGGCCATGTTGACTGACATCCATTGCACCACCGGTGTACATCTCGAAATTACAGTTGTAGACTGTGTTGGAGTCGCAGAGTGTGTAAGATTTGAATCCCCATTTGACCGGTTTATTTTTCACATACACCTTCATGCGCTGGCGACCCATGAAGCGTATCGTTGTCTCATCGAGCAACACCTGTTGGCCGGGCTGCCAAAACTGCATGGATTTAGCACGGAAGACATCGTGAAGGTAACAGACTTTTTGCAGTCGATCATCCGGGTCGGCCGAGTTGGAACATTGAAAGAACACACGGATGGAGCGAAATCGCAGACAGGTGAGCATTTCACTTGCCCACAGGCCACTCGTTCTCAGGTTCAAAACTGTCAGGTAGATATAGTCCCTTGGTTCGGGATGCCAAGAACTCAGCAGGTTGACGAGCTGGATCAATTCTATCCCACTCAGTCATGTTCACAGCAGCGCCTGCACCTCGTCCACGTCCACGACCACGCGGAGCTCATGTGGCTCCTCTATTTCTTTGTGTTCCACGTGAAGCACCACGTGTGTATGGGTGGAATCTGGCAGCATATCCTCGTCCTCGTCCTCTTGCTGCCGCTGCAAATTGTCCACGGGCCATACCATAGTCTTCATCACCATCATCCATTCCGCTGCTTTCCTCCAAAGTACTTCCAGACTCGCCTCGATTGCCATCGCTCTCTGGTTCAAAAATTTCAAAATTGAGGTCTTCAGATTCAAGTTCGTCTTGCTCGTCCGAGCTATAAGACGCATTCGCCCTATGTACGGCTGGTAAAGGGTTAATAATCCAAGGGGCACGCATCATGTTTATGTTGACAGTTTGTCATGCCCGTCGGTCTCCTAAATTAAGCTGTGGAATGTGGAGGATTGCATGATTTGTTCTGAATGCACTTGGTACCATCATTATGCAAGTAAACGTTCCACTGCTTTGCTGGTCTGTTTATGTGCAAGCCACACCGGTCAGTGGCGATGGGTATGTTGTGTGTGTGTGTGTGTGTGTGTGTGTGTGTGTGTGTGTGTGTGTGTGTGTGTGTGTGTGTGTGTGTGTGTGTGTGTGTGTGTGTGTGTGTGTGTGTGTGTGTGTGTGTGTGTGTGTGTGTGTGTGTGTGTGTGTGTGTGTGTGTGTGTGTGTGTGTGTGTGTGTGTGTGTGTGTGTGTGTGTGTGTGTGTGTGTGTGTGTGTGTGTGTGTGTGTGTGTGTGTGTGTGTGTGTGTGTGTGTGTGTGTGTGTGTGTGTGTGTGTGTGTGTGTGTGTGTGTGTGTGTGTGTGTGTGTGTGTGTGTGTGTGTGTGTGTGTGTGTGTGTGTGTGTGTGTGTGTGTGTGTGTGTGTGTGTGTGTGTGTGTGTGTGTGTGTGTGTGTGTGTGTGTGTGTGTGTGTTGTGGGTGCACTCGGTACATCACGCAACTAGACGCTTCACTGCTTTGCTGGTGTGTTTATGTGTTTGTGTGCAAACCACACACAGGTCGGTGGTGACGGGTACGTGTCCTTCGTCAACAACCTGCCAGTCTCAATCTTCCTCGCCGGCCTGACAAGCCAGACGAACAACCCGGTCATTGCCCCTCTCTGGGCAAATAACGATATCGGTCTCGGCGAGGTGTTGTACGGTGTACGCACGGACAGCGCAACAATCAGCGCCACCGTAGCACTGTTACAAGCGGGAGCAGTTGGAGGTGCCGCCAGTGACTTTCGCCCGCGTGAAGTGCTGGTCGTCACGTGGACCTTCATGCAGGCCAGTCCTGGAGGACAGGCCGGTCGCAATTCCATGCTGCCGGACCTTGGGGTAAGTAACACATATGAGGATCATCCAGTGATGTATACTATACGCGTTCAGATACCCTCTGAGAGCAGGGTTAACCGTAGCTTAGTCAATGATAATCCAACTCCAATCCAACCATAAGTAGCCTGCAACAGAAAAACTTCATGCAAAAGAAATTTCAATATTTACCATTGCTCCTGTTCTGGATTATGAAGTTGAATAGCTTTCGTTGCTGACACGCAAGCAAATAATTATATCAAGTAGCAGTGTCGTCAGAGCATCTCATTGTCACTTGTAGAACATACAGGACTCTTTGTGATTAATCAGATCAGCATTTGCCCGATGATCGCAACTTAGCGAGAAACTCAAAGTCGCAGCACATTTCTCTCTCTCTCTCTCTATTTATATATCTATCTATCTATCTCTCTCTCTCTTTCCTGTATCGAAGGCTTCGCCCTATATGAGCATCGAGTACTCTTTGGACAGTGGAACATCTTGATGGACTAGGATTATGAATTTTTAGAGAAAAGTGTGTGTGTGTGTGTGTGTGTGTGTGTGTGTGTGTGCGTGCGTGCGTGTGTGTGTGTGTGTGTATGTATTTTCGTCTGTGTGAGCATACATGTATTTTGTGTATATGTTTGCGTATGTTCATTTGAACAGTTCAATCACTACCAGTTGATCGTCGCCTGGGACGAGTGCCAGACGTTCACCATCTTCCTGTTTAACGACATTGCCTGGACAGTGGGCCAGTTCAACGCTCCAACGTTCAGTCGTATCTGGGACGGAGATGCACTCACCTACACGGGCGACCGACCATTCGATCGCTCGATCAACGTGTTTGAACTGACTAACGGCTGCACCGGGGAGGCGCTCCTGGATCTGCAGTGCACGTTGGAGCTGGCCGCTCTGCCACCGTTGCAGAGCGGCCTCTTCCCATTCTTCCGCCGCTGTCCGTCAATCTCGCTCTGGTTCTTCCTTGGACTCCCGACCGCTGGAGGCTTCATTAACAGCGAGCCGTTTCAGTCCATATGCTTCATTCAGAGAGCATTCTTCTTCTTCCCTCCCAGCCCGAATGCAGTAAGTTACAAGTTGCTTTGACTCTTCTGCCTTGCGCTGTTTCTATCACCGCTCTTCTGTACGTAATTTACTGTCTTTGTTCATTTGACTTTGCCTGTCTTTCACCTGACGATAAGGCTTGGAAGTATACCAGTGAAACTTGCAAGATGTTGTTCAGCAGCCTGACGTGTGTCCTTCTTCGAAGTGCTTTTGCATTCTTGTCTGTATGGAAACCGTTTAAATGTTTTTAAGTGCACCCATTCCTTAGCTTCTTCTTCTCTCCCAGTCTGGATGCTGTATGCTGCATGTTAAGTACACTTATACCTTGTTTATCCGAGCGATCCGGGACCGGGCACTACCCCTAACTTCAAAATATCCGTAACACCGAATCAAATACATGTCGGTGGGGAAAGGCCAGAGATAATTTTGGCATAGGACATCACAATTTCCACAAAACATAACAAAGGAGTGCGTAAAAGGAATCGGTTCGGTTTGCAGTGCTCTGGGAATGGGTGTGTCCACCCAACTGCTCTCTACGTAACAAAGGAATAGTGATATTTCCAGCATTGCTGGCCTCAAGCGAAAGTCCCTGGTTCGAGTCCTGGTGGTGACAGTCAATTCTTCACACTTTTCCTGCTTGCTTCTTTCCCTAAACCACTGAATATAATGTGTATTCAATGTGTGTTTTATGTGCAGGTGTGTTGCTACCGATTTCCTGGTTTCTTCCGGCCACACATCGCAAGCGGTGCTGGCGGCGGCTGGATAACCAATCGTTTCGCGTCTGTGGCCGCTGCCCGGCAAGAGCGTTCGGCCAGGGATGCGTGCTGCGCGGCCGGGAACTGCGCTCGTTTCTTCGCTGTTCGGCCGAGGACCCGGCCGAGAATCACCCCACCGTTCTTTTTCGGTATGTATAGTGGTACCCAGTTAGGAGACTTCACTTCTTAACTCCCAACTCTCTTTACTTTGGAAATTTTGCGTAATTTTAATTTGAATCGCAGTAAAGAGACCACTATGGAGTTTGGAGTTAAAGGCAATTCATACGACAGGCAAATCCACGTGCACCAGACTGTTGCTTTGGTATTTCACCTGTGAACGAGAAAAGTGGCTGAAAAGTGCATGTGAGCTGGGGGGCCGCATTCACGATAATCATGGTGTGCACGAGTACATTTACACCGAAAAGCTCGAAACAAGACTTGAGGCTTTACGCGGCTCTTTTCACGATGATAAATATTGTATGCGCGTTTTGAAAATTTGAAATACCCATGGCATCTGGTGGGTGAATAATTCAAATATGCAAATGTGCTTGTCGTCGAGTGCAGCCGTTTGAATCCACTCAGCCACTTTTCTCGTGAATCACTCGCTATGTACCTATTCAGGATCAGGTCCGGGACCGGAAATACACTGGGGTCAAGAATGGAGTGTGCTGGTGGGGCTCAGCCGGTCAGAGGTCTCGGCTTCATAGCTCCATGGACGCATCAAAGGGAGACCGGGTAGGGAGGATTAAGTTGAAAAAGAAAACAGAAGAAAGAAAATAAAAAAGATTGTATTGCACAGTGAGCAAAAGAATAAGTTGAGTATTGACGTGATCACTGTTAGACTTTTAATTCAAGAGGAGACTGTTTGTGAGGAGAGATTATGACCAAGCAGAGTGGGACACTTAGTATCATGGCCTTTCAGACTTTGTGTATGAGTTGACGGGTGCCTCAACAATAGGAAACATGTGACGATTGCCAAGAAATAGTTGGTCCAGTAATACTAGCAACTGGACCGATTCTGGCGGGCATGCTATTCTGTACCATTCTCTGTCAGTCACAGGCATTGAGCAGCACTGTAGCAGCCGGTGCAGGTTTTTAAATTTTACTTATTTACAATTATTCACAAACTCAACTCGTAACGTTGAACTCGGATGGTGAGCCAATTTTATTATGATAAAAACGGTGAAGGACAAAATGTTACAGGTTATGACTAACTGTCCACCAACGTAACCAGATCTTATGCAGTCAGCTTTTTATCAACTAGTAAAATACATAATGATATGGACAAAAACAAACAGCTACTGGTGCATTGCCTTGTACTGAACTCCTTCATTGGATAATTTTTTGTTCTGTTCTCTCTCTCTCTCTGTTTTTCTATAGCGTGGTTCTTTGGCGATCCTCATCTTCAGACTCTGGATGGGCGTAACTTCACCTTCAATGGGTACGGCGAATATCGACTGATCCGCGCACGCGACTCCATGAGCTCAATGGAAGTGGAGGCACAGATCAGAACCACGCCGCTAACAACCGGTCCAAACGCCACGGTTGTCACTGCCGGTGCTATCGGCTTGTTTAGTGATTCGGGAGGTTAGTTCATATCACTTGGCTTTAACCATAAAAAACCTTGGTACCGTAAAAGTCCGTAAATAACTATGTATTTACTTTCGAATTTAGTGACCACACCCGTACTAACTTTCAGGTGGGTACTGACTTTCGGGCACGAACTAACTTTCGGACCTGACTTGTGTGTAGTGGAGAAGTCATATTCATGTCGATGTACATGCTACGTGCTGCATGGGCTCATTGCACCGGTACATATTTCGGGCAGTATGTTTATCGGGCTTGACTTGACTTCAACAGACAGAGCCAAAAGAATGAAGGGGGTATTTCTTTCGGGTAGGTACATATTTCGGGAGAATGAAGCTGAAGACACCACTGCAGCTGTACTTATGGTTGATAAATATGGTGGTAAAGACACACCTGACAATATGGCGGTAAACACACGCCTGCCCACACACGCTCTCTAGGCTGCAAAGTTTTGGCACAGAGCTCTCCTTCTCACCACCACCACCATCAGTTCGCGCCTGGCGCCTGGTCGATGCATGGCTGGCGGTATCCGGCATAGCAGGCTGGTACATCAAGTAGCGCATGGCACATAGATGATGACACAGCAACGACATCGCTCGATTGCGACGTACATTTCGTCCCCGCTGGACTCATCAGGCTATCTTCTTCTTGGATGTCTTCATACGGAGCTTGACTCGGGAGAATGAAGCTGAAGACACCACTGCAGCTGTACTTATGGTTGATAAATATGGTGGTAAAGACACACGAGCGTGTGTGGGCAGGCGTGTGTTTACCGCCATATTGCCAGGTGTGTCTTTACCACCATATTTATCAACCATAAGTACAGCTGCAGTGGTGTCTTCAGCTTCATTCTCCCGAGTCAAGCTCATCCAAGAAGAAGATTGCCTGATGAGTCCAGCAGGGACGAAACGTACGTCGCAATCGAGCTATGTCGTTGCTGTGTCATCATCTATGTGCCATGCGCTACTTGATGTACCAGCCTGCTATGCCGGATACCGCCAGCCATGCATCGACCAGGCGCCAGGGGCGAACTGATGGTGGTGGTGGTGAGAAGGAGAGCTCTGTGCCAGAGCTTTGCAGCCTAGCCCTTTCAGCACGCATCACGTATATGTACGTGATGGTACATGTAACTGGCCCACGGATCACGTATATATACGTGATGCGTACAGTGAAAATGAACGTACTCTCGAGACATCCGTGGTCGACGGATCTTATCCCTACGTGGACCAGTGACGTGCTGGATGAACGTCGACAGTTCTACGATAGTACTGACGGGCGCACGCGCATGTGCGGCTATGTACGCCTACATAGATGTCGCGTGCGAAATTATTTGAACAATAGAAATTTTGACAATTTGCTGTCATGGCGCGGCGTCGATATGGTGCAGACGATCTCGATCATGTCCTCGACCTTGTCGTACTCGACCCTGACAGTGATGTCGAGCCGACATTGTCTGAAGACGACATCGTTCTGTCGGAGGAAGATGGAGATCTGCCTGAAAATCGCGCAGCGTCGCCAGGCGATAGTGAAAATGAATTGGACGACGACGATGTCGTAGGAGACGCCGCGGATGACGATGTAGGTAGCGCCAGCAGCGACAGTGACGGTGAGAACGAGGGGATATCTGCTAAAACGCACGTGGAAGCAGTCGAAGCACTGGCTGAGGGCGACGATGGAAGTGAAGGTCAGTGTGCGTATGGATCTGAAAATAGTACTCATAATTTCAAATTTTCAAATAATTGTACTAAAAATCTTGTCACTCAGCTGATCGCTCAATGATCATGCACGGACATTTTTCCTCATTCACAATGCATGTAAATGTGTATTGTGTTGCAAATGCTTATCGTTGTGAGTTCCAAATTTGAATTATATTTTTAGTATTCATACACATGTACAACTCAATCAGCGGACAGAATTGTACAATGCAAATTATTATAATTATTAGCATTTGTGTGTGACACTGGGAACATCATAGGATTTGTCATGGATATTTTGTTACTGCAGGTATCTGGGTGAAACAGAATGTGGAACCTAATGTGCCGCCATTTACTGGCCAGCCAGGGATCAAGATGCCTCTCCCGGACGATCCAACTCCACTGGACTATGTCAAGCTGTTCTTCACTGCACAATTCTGGGTGATGCTAGTGACGGAGACAAACCGGTTTGCAAGAGCATACATCGACGCTAACGCTGAAACACTGGCCCGGCGCAGCCTCGCCCGCTCGTGGACACCCGTTACCGTAGCCGAAATGAAAGTGTTCCTGGGCTTGTTCTTGAACATGGGCCTTGTTCCTAAGCCCGAGCTTGACCACTATTGGAGCACAGATCCCATCATCGCCACACCGTTCTACAGCCGCACGATGCCGCGCGAGCGCTTCACCTCTATCATGAACTTTCTGCACTTCATGGACAACGCTGAAGAAGATCCCAACGATAAGCTCTCCAAGATACGGCCTCTTCTGACGTTGCTTCAGGAGCGATTCATGAGCGTTTACACTCCCAACGAGTACATTTCAATTGACGAGGAACTGGTGGCGTTCAAGGGAAGGATATCATTCCGCCAGTATATTCCGTCGAAGCGAGCACGCTTCGGGATGAAAATCTATGCGCTCTGCGAAGACAGCGGTTACCTCTTCAATCTGATTGTCTACGTCGGGAAGGACAACGAAACCTTCTGCCCTGAGAAGGTCAAGGAGCTCGGCGTGTCCGGTGCGGTAGTGCACAAGCTCGTTGAGCCGCTTCTCGGGAAGGGGTATAAGCTGTACGTGGACAACTGGTACACGAGTATCCCGATAGCCACCTACCTCAAGGGCAACGCAACGGGAGTGTGCGGTACCATTCGCAAGAACCGGATCGGACTACCGAAGCGTATAGCAAATTTCAAGGGGCTAAAGAAAGGCCACTTTCTGTACCGGAGCGGTGGTGGCATGATGTTTATAAAGTTGCAGGACACGAAGGAGGTGCATTTTCTGTCCACGATGCACAAGGCAAACGTAGAGCCAACTGGCAAGCGAGATCGGCAGCGCCGCCCAGTCCGCAAGCTTCGTCTTGTACAGGACTACAACAAGAAGATGGGTGGAGTTGACAAAAACGATGAGATGCTGTCGTTCTACACCGCTGCACGCAAGTCCCGGAAGTGGTACAAGAAGCTCGCCGTGCATCTGATTGAGCAAGCACTCCTGAACGCGTATATCCTGCACAGGAAGTCAAACCGCATGACGCACTTCGACTTTGTGAAGCGCGCCCTGAAAGCCCTCATCGCCGAAGGCAAGGCGGAGATGGTAGCTCACGCGGAAGCAGCTGCTGCAGCAACTGGTGGAGCCACAGGCACGAAGCGCATGGACAGCCACTTCCTCCGCTACATCCCGGCAACCGAGAAAAAGGCTAATCCGCAGAAACAGTGTGTTGTCTGCTACGGCAAGGGTAACCGGAAGGATGTCCGCACCATGTGCGCTGATTGCCTCGGGAATCCTGGGTACTGCATTCCGTGTTTCGAGGAGTCTCACCGAGGGAAATAGAGCTGTACTCGCTTGTGTCAGGGGTGTTCAGGTCTGGGCACCGCTTGAGGATCGTGGCAGGCTTTATGTAGTTGCTAGCTACCTGCTAGTTCACTGTAGTGGTATTGCAGCGCTCAGCTACTTTGTGTGAGCTGCATTCAATAATTTGTATGAGCTACATTCTATAATTTGTGTGTGTGTGTGTGGGCGCGCACTCGCGCGCGCCCTCGGGTGCGCTTTCATGCATGTGTCCAATAGTGTACATGAGTGTACGGGTGAATGTGAGTGCGAGAATTGCATGGCTGGATAGGTCTGTATAGGTGTGAATATGTGCATGCCTCTGCCGGTGTCTGTTCGGCAAGAACCTGTTGCCTAGCCATTCGTATTGCATTCAGTGTTTCGAGGAGTCTTACCGAGGGAAATAGAGCTGTACTCGCTCGTGTCAGGGGTGTTCAGGTCTGGTCACCGCTTGAGGATCGTGGCAGGCTTTATGTAGTTGCTAGCTACCTGCTAGTTCACTGTAGTGGTATTGCAGCGCTCAGCTACTTTGTGTGAGCTGCATTCAATAATTTATGTGAGCTACATTCTATAATTTGTGTGTGTGTGTGTGGAGGGGGGGGGGGGGCGCACGCGCGTGCGCACGGGTGCGCTTTCATACATGTGTCCAATAGAGTACATGAGTGTACGGGTGAATGTGAATGCGAGAATTGCATGGCTGGATAGATCTGTATGGTTGTGAATATGTGCATGTCTCTGCCGGTGTCTGTTCGGCAAGAACCTGTTGCCTAGCTATTCGTATGCACATTGAATAGTTCCTGACGCCCCTCAGCTGGTTTCAGCAAACATGACCATATTTGGTCATCATCTACTCAAGAACAAAACCGTAATTATGTCAAACCTAGTTCTTACCATCATATCCACCTGGCCATTCTAGTATAAATGAGCTGCATGCTCTGGTACGTTCAACCCGTGTTTATGCGAAAATTCATCAAAAATACGTATATTTTGTACTCGTTTTACTGGCTTCTATTGACCAAATATGGAATTTTGTGTTGGGAATTGTTCTCACTGAAACCTATGCATTCCGCAGAAAAAATTGTGAGTGAATAGGACTACTTTTGGAAAATCACGAAAATCACTGGTTTTGGCTCCGCGGGTCAGTTACACACCCTGGCCGTGCTGAAAGGGCTAGAGAGCGTGTGTGGGCAGGCGTGTCTTTACCGCCATATTGCCAGGTGTGTCTTTACCACCATATTTATCAACCATAAGTACAGCTGCAGTGGTGTCTTCAGCTTCATTCACCCGAGTCAAGCTCATCCAAGAAGAAGATTGCCTGATGAGTCCAGCAGGAACCAAACGTACGTCGCAATCGAGCTATGTCGTTGCTGTGTCATCATCTATGTGCCATGCGCTACTTGATGTACCAGCCTGCTATGCCGGATACCGCCAGCCATGCATCGACCAGGCGCCAGGGGCGAACTGATGGTGGTGGTGGTGAGAAGGAGAGCTCTGTGCCAGAACTTTGCAGCCTAGAGAGCGTGTGTGGGCAGGCGTGTGTTTACCGCCATATTGCCAGGTGTGTCTTTACCACCATATTTATCAACCATAAGTACAGCTGCAGTGGTGTCTTCAGCTTCATTCTCCCGAGTCTAGCTCCGTATGAAGACATCCAAGAAGAAGATTGCCTGATGAATCCAGCGGGGACGAAACGTACGTCGCAATTGAGCTATGTCGTTGCTGTGTCATCATCTATGTGCCATGCGCTACTTGATGTACCAGCCTGCTATGCCGGCTACCGCCAGCCATGCATCGACCAGGCGCCAGGCGCGAACTGATGGTGGTGGTGGTGAGAAGGAGAGCTCTGTGCCAGAACTTTGCAGCCTAGAGAGCGTGTGTGGGCGGGCGTGTGTTTACCGCCATATTGCCAGGTGTGTCTTTACCACCATATTTATCAACCATAGGTACTTATTTACAGACTTTAACGGTAGTTAAGTGCAGCGTGTGTGCAGGGGGGGGGGGAGGACGTGGGTGTTTAGATGTTCGATAGCCTATTGAGCCATGTTTTCGAAATATCCTCTGAATTTCTTCTCGTCTCCTGGAATGACCCACTCGCCCAGGTGCAAGGAGTGAAGACAGGGGCATTGGAAGGTGGTGTTTTAGGGTGGCGCATTCACCTATGAAGTAGGACTGACTTGCATATGGGGTTGCGGTGGCTCCACTGCAAAATTTCGAAATTTTGAGCCCAATTCGGTGCATCTTGTTCCTATTTGATTCACGGTGTATCAGAGACAAGGAGTGGTACGGTCAATACCATAGTGACCGTAGCCTATCCAACGCTGCTGGAAGACATACAAGTGTCTTGTTGGTAGGTGTTTTAGGGGGTGGGAGAGTTGGGAGGGGGGGGGGGGGGGTGAGCATGTGACAGTCAATGGGAATTGTCTTGATGAAACTAAAGTTTGGGTATTTCGAGGAAACCCGACATGACCCTGACCAGCTTGGAGGAGAGGCACCTGGAGAAGTAGGTATTGTAGCCACCACTGCAGAAAGTCTCCGAGGTGTACGACCTACATTTACACTGCACTAACACTACGCTTTTCATGTGTGTGTGCGTGTGCTTGTGTGAATGTGCTTGTGTGCGCAACTGCGCATGCTTGAATGTGTGTGTGTGTGTGTGTGCGTGTGCGTGTGCATGTGTGTGTGCGTGTTTGCGCGTGTGCGTGTGTGTGTGTTTGTGTGCGTGTTTGTGTGCGTGTTTGCGTGTGTGTGTGTGTGTGTGTGTGTGTGTGCGTGTTTGTGTGCGTGTTTGCGTGTGTGTGTGTGTGTGTGTGTGTGTGTGTATGTGTGTAATATTGCCCGTGTGCTTTTTCCATGTGTGTGTACAGATCTGATGACTCGGCTACAGTTCACGTCCAACAGCAGCACAGCCAGTATGGTGATACTGTTGAACGGAGAGCAGGACATCACTAGTGACGTGTACGGCCTGGCTGTAGCGGACGGGATGGGAATACCGGACATGTTTGCAGTAAGGCACAGGGTGTCTGGGTGGCAGGGGATGGGCAGGGGTGCAAGGGTGGGGAGGGGACGCAAGGGAGTGGGGAGGGGGTGCAGGAGGATGACTGTGTTTGGGTGCAAGGGGTTGGGGAGGGGCGGGTGCATGGGGGGAGGGGACGGGAGGGGGTGCAAGGGGTGGGGAGGGAGGGGGGGATGGTGCAGAAGGATGACTGTTGCTGACTCTATTGCACTGCTGCGTTCTGGGTTGTACTAGTATCACGTTGTACTAGTGCAGGGTCAAATACACTTTAAAAGCGTTATAGATTTGTCTTGTGACCAGATGAGACCACTCGATGCTTGCAGACACCAGCACAAACATTTCACCAGCCACACTCCACAACAGCTGCCTTATCTGATCATTAGAAATATCTGCAACAACTATTGATTGACGGATTTGATGAAGATGGCAACAAGAAATTAAGTGCATTTTGCAAGCGCATGTTGCTGTGGTGTGAAAAGCGGTCTTCGCTTTCCGTTGGTCATGTCCGACTGTGTTTCCGTCGTCCACTTGTCAATATTGTCGAAATGTAAACTTTTTTTAGTTGAAATGTTTCGAATGTGAATACCTCATCAACGGTCTAAGTGTGGATATGGCATGGGGCTGGGAGCAACAATGAAGACCTCCGCTAACAATATGACATTGTGCTTCTAACATTCTTGTACATCTGTGTGTACTGTTGGTTTGCACAGCCGGATGACACTGTCACCCTGATGCGTACTGACACAAACAGTGTCACGTGTACATTCTCAAATCAAGCTGCATTCCTAGTCAGCGTGGGGGAAGCAGGTGGTGTGGTGACTATGACTGTATCACCCAGATGTGAGTACCCGAGTAACGGTACAGTGGAAGTCGTCTTTTATAGACTGGTGCTGCTGCTGGTGGTGGTGCTGCTGCTGGTGGTATTGCTGAAACTGAATAAAAAAATGTTATGGCTTTACTTTAATTCTTCTCTTCAGTACCGGAGGAATTCCAGGGAGAGACTACAGGATTGATGGGTGTTTTCAATGGTGACTCTGAGGATGACTTCCTCAATCGACAAGGTGAAACGCTGCCATCCAGTGCTTCCGAGCAAGACATCTTCTCCTCATTTGGTCAAACGTGTAAGTTCTTACACCGTCATCTTGTTTGGCAACTGCTCTTGCTTGGTCAAGGTTTCTCAACCTTGGTCATGTAGCCCTTTTTCGCTCTGTGCGTGTGCGTTTGCCTCTCTCTCTCTTCCTCTCTCTCCCACGCTCGCTTCCTCTTCCTCAGTCTCTCCTTCTCTCTATCTCTCTATCAATCTTTCCTTCTCTCTCACGGCCTCTCTTCTTCACCCTTTCCAGCTCTCTCTATTTCTCTCTATATATACATTTCACACATTTTGTATCACACACTCTCTCTCAATGTGCAACAGTGTTTTGCAGTGCTCGCTAAGTAGCATATTGACAAGAAATATAATGTGTGTCCTGCCCGCTTTTTCTGAATGCACTGTTTTTTCTATTTCTATATGTACCTGTGTAACCTTGGTCACGTGTTCACCACACTACAGGGCAGATTCTGGGCAGTGAGACTCTCTTCACGTACCCACCAGGGTTGGGCCCCGATGACTTTGCCTTCCCGAACTTCGTACCGGTGTTCTCCGACAACCTGACTATCAGCGACGAGGCGAGAGCCGCCTGCGGTGGCAACACGGCGTGTCTGTTTGATGCCGCGGCCACTGGGAACGTCATGGTAGGAATGCAGTCAAGGGACACCGACGACATGCTCAACACACAGCTCTCTATTTCACGTAAGTCAGGTTCATTCTTGAAGCCCCAACTCTTCCAACTGTTGTGTTCTGCTCCTGCTTCTCTCTCCTTCTTGGAGCCCCTACTCTTGCCATTATTGTGTTGTCCTGCTACTTCTCTCCGCTCTTCTTACAAGTGGGTTGGGTCTTCAGTAAAAATATGTCCGAAAGTTTCACAGTTGGACTATTCCTCTGTCCTCATAGTGCTTGATACTCTGAGTTCAGGAATACAGTGATACCTGTCCAAGACGACCGCTCAAGGGACCGTCAAAACATGTCTCTGTTACCAGGTGGTCTCCTTATCCAGGGTCATTTGACTGTAAATAGCATGCCTTGGGTCCAGGTTTCAGTGGTCCCTTAGGACAGGTGGTCGCCTTATCCGAGTGGTCGCCTTGAAAGATTTTACTATATTTTCCAAATTCAGCTGATATAATGATACAACGATACAACGATACAATGATACAATGATACAATGATACAATGATGCAATGATACAATGATACAATGATACAATGATACAATGATACAATGATACAATGATACATTGATACAATGATACAATGATACATTGATACAATGATACAATGATACAATGATACAATGATACATTGATACAATGATACAATGATACAATGATACAATGATACATTGAGAAGATGCCCAGCAAGGGAGAGCTAGTACTGAGGACACAGTGACCAGATGTCCTGTAAAGGTTCATAATGGTGCACTTGTATTTTTGTATAGCCAAAAACAAAACAACAGAAAGGAAGGGAAGAAGGTTTTGGCGGGGGGAAGGGGGGGAGCAACGGAAAGTGATATCACCCTCATACAGTTCATGCAATAATTATCGTATTGTGCGAGTGTGGTGTATTGACTACACTCCCCCCCCCCACACACACACACAATTTCTTATTCATGGGTGTTGTGTTTGTTTGTGCATGTGTGTCTGTTTGTGTGTATGTCTGCCTGTCTGCCTGTCTGTCTGTCTGTCTGTCTGTCTCTCTGTCTGCATGTGTATGCATAATAATTATTATATATCCGTTTTCCCAGTGAACATTGCCCCGTTGATAGAGGGTGCAGAACAGATTGACGCTGTTCTTGGCCAGCTAGTGATGTACACAGTGACTATCACCGATGTTGATCAGGTTGTACTGGTTGTGGAGGCAGCAAACAACACCGTACTGCCAAACGACTTCAATCTAACACTTGTTGGACGAGGTGAGCTGAACACAGATCATTACACAGTCGGCCTTGCTAATACTGTAAATCTATTATAATTCGTGAGCATATAATATTCGTAAACTGAGAAAAAGAGCACTCCGTAGTCATGTACGTACATGCATACAGTACTGTGACAAATTTCAATAAGCATTTTATTTTCGTAAGAGGCCGGAGCCTTACGACAGTAAAAACGACTAAGAAATATAATCGATTTACAGCAGCAACTTTCGATCGAGTATGAGCAAAGATTTAGTGTTGTTGTTGTTTGCTGGATGCCGTTAATCTTCAGGTTGAATGAATGCAATCAATTAGTCACTTGGTCTGGATATGGTGCTGTTTGAAATCGCCTATATTCGCAGTAATCCGTGGCCAACAAGAGAAGAAAAATTGAGATACAGTAAAGCTCCCCACTGAGATCCGGGCAGGTTGGAACCGAGCATTGCCCATGACTAGGTTTTACCCGTAACTCGAAACATACATACTTACCGAATACAAGTAAACATTTTTTATGCCAATCAATAGGCCTTTTCGTTTAGATGCCAGTTTTTGTGACTCTAGATGAGTACGAAAGGTGCCTGTAAGACGGACATGCCCGGATTAGGGATGTCCGGACCTGGGTAGTTTAACTGGACTGTGGTTGTAGCTTGGGTTGTTAGGCCTGAACCTGTACCCGGGTTTGTTTGATATCAAGTTGTGTTGCATGTGATACTAGTACTCTATGTGTGTGTGCCTATACCTACACACAGAGGGTAACATGATCACCTACTGCTCTGGGTGATAATGGGTGTGTACTGGACAGTATGGAGTTCTCATGAGCATGATGCTACTGGTTGTGTTGCGTGTGATACTCTGTGCCTATACCTACACACAGAGGGCAACATCACCACCTACAACTTGTTCTGGACGCCCAGCGCGGCAGACACCATGGTTAGCCTGGAGTTTACAGCCACTGACGACAACAACGTCAACAGCACTTTTCAGCCGGCTATCGTGCTGTGCCCGTGCGAGAACATGCAGCCGTGCTTCCCGCAGCAAACGGGCCAGGACGGAGGACTGGCTCAGTTCACACTCCTCGAGTGCAACTGCAACGAGTGTACGTATTCACCTAACACAATACCCAATGCTGTAGGCAGTGAGCTGTTTCGGCCATAAAGGACTCATCAGTACAGAGGCGAGCTTTTTAAGTAAGGTCATGGTGCAAAGGTTACATCACGGACATTAAGTTAAACCATAAACTTGCTAGGTCAAAAGATACAATGATCATAACTGAGGAACAACGCTTCCTCTCGGAGATTGTTGAGACGACAGCTGGGAGGTTTGTTTTCGATGGCATGCTACAGTTTCGTCAACTAATGGACATTTGTCCGAGTTATGGCAGTTATGAAATGACTTCACTCTGTCTTTCTGTCTCTGTCACTCTCGCTCTCTCTCTCTCTCTCTCTCTCTCTCTCTCTTTCTCTCTCTCTCTATCTATCTATCTCTCTCTCTATCTCTCTCTCTCTCTTGCTCTCTCTCTCCCCCCCCCCTCTCTCTCTCTCCCCCCCCCCCCTCTCTCTCTCTCTCTCTCTCTCTCTCTCTCTCTCTCTCTCTCTCTCTCTCTCTCTCTCTCTCTCTCTCCCCTCTCTACTGTATGATACGCCTGTCATGTTGTTCTGTGCAGCATACACTGGTGATCGATGTGAGGAGGACCGTGACGGTTGTGTACAGGGCGCGGGCTGCTTCCAGGGAGTCATCTGTACAGATGTGCCTGCCCCGGGCAGTGGGGCTATCTGCAGGGACTGTCCCAGCGGTACCACTGGTGATGGAGTCATGTGCATGGGTAAGTGAGGCATTGGCATGCTTGCAGTGTGTGTGTGTGTGTGTGTGTGTGCGTGCGTGCGTGCGTGCGTGCGTGTGTGTGTGTGTGCGTGCGTGCGTGCGTGCGTGTGTGTGTGTGTGTGTGTGTGCGTGTGTGTCTTATGTTCTGCTCATTCTCCAAGCCATCCACAGACATCATCTAACCCTTTGGTGCCTGACTTAATTTTAGATTTTTCGTAGTTTTGGCTCAATTTTTTGGAAAGCCTAGATCTCCGCAACCGTTTAGATGATGTAGCGACAAAAGTATGTATTCTGAATGGCAAGACACAGCAAGATCCGATTTTTGAATTTTCAAGTCTGAAAAATCTACAATAGGGTCAGGGTACTGCGCTGGTCCAAGGACATCTTGGTCGCCAACACAACTCAGCACGCCGAATCCACTACCTCGTCCACGGCCTCCGCCACAGCCTCCGCCACACGCGCCACGCACGCCACAATCAGCTGTTCGATCAGCTGGCTGAGCTCGACCAGCGCCGCGAGCAATTCCTCCGCGCAGCGCGAGCGGAGCACGTCCACGAACTGGCTGCGCTTGCCCTCGCCCTACAGCTTCTTGAAGCTCATCGTCGGAAATTTTGTCCTCATCTGAAGAGCTGCCGTTCTCAAGAATTTCACCGAAAACCAAATCATCGTTGAGTCGGTCTTCCTCAACTGATGACGGCAGGTTTCCGTCAGAGAAAAGAGCGTCATATTATTCACCATCGTCGTCTTCTGATTCTTCTTCTACAGGGGCATCATCGGCCTCCAGCTCTTCAAACAACTCAAGCGCTCCTGCAGCATCCATGACAGAGGTCAGCTGTAGTAGCCATGAACTGTACTAGTCGAAAACGAAGCGAAACAGCAACGTTTTGTTCATGTTGCGGGACGCGTGCGTAGGCTGCCACGCTCGATTGACTTCCGCTAATCTGCGCGATCGTCATTGATCACGACTCGACTTTTTCAAATGCAACCCCCCTACTTTCTCTATTGCTATCTGCAGGACAGCTACTGAAGGGTCTCTGTACAAAAATCAGGCACCTGCGATGTACGAGACTGGCTCTGTGCTCGATTTTAGTATGCACTGTCAGCATAGGTCGAAATCGACCTACCGGCACCTAAGGGCTAATCAAGTAGCAGACAAGCAGCTCCAGTGCTTGTCACTTGAAGTAGCATCATTCACCACTGCTGTCATTCACACATTTCAAATTCATGCCGTGATGCAATCTTTCACAACTGCTGTCATCTACACTTTTGCTCTGCTCATTCTTGTAGATATTGCGGAATGTATGACAATGCCATGTGATGGAAACGCCATGTGTACGGAGACTTTCGGATCCTTTAACTGCACATGTCTGATTGGGTATACTGGAAATGGGATGTCCTGTTCCGGTAAGTGATGTGATGTGGTGTGTGTGTGTGTGTGTGTTTGTGTTTGTGTGTGTGTGTGCGTGCATGTGTGTGTGCGTGTGGATGTGTGCATGTCTGTGTGTGCGCATGTGCGTGTGTGTGTGTGTGTATATGTGTGTCTGTGTGTGTCTGTGTGCATGTCTGTGTG
The DNA here is from genome assembly GCF_964019385.1 of Sycon ciliatum. Lineage (NCBI taxonomy): Eukaryota > Metazoa > Porifera > Calcarea > Leucosolenida > Sycettidae > Sycon > Sycon ciliatum. Next base: position 1,598,373 of record NC_088651.1, on the reverse strand, counting down.
TGTATGTGTGCATGTGTGTGTGTGTGCGTGTGTGTGTGTGTGTGTGTGTGTGTGTGTGTGCGCGCGTGTGTGTGGGGGGGGTGTATGTGTGGGTGTGTGTGTGGGTGTGGGTGTGTGTATGTGTGCAAGTCTGTGTGTGCACGTATGTGTGGGTGGGTGGGTGGGTGTGTGCATGTTTGTGTGTGCGCATGCATGTGTGTGTGACTATCCAACTGTCCCGACCTTGAGTCTTGGGGTGCACACTCCAACAGCATTCCAACTTTTCCGACTTGGTCCTTTTCTTTACTAGAAGTTAATCCTTGGCTCACCATCCGAGTGCAACTAAACTTGTTCTTTTTGCTCCTGCGTCCCGGGCAACGGAATGGCTGTGAATGGCTGTGAATGGCTTTGAATGGCTGTGAATGGCTGTGAATGGCTGTGAATGGCTGTGATTGGCTGTGACTGTTAAACACTATTCTGTACTGGACTGTGTGCAGATATTGACGAGTGCACTACCGACACAGACGACTGTTCACCCATGGCTATGTGCGCTAATGTGGCCGGCTCTTTCTCATGTAACTGCAACGACGGGTTTGAAGGTTCTGGACAAATCTGTGATGGTACGTCACGTGTTTGTTTTTGTTTTGTGGCGAGGGGTGAATTCCCCGAAACACTGTGTATTGAGCAGGGAGTGTTGCTTTCTTGCAGGTTTGCCGAGTGGAAGGTTCGATGGACTTCTCGTGCGCTCTGGATGGCAGTCGTGAGTCATTCAAGTGAGAATTCAAGTTGGCAGGAAAAGCGCGAGCTCACATGTAGGGAGCAGCAACACACAATTCCCCACGTATCGCCAAGGTTGCATCAACCTCTTCTTCACTTTCTTTTGTTTTGTTTTTCCAAAGAACACTCTTTCCATGATGGACGACTAGAAGCTCCGTCTAAGAGCCCATATCAAGCAGATATCGAGTGCAGGGATCTGAGAAGCTCAGCCGACCTCGAAGGTCTGGTGTCGTAGCTCGCCAGATGCATCTTGGGGTGGATGTGCCGGGATGGGGTGCGGGAAACAGAGGAGACTGGGAAAGGTAATGAGAGGAGAGTACAATGGTAGTGTTATTGTCACTCCCATGCCAAAACTAATTATATTCATCACACAGAGAGCGGAGTCCTCTGTTTTAATAGAGTGCTCAATGCAGAAGCAGAGCAGTAACACACGAGTCACAGAGTACCACACGTCTGGTGATCAGTTGTCTGAAGATTGCCATCTGGCAAGAAACTATTAACACTTTAAGAGCCGCCCCATACTTGAATGCGTCGTAAACGACGCATTCAAATGCAAAACTTCAAAAGATCGTAACTCAGTCCAATCTCGCTCAAATCCAGTGATCGAAATATCCAGGGCAAAGAGAAAACTCTCACCTGTCGGGAGTCCGCGAAGCACTGCGAGCAACGGTTCCCGAGATAAATCACTCGTAAGTTGAGCCGCGATCGCGGCAATTTCAAAAGCACGCAGTGCGACTTTCGTATTGAGAATTTTGAGACTTTTCGTCACGCTGGTTTACTCGAATTTGCACGGGTTTCACTGTTGACATTGTCAAGAGTACACAGCGAAAAAATTGGAACTCCACGATCGAGTAAAATGAAATGTCTGGAGCGGGACGCAATTGAACGCATTTGGGGCATTTTTCGTACTGTCGCTGCGATCTAGCGCTGGATAGACGGTGTGCTGGCTATCATGATTGACCTCATTCTCTTCCTCTCGCGGAGACCTTTCCAGGAAGCCCTAGATTGTGAGGATTGAGTGAGTAGAACTGCAGCTATGATCCAAGGAACATGAAAAAATGCAGAATTTTGAAATTTTCCTGTGGCTCTTAAAGGGTTAAAGCAGATGCGTGGTACTCTGTGACTCGTGTTTTCATCACGTGTGCATGTATGGTGCAGAGCACATGAAAAGTGTGCCAAGGGTCAAATTTCAAGGACAAAACCGTTTGATGGTACGTCGTGTGTTAACGATGATACTTTTATTGTCATCCCATGCTGTGCATTTATTACACGTATATTGCAGAGCAGAAGAAAAGCGTGTTTAGGGTCACATTTTATGATCTCAAGTAATCATAGCCTCAGACTTTCGTTTAATTTTTTTTAAACATGGAAATCCGTCAACAAAATTTAATGATGCTGTGATGGTTGGGTTTTGGGTTTTGCAATGTCTTTAGCCACAAGTAATGGCAAGTTCAAACTTCATATGCGCTTTTGTCCGTTTCACTCAGGTGCAGCTAAACCCCCTTTTCATGTGCACTGCATCATATTGCTTCCCCAGACTGCATAATGCTGAGGCAAGTCTAGCCAAACATAGCAAGGGCAAACACGTCAAGACAGAAGACAAGTGAATTACCGTCATAGTCAGCAATCTTGGGGTGGTTCAGTCCTGCGTCAAATTGCCGTCATAGACGGCAATCCTCCTCCATCCCAAGGCATAGCTGCATGGATATGACTTCATTTAATAGTAGAACATGTTGACAAATCATCCGCGATTGAAGACTTACTTTCCCCACTTTTTTCCTCCCCCTTCGCTACCTCGTTATTGGGAAGAAATTCCCGTTTGGATTTTGCGAAGTAAACGAAGTAAAAAAACCTTTTATTTCTGAAAATTCCGCCCTGAAGGTTATGACGTGAATATGTATTTCAGTACAAACACATGCTCAATGTAACATGATAATTTCCTCCAAGATGGAGAGCACATTAGTGGAAGGAAAACGCTGCAGTGGAGATGGGGGGAGTAAAGGAAACATTTCACATAGATTACTGAACAATTTTGCTCTCTTAGAACGGTTGCGACTTCGGTGGTATTAGTCATGAATTTGGCAGTCAAGTGTCAAGTTCGGCAAAAAGCGTGTGTTCCTTGTTGGAACAACCAACTTTAATCTTGCTCTCCGTCATCATTTTTTCTCTGTGTTATTTCCTGCAGATATTGATGAGTGCGTTGTTGGCGGACATCTCTGTGATGCTGCTGGAATCTGTCTAAACACGGTCGGAGGATCCATGTGTGACGGATGCATTCCCGGATTTGTTGGCAATGGAAACGCCGGCAACTGTTCAGGTAAGCCGGACAAGAATTTTCATTTAAAAAAAATGTGTAAGTTCTGAGCAGCCGGTCTGGACCACATTTTTTCACACAATTCCAAAAGTGCCGAGAATGCAGGATTTTGCACCCAAATTTCAAAATTGTCACGGGGAGACCCCCGGAACCCCTCCCCCCGCCGGACCACCTCCAACGGGGGTGCTACACACCTGCTGATGTGTTGCGTTCTCAAAGTGCGCCGTGGCCATCTTGTGTGCTGCGGTCCTTCCTCCGTCACCATCATCTTGTCAAACCTAACATCCTTAGTTTGTTCTCATCCTAAGTGCGGTCGCCTTCCCCTTTCTTTCGTTATTTTCGTACAGTTCCGCTCCCTGAATTGGAAAAATATCCAAATTTCGTAAAAGCAAAATATCTTCAAAATTCCTTTCTGCTTTGTGCAAAAGATGTGTGTCTCCGCCAAAAACATCGGCATAACGTTATATGACCACAATAATAGAAAAGCTGACAGGAGGATCTCCTTTCTAAATAAATTGACATGGGTATGTGAGAAAATCGAAAGAAAAAATAGGGTCTGTCCGGGATTTGAACCCGGGACCTCTCGCATCCTAAGCGAGAATCATACCCCTAGACCAACAGACCGACTACAACCAATTCAGTGGAATCAGCATCCATGACACATTCTTTCAGTTTAAGAGAGAGGTAGGCAAAGTAGAATGAAGTTGAAGACTCTACTGCAGCTGTACTGATGGTTGATTCACATGGTGGTACATACACACCTGGCGATATGGTGGTACATACACACACCTGGCAATATGGCTTAGAGAGTTGAGGGAGTATGTGTGGGCAGGAGTGTATTTACCGCCATATTGCCAGGTGTGCATTTACCACCATATGAGTCAACCATAGGTAGGCAAAGTATAGGTCAATTGTTCAGGAAACTAAGACATAGCCAGCAATCGCATGTCATCACGTACATTCAAAATCAACATAATTTTTCGAATCGACCTTTTTTCAGGATCACTTTTCAACGAGGACGAAGCAAAGTCGGCCGAACGAAGCCTAGAGGAAGAAAATCACCCTCTCCACTTCACCATCACGATACTGACATAGATACGAGATGAAACAACTAAAAAATCCACAAGAAAACTGTACGGCCATCATCGCGCTGACTTAGGTCTGACTTTGGTCTGAGAATTTCTATCACGATCAAAAATGTACGAGGAGCACTCAAAAATAAGCAACAGACGTACCTCTATCGCTCTCTACTCCTTTTTCAAGGCACAAAAGTCGACTCTCCACTTTCAAACCAGGAACCAGACATACCAGTGGTCCTTTTCAGCTGCTCCACGAGCGCAGGAAATGTTCACCAAGGGGCGCAGAGCAGCATCCATTCCAGAAAAAGAGCTAAAATACGAGTGAGACTGCATGCCTGAGTACATGAGTACATATATGAGTACATGCAGAAAATAGTCAATTTCAGCGTTTCTGCTCCAAACAGCAACTAGCTTCGACTAGAAACAAAGATTACACCAAAGGATCAAACAACAACCATTTTCTGCAGTTTTTTTGCAGATGGCTTCCTTGTGCAGGGCCCAGCACGCCAAAAATCACACCTCGGAGGAGTACAAAAATTACAACTCTCAGATGTCCTCGATTGCTGGCCATGAAAAAAAGCATAGTTCACTGCCAGGAAACACAGTTTAATGGTGTTTTAGGGACAGGACCATGGACCACTCTAGCCTATTTGGTTCCCATCCCCTTCGATAGCTCAGTTGGTAGAGCGGAAGACTGTAGTGTGCGCATCACTGGGATGTGTAGTCATCTTTAGGTCGCTGGTTCGAATCCGGCTCGAAGGATTTTTTTATTTTTTCTTGACAACTTTAATTTAGTGTGGCAAAAAAGTCTGTCAAGTGTTTCAGTTTTTTTTCAAGAGATCCCAGAAAATGAAGCAGTGGGGAACGTTCAGGTTTCCTCTTCACCGAAATGGATATGGAAGTAAAAAACTGTCACATTTGGCATGACGAGATGATGTGCTCATTGCCGAGCGTATGGCGAGAGACAACAGTTGTGTTTTACATGTACGAATCAGCAGCTGCGTACTTCAAAATATTCACGATTCGTGTCAGCTCTAGCCAAGTTTTCCGCATCCGTAGGAACGCCACCACCCTTCAAGGATCAAGGCGCAGATGCAGCTCCTAAAGCGGTGGGAGGTGAGTAGATCAGCTCACCAGCAAAGTGGGCAAAGACCGAAAATCCCATTCACTGCATCCATGCTGCGTACTCACAGTGAAATTTATTGGCTGGAACACATTGCAATCGGCAGACATACTTCAGAATTCCCAACGTGTTGGAAAAGGTCACAACCGTCGAATCTCGTCACAAGAAAAACTTGGCCATGGAGCACATCAAATATGCCCGCTGCAGAATATAGGTATGGTCGCATTGTGTAAATCAGCATTCTCTGATCAAGAGAATACAAATCAAGTATGCATGCATTCAGGCGACAAAAAGAGGGAAAATCAAGAAAAAATGGGTCTGTCCGGGATTTGAACCCGGGACCTCTCGCACCCTAAGCGAGAATCATACCCCTAGACCAACAGACCAAATACAATACAGGCGATATCGGTTGTATGTGTGTGCATGTGTATTCACACGCTTGTTTGTCTATGTACTTGTGTGTGTGTGTGTGTGTGTGTGTGCACCTTGTCCTCACCCACTTACTGAGGTGTGGTGAGCCCATAAGTGAGATCATTTTCAAGTCCACCCAGCGTTTTGGGGATTTCAGGGGTGTCGGCCGTTGGGCGGTTCAATAACCAATTGAGTCATCTTTCCAAGATTCCTTTTGAGTCTCTCTCCCCTCTCCCGGGGGGACTCGCGTGACCAGTTTTGGCAGTGAGCAACAAGTACAAGTAGTACAAGTGTGTGTGTGTGTGTGTGTGTGTGTGTGTGTGTGTGTGTGTGTGTGTGTGTGTGTGTGAGCGTGTGTGCGCGTATGTGTGTGTGTGTGTATGCGTGCGTGTGTGTGCATGCTTGTTTGTGTACGTGTGTGTATGTGCACATGTGCAGACGAGGAGCAATGCGTGACCGGTACTCACACGTGCAGTGAGCTTGCGATGTGTTCGGATTCGTTTGGATCTTTCGAATGCCAGTGCTTGGCTGGATTCAACGGGGATGGCATGAACTGCCAAGGTAAGAGCAGTGCCTTCTATTTACTTATTTTTTGGTTCACAATCACGTGGCACTAGCCAATGAAAAAGTGATGTGGGCGATAGCCAGCCATGGCGGTAATAGAGGGGAGTACAAACGGTGAGACCTTTCTCCATTGTTCTCTGCTTCTTGTCATGCTGCTTGTGCTTTCAGGTCAAATTTGTATCTTGTTGATGCAAGTACAAATTTGCCTGGTGATTAAACATTATGTACTCTAACTCTTCCTTTTGATTCCTGTAGGATCTCTAAACTTGAACGGCTTCAACAACACGTTTAGAACGGAGTTCATGGAGAACCAGCCTGTGCCCACAATCCTGTCACTTCAACACGCCGCAGCCCTGGTTGGACAGTCGGCCGCTTGTCAAGTTTCTATCACATTGGCCGCGTGAGTAGAGCATGGGAAATGACTCCCCCATCCACCCTTCCAGGAAACTCCCCTGATAGGTATCCATGTTCTTATGGAGAATCGTTTTAAAAGGATTGCAATAAACAGAACCAGCTGAAACATCATTTCACGAAGTTTTTATTGAGATGTCACGAACAAATTCTAGAGAAAATGGTGATGGACAAAGAAATAAAACCTTCACGAAATCACGCTTCAGCTGGTTCTGTTTATTGCAATCCTTAGAAACTGTTGTCACCTCGCCGCTTTTTCAACTATAGAGAATCCTTCAAATAGAGTCTGAATGTATGAATGAATGAATGAATGAATGAATGAATGAATGAATGAATGGGTGAACTGGAGCAAGAAGACCAATCTTCCAAAAGTCACAACAAAATTGTGGCATGAATAATTATGTTTGTCAGCTTCTCCTGGTCTCCTCCCCCTCTCCCTAACAAATGGACCAGCTATACCCCTGAAGCGACTTGCTCGTTTTTGTGTGTGTGTGTGTGTCATCCACATCAATCAACTGCGTGGTGTAGACCAGGCTAAAAATTAATGGCGGGCAATTCGTCAGCCTTGCAAGCTGTTGAATGGTGCAATCCCAGCACAAGTTACTATGTCTAATATAGCTTGTGTTCGCTGTCATCGCTTCGGCGATGGTTCGTCATGCGCATGAGTAGGAGTAGGAGTTAGGAGATACTGGGGACCAACCTCTTACTGCCGATTGGTGTGCAAACGCTCATCTTAAGCTGGGAGCAGGTTTCAAAAATTCTGAATTCCTAAAATCACCCCTTTTATATCTCTCTTCTTTCTCTCAACCGTAGTTTGTCAGGTGACCTGGATGATCCCACACAGGAGAAGATATTCCCAACCAAGGCAATCTCAGCGACCAACATTGATGTAAGACAGAATTTCACACGATCTACCGGATTTTTCGTGTTTCCAGTGTCCTGCCCCCAATATATCAGCAGAAAAAATGACTCAAAATACATGCTGTAACTCTCTTTAACATGTAACTTAAAAACAGTGCGTAACTGGAGCATCTTGCACGCATGAAACCATGCGCTTGCGTGTATCTTCACTGCCTTCTCCAGCAACGTGCGCAATGGAAATGCACTGAAGTGGAAATTCCCAATTTCTAATACTCAATTTTCTCTCATACTTACAGCACGTTTCAGCCCCGTAAAGTCGGGTATGCGTGCCAGTCACTTTGTCTAATGGGGTCAAAAATAAGTACTCGATGAATATTTCTGATCTGTTAATTTGGGCACGTATGAACCGAAATCGACCATTTTTCTCTATCTCTCTATCTATCTATCTATCCCTCTGTATCTCCTTCTCTCTTCGTCTTTCTATCTCTATCTCTGTCTCTCTCTCTCTCTCTCTCCGTCTCTCTCTCTCTGTGTGTGTGTGTGTCTCTCTCTGTGTCTCTCTCTGTCTCTCTCTCTGTCTCTCTCTCTCTCTCTGTCTCTCTTTCTCTCTCTCTCTCTCTCTCACTCTCTCTCTCTCTCACTCTCTCTCTCTCTCTCTCTGTGTCTGTCTGTCACTCTCTCTCTGTCTATCTCTCTCTCTCTGTCTCCGTCTCTCTCTGTCTCTCTCTGGCTCTCTCTGTCTCTCTGGCTCTTTGTCTCTCTCTCTCTCTCTCTCTCTCTCTCTCTCTCTCTCTCTCTCTCTCTCTCTCTCTCTCTCTCTCTCTCTCTGTCTCTCTCTCTCTCTCTCTCTCTCTCTCTCTCTCTCTCTCTCTGTCTCTCTCTCTCTCTCTCTCTCTCTCTCTCTCTCTCTCTCTCTCTCTCTCTCTCTCTCTCTCTCTCTCTCTCTCTCTCTCTCTCTCTCTCGCTCTCTCCATTCTTTCTCTCTCTCTCTCTCTCTCTCTCTCTCTCTCGCTCTCTCCATTCTTTCAACAACGGATGCTGCAAGATTTTCTTCATTTTCCTCCCACTTTTTTTGCTGACAGAAAATCTTCTCCGCTCGACAGCTGATATATAATTCGACGGATGGTGGTGCAATATCCACCGAGGACTTGCTGACCATTGTGCAGAACTCTGAGTACATAGACACCGCGATGGAACCGGCTATTGCAGTGCGGCAAGTGAGTATGATTACACGATGCCCGTGTTGCACCTGTCAGATACAATACTCGTTAGTGTTCAATCAGTCAGAGTTCTCAATATCATGCGCAGACTCAACTGCTGTGCCCAAACATTCATACCGTATGTCATCGCCTTTAAAGCCATGGCCTTCTATTCAACACACCGTTGCTTTCCTAGCTATTTTCTGAGATGCCAAATGACTCACCCACTACGCCATGCCACAAAAGTCAAAGTCCACGCAGAAATTTCAATCTAAATCCACTGGTTCACCCTTCCTGCTGGGCTGTAAGTTTGTTAGTATAGTACTTATTCCTTGATTGTTACAAAACATGCTTCAAATGTCATTTCATTCACGAAGCTCATGGCTTTATAACTGAGACTGGCTATACAATCGAATATACCTTCATGGCTTTAAAGGTGTGGACATACGGTATAATTGTATTCTTTTTCAGTGATCGGTGTAGCGCAGAGACCACTTTCAGAGTGTTCTAAGGATGTTATGGAATATCAGGGGCGTGGGATTAAGGTGGTACGATCAGCCATCTGAGGTACAATTTACTTGTTAGGAGGGGTGGCTCCACTGAAAATGTTCGAAATTTAGAGTCCAAATCAGTGCTTTTGATTGATTCATGTGGTTCCTGGGGGGGGGGGGGGGGGGAGTGGTACGATCAATACCGTAGTAACCGCAGCGTGTCCAACGCGGGCGCCCCTGTGGTTACATGTCAGAGTTGGCTGAAAAACCCGGACTGAAACTTTGTGATGAAATAAATTGGCATTTGACATGTAAGTGGCCCAAGTGATCATGCATGTCAGCTGCGACTGAAGTTTGAACAACTGCATATGTGTCTGTCTGTCTGTCTATCTGTCTGTCTGTCTGGCTGGCTTTGTGTGTATGTGTGTGTGTGTGTGTGTGTGTGTGTGTGTGTGTGTGTGTGTGTGTGTGTGTGTGTGTGTGTGTGTGTGTCTGTGTGTGTCTGTGTGTCTGTGTGTGCGTGCGTATGCATGTGTGTGCATGTGCATGGTGTGTATTGTTGTTCTCGTCCAGGTTATGTGGGAGCTGCGAGAGTGCGGAACGCTTGATGTCATTGCCACAGCGACAACTTTCATCGACATTGTTCGTATCAACGACAATCCACCAGTCATTCAGTTTGACATCACAGGCGGCATTGTCTGAGCGCAAATCCCCGTAAGGTTGACTTATAACCATGACCACTCTCATCCGCACCCACACCTGCACCCGCACAATACTATTCTATTCACAGTTTGGCATTTCACTTCCACTGCCTTAGTGCGCGTTTCGCCGAGAATCCGCTTCATTTACCAATTTCCTTTGTCCTATTTCTGTCCCTTTTACACTGGTAAACTTGTCACGACGAATAACTACTTTTCATTGGGTAACTCTTCATGACAAACGACTACTTTCTTTTTCATTGGCTCACTTTTCACAACAAATGACTAATCTCCATTGGCATACCCGTTCACTCGGAATGACTCCTTGTCAGTGGCAAAATGTTCACGACAATAGACGACTCATTGACTTCTTTTCTTTGGCCAAATGTTCACGATGATAGACTCATCTTCTTTGGCAAGCGACTCATGGTTGTACTGTACCTTAGGCATACATGTATAGATCAGTACAGCCTTATTTGGGAGTGAGTGAAATGCACATTTTTCTCAAGCTCTCCTGTCCAGCTCCATGCCTGGATGTGTGTGAGTCGGTGTGCGCTGCGGTCAGTAAATCACATGACTCGAGTGACTTCCATGTAATGATTGTGTACATGCTCCTGTGCATGCTGCAGACACCTATGGGTATAAGGCCTTGACAGTGACGCTGCAGCTGAAGCCAATTGGAAACCATGGCGACAAGAGTGTCGACACTACCGGGCAGCAGCTCAATATTATACACATGCTGACAAAGCGCAGGCAAAATTACGGAGCCCGTCGGGACATTATTGCATTGCAGAAATCCATTCATTGAAAAAAGGCAGCTCCAAAAGGTTCTAAAGGGGAAGTGCATCGATTTTTCGAGTAGGGTCCATATGAAACGATTTGATATCATGTCGAATGGCATATCTCTCGCTTCCATATGATAAACCAAACTTGCTAAATCGCCAATTGTATACACACGTTGCCATAGCCACCAGCGCAGTAATGACGTATGAAAGGCTTAGCTCCACCACGGGGAAGGTCGATCACTGCAGAATTTGGTCATTTTCAATTGTCTTATTGTATTCACGATGCGAAAGAGGTGCTCTGTTCAATGCTGTTAGTGCCGTGAACTCTTTATCGGCTTTCTCCTGCATTTCCCTAGGCTGACTGTGCCTAGGAAATGGTTCCTCTATAGGAGAAGATGCTTGGTATTCGCCATCCGTCTCCTGAGACATTTTCAGCAAACTTTCAAACCTACGACACTATTTCATTTGTCAATCTCCACCAGGGAGTAGTACAATTGTACTACTCCCTGGTCTCCACCACCCGTCGTCTCACCTGGCTTCAGAAGATGTTACGAGAGATAGGAGAGTCACCAGGAAGCATCACATCCATCTTCAGGAAGTGAAATGAGCAAGCGGCATGATCCTTGGTTGGGGGAAATGCTGAACGTCTGATTTTCCCAACCAAGATATCAGCATTTTGTTCGTCACTATTTTCGCTTGTCTGCTGATGTCCCCGCACTCCAGCTTTCTCCTGCCGGTGTCACGTTCCAGTACACAACCGAGAGGACTACTTACAAACAGTTAAAGGGGAAGTATACCCTAAAATCAAATTTTCACCAGTTGTAGTCTTCGGGGTGCTGAGTCGAATGGTCTTGGTCCGAGGAAGCTGCGACGCTCCCTTCCTACTTGAATCCCAATCGAACTCGCGCACTTCCACCGAAACTGGGTGACTGCGCCCTACGAGATGGGGATTTGTATGCAAAATCTCACTAAAAGCGCCATTTCGTTCTTATAAAAGCACGGATGACCGCGAGTGGCCCATATGTTGTAGTCTTTTGGACGCTGAGTCGACTGGTTTTGGTCCGAAAAGGCTGCGATGCAGCGTTCCTCCTTTATTCCCAATCGAACATGGTTGAAGAAGCGGTCACGTGGTCCTGGTTGCCCAAATCACCTGGTCACCGCGCCAGCAGGCGACAACTTTCACACCAAGGTTCAACTCGAGTGACAGGACTGCACCCAAAAAAGGTCAAACAGGCTAGTAAGTTGTACCCTGCAGGCACGGTGACCAGGTGACTGGTGTACGCAGGAGCACGTGACCGCTTGCTCAACCATGTTCGATTGGGAATAAAGGAGGAACGCTGCATCGCAGCCTTTTCGGACCAAAACCAGTCGACTCAGCGTCCAAAAGACTACAACATATGGGCCAATCGCGGTCATCCGTGCTTTTATAAGAACGAAAATGGCGCTTTTAGTGACATTTTGCATACAAATCCCCATCTAGTAGGGCGCAGTCACCCAGTTTCGGTGGAAGTGCGCGAGTTCGATTGGGATTCAAGTAGGAAGGGAGCGTCTCAGCTTCCTCGGACCAAGACCATTCGACTCAGCACCCCGAAGACTACAACTGGTGAAAATTTGATTTTAGGGTATACTTCCCCTTTAACTGCACTAACGGCATTGAACACAGCCCTTCTTTTATTTCACGAACACAATAAACCGAAATGACCATAATTAATTCTGCAGTGATCGACCTTCTCTGTGCATGTGGTGGAGCTAAGCCTTTCATACGTCATCACTGCGCTAGTCGCTATGGCAACGTGAGCGGCGATTTGGGAAGTAATTATTAGTTTGGCTTTATCGTATGGAAGCGAGAGATATTCCATTCGAACCGATATCAAAGTGTCTTTCTTCTGGACCCTATTCGAAAAATCGATGCACTCCCCCTCTTTAAAGGGGAAGTTAAGGCAAAAATCAAAATTTCACCAGTTGGTTGGTTGGTTGGTTTTTATTTCACTTCGCACATTCAAACGGGATGACGACCCAATAAAATGACGGCGAAGGCTTAGCCTAGAAGTGGCTATGGAAGAACATAGTAAAAGCTATGGAAGCACATAGTAAGAGAATAGGATACTAATAACTGCGGGTAAACGGGGGGAGAGAGAGAATACGATGTATCTGTGATACTACGTGCGGGTTACTGAACTGCACGGGGAGGGAGAGCAGAGCAATCAGCAGCAACTCGAACTACTCCCTACAGGCGTATGGTACACATGCATGCTTAAACTCAGGTAGCCGGGTAATTGTGCGGACCTCACCAGGGAGAGCGTTCCACAGCAGAGCACCAGCAACAGAAAATCTCCGCTGACCGCGGCGGCTACGGTTTGCCTGGCTTAGTAGGCCATTTGACTGCTGATGGCGGGTAGGGGTGCCTTGTGCCGGGGTCAGAAGCTGGGCGAGCACAGGGCTGGTGCGGGCGTTGATACACCGCCAGATGGTGATCAATATTTTCTGCCTGTAGAGCTCGCTGACACGGTACAGGGAGTGAGCAGTGAGCAGCGGCTGCATGGCTGTCCGGGGCGGGTTGCCATCGATACAGCGGATGGCTCTGTTTTGCGTGGTTTGCAGTCGTTTGTAGTCTTCGGGGTGCTGAGTCGAATGGTCGTGGTCCGAGGAAGCTGAGACGCTCCCTTCCTACTTGAATCCCAATCGAACTCGCGCACTTCCACCGAAACTGGGTGACTGCGCCCTACTAGATGGGGATTTGTATGTAAAATGTCACTAAAAGCGCCATTTCGTTCTTATAAAAGCACGGATGACCGCGATTGGCCCATATGTTGTATTCTTTTGGACGCTGAGTCGACTGGTTTTGGTCTGAAAACGCTGCGATGCAGCGTTCGGCCCTTATTCCCAATCGAACATGCTTGAACAAGTGGTCACGTGCTCCTGCGTACACCAGTCACCTGGTCACCGTGCCTGCAGGGTACAACTTACTAATACCGTATTATCTCTAATATAAGCACGGTCCTTTATTTTTTCAATGTACCTCCGCCCCGTGCTATTAATGGAGACGTTCCTTTATTGGAGACTGTTCCATTATTATTTCAACCTCATTTCAGAGGCATGTTGCCATGCCAAATTCATGTATGACACACGCATTTCAGGGTTTTTTTCGCCGGTACAGATAATGAATTTTCACAGTGTTCTTATAATGGAGACTGAGCACTTTATTTTTTGAATGTCGCCCCAAGGTGTTCTATTATTGGAGACGTGCTATTATTGGAGACTGTGCTTATATTAGAGATAATACGGTACTAGCTTGTTTGACCTTTGTTGGGTGCAGTCCTGTCACTCGAGTTGAACCTTGGTGTGAAAGTTGTCGCCTGCTGGCGCTGTGACCAGGTGACTTGGACACGCAGGAGCACGTGACCGCTTTTTCAACCATGTTCGATTGGGAATAAAGGAGGAACGCTGCATCGCAACTCTCTCGGACCAAAACCAGTCGACTCAGCGTCCAAAAGACTACAACATATGGGCCAATCGCGGTCATCCGTGCTTTTATAAGAACGAAATGGCGCTTCTAGTGACATTTTACATACAAACCCCCATCTAGTAGGGCGCAGTCACCCAGTTTCGGTGGAAGTGCACGAGTTCGATTGGGATTCAAGTAGGAAGGGAGCGTCTCAGCTTCCTCGGACCACGACCATTCGACTCAGCACCCCGAAGACTACAACTGGTGAAATTTTAATTTTTGCCTTAACTTCCCCTTTAATAGGCAGGAGACCGAAGTGATCCAACCAAGTATCGACCCATCTCACGCCTGCCGAGTGCCTCCAAGCTACGAGTACTGGAGCGAATTGTATATGACCACCTCGGCCAATATATTAGGACCCCTCGTTAGCCTTTTCCCAAAGATGCCAAAATATTTCGCAACTTATGCTTTTGGCAACCATGCCAAAACAAGTGAAAGTTGCTGAAATCGCATCAATATTTTCAGAAAAAGCTCAAAAGTTACAAATATCGCAACTCATATTGAGCCAGTTCTTGTGCATGATGATGCCAAAAACAACCAATAATGAAGCGGAAATGGAAAACCCTGGCGCAGCACAACTACCTGAGTAAAGTCGTGCGTACTTTGAAGTACATATGAATGCATTATGTTTACAGCGTGAAACATGTTTAGGGAAATTAACAGACTTGGAATGAGTCATTGCCCTTTTTTGTTGAACCTTTGCATAGCATTCATGACATAGCGGCATGCTCTGATCTGTGCTGTGACATGAGAAGTACACCCATCATGATGATAATATTATTATGATGCAATGTTCCCGCACTTCTTGTTGAAGCGGAGCATCACGGATACTTCAATGGTCTCCTCCAAGGCGTTTCTATGCTAACAGTTGCCGCAAAGTTGCGAAGTAGTTTGCAAAAATGAAGAAAGTTGCGATTTCTTCCAAAACAACAAAAAGTTGCGAAAAGAGTGGCGAGCATCTTTGGGAAAGGGCTACCCCTCGTGCTACTCCACTCATTCCCAATGAACACTTTGCGCATCGTCAATCCCACTCGTGTGAAGACACACTGGATGTTTGCATTGACAGTTGGCAACATTCTCTAGACGATGACAATGTTGTAGCGGTGGCGATGTTGGACTTCAGTAAAGCTTTTGACTGTGTTCAGCATGGCAAACTTCTTCTCGAGCTCCATGCTTGTGGTATAGGTGGTAAAGTCCTAGCCTGGCTCTGCAGCTACCTGTCCAGCCGTCAACAGCAAGTAATAGTTGTATGTCGCCGCAACCCCCCAGGAGAACAGTGTCCTGCTAACCGTGGTGTCCCTCAGGGATAATATGTACTTGGTCCACTTCTGTTCACCCTGTACACACGCTCTCTTCCAACATGCTTGGCTTTCTCCACCAGCCAACTCTATGCCGATGATACAAATGTCTATGTTGCAGACAAGAAAGACTGCCGATGCAGCAACTGAAAAGCTTGAGACAGACTTACACTCAGTCAGCGAGTTTCTGCATTCCAGAAAACTTCAATTAACCATAAAACCCGGGAAAGACTCAGTTTCTTGTGCTGCGAATCGCGGAGGAAGCCCACAGTGCAGCATCCCGTCAGCCGCGATTCTGTGACTCTGTGCTGTTCAACACTCATCTTGTGCTAAGTATCTTGGCATCATTATTGATGAGCACTTGACATTCCGAGTGAGGGTAACATGGATGCAGGTAACGAGTGCAGCTAACGAGGTTCGCCCCCCCCCCCCCCCCCCCCCTGTCGGGCATTGGTTGTGAGAGTTACCACCTCACCCACGCCGTTAGGCGCTGCATCTGCCACCCTGGTATTACAGGCATGGATTGGTGGTGGCCTGGCACGAGCGAAACTTTCTAAGCTGGTTGTGTTTCTCAATACAATTGTATAGCCGGTTGTAACGCGGACGTGGGAACTTTACGTTTTCTTAAACTTGACATCCCCCACCCCAGCAAGTCGATCGATGCACTCCGGAAGAAGGTCAGTGCAAAGGTGTAGATCTCCGCATCTCCCCCCCCCCCCCCCCCGCCGCACCATAGGCCATGTTGACCAATGCAGCCAGGCGCATATTTTATCTCTCTTTTGTCCAGTCTACACTGGAATATGCTAGGAATGCTTATGTGTACAGTCTGCGACAACATGAATAATATTATTATGATTCTCGCACCCGCATCTCTCGCCCTTCGTTGCGTACTGCATTTGGCTACCGGCCCGCCGCAGTTGTTCTGTGTACTTTGTCCCGAAATAACCTAACACCTATCACAATCCGTTTCTGTATATTCTTGTATTCAGATGCCTTCATTCTTCTGCCAATGCACATCTATGCCTCTAATTCTGAGGCACGTAGCCGCACCTCGGCACAAGGTCTCAAGTCTCGCTTGGACTTGTACTGCCCCGAGTCTACTCTCGATTTGGTTATTCCTCTCTTTCGTATCTAGCCGCTGACCGCTGGAACTCAGTTCCGGCATCGGTCTGTCTTGCTACTTCACCAAGTCATTATTTCGTATCGCAATCCTAGATTGGCTGGGGTACCCCGTAAGGAGACCATAGCCTGCATAGGTCTGTGGGGGCTGCCCTAGGCTAGAGAATAATAATTATAATTATAATAATAAGCTTTGTCAGTGTACATGTATCATCAGGCACTTCCACGTCTTTCGAATTTCCCTGCCTAGCGCCTGGGCAAGTTGTAAATAATCGATACTTTTTGGTGTAAACAGGCAAATGATTTGAACCACAAAGATCGAGATTAGCTTCGTGCAGGGCGAGGGTACCCGGGTGTGTGGTGTGAAGTCGAATCGCACTGAGTCTGCCAGGTGAACGGCGGTCGACATCACCATGTCCAGAGCGTTTGGGCCAGAACACTCCGCTAGTCAAATGTTCCAAGCATTTGTTTTATTCCTGTATCTGTGGAGTTTCGCCGCTGCCGAAATACGGCATCTTCGCCCGCAGGACTACGAGGGACTGGTGGTGACGAACGCTGAGCAGGTAGCGTCCACCGATGCTGTGTTGGAAGACCGGCTGAGCGGCCATATAGGAAAGGGTGAGTGAGAAAGTGTTCGGTACAAGAAAATTAATGATGGATTATTGTCGCTGGAATTTGAGGGCATGCGAGTGAGCGTGTCGAGTTCTTGAGGACAGTAAAGACTGAGTTGATGGTAGCATCGTGAGATATAGTGCTGTTGTGATGCCTTCGTGTCCATCTAGGAGAGAAAGTACCTCGTCGACTTCGGGCGAGAAAAACAATCTTGAAGTACGAGTAAAGTCAGGTTGTGTTCGTTATGATGTGTGGGTGATGAAAAACTGTTCCGGAAGACATGTTTCGCTCCAGCTGTGGGATATCCGAACATACAGTAATGCTGTCGGCACCTGCATTGGTGGCGGAAACGGGAATTGAAATAACTACTTGGAATACTATACCATCAGTACAGTCATGATGTCCCCAGACATTGTTATTGTCGATATTTTTGTTGGTTGCGGGTTGGGGGGGGGGGGGGGGGGGGCAGATCGCGCGCAGAAGAAGGTTAGAACCTGAGGTCATCCAGCTTGACAACTGAAACCTTGTGCTGCTGGCGTAAGGCGTTTCAGGTTTCAGGTCTCTTTAGACAATCATAAAACTGGCAAGACTTGAAGAAACCACTTTCCCAACTTCACCTGAATTTATTAGTGCGTGTGTGTGTGTGTGTGTGTGTGTGTGTGTGTGTTTGTGTATTTGTGTGTGTACGTGCATGTACGTGTGTGCTAGCCACCAACTTTGAATTTAAATTTGACAGAATGCACTTGCTGGTAGTACCAGTTATCCTCAAGTGGATGCTTTAGCAAAACAAGAACAGTAGTGCTTTCCATGTGGCTTGCATCTAGGGCTGAAACAATTACACCGATAACTCGCATATGGATCGTTTAAGGGTGCAATCGATAATTGTTGGTGTTCGAAACGAGTGCTAATGATTTTTTACGCATGCATATCAGCAACAGTATTCTAGCCCTTGCACTCCATCCGGTAGTGAATACGGGTGCAATCATGTACTTTCAAGCGCAGTAAAATTGATTTGTGGCTTTGAAAGAGATCAGGAGAGAAGGCTTTGTCTTTTCGGTTCATTTGTGGGAGAGGTCGGAGATGAAAGCAGTTGCCAGAGGGTGATGACAAGATTCTTCACTCTGGAAACAACATGAAGTACTCTAGTTCATGTTGATAAAACCAGCCAGATGTCAACAGTGCCATGCGGCAAGTTTCTAACGTAGCAAAGGCATTGTGGAATTTCTTCATTATCTGGTGTTCGAGGTATACGAGTAGGGCCGACAAGAATCTATAAAACCAATATATCGATCGTTAATGATATTGGTTGATCGTTAGGAGTTATTGAATGATCGTTTCAGCCCTACTTGCATCCAAGAAATGTAAATATCGATGTCTCGTGTCACAGTGACTGGGTTTGTTCGTGATCAGGGTGATTAACTATATTTGGCTGCAATTGAGTTGTCCAAGCATCTTGCCCAGGGTTTTATTAATATTTGAGTTTTCGGAAGGGGGTTAGCCAATACAAGACCTTTACCATGAGCTTTGGGGTGGGGGGGGGGGGGCACCAAGCATACTGACGCCGACGGTACTGATGTTCTACAACTAACTGGCTAACAGATCTAGCGCATCTTGGATGCACACTCCAACAGCCTTCCAACTTGGAAGGTTCTAAGTTATAATGATAATGTCCACTGTTCAGCACCTCCATGAGCGGCACTGACCCACGCTGCTATCTGTTGTTCACAAGGTGTTTGTCGCGCTGGAAACGGAGCGTCTCTGTAAGTTTATATCCCTGGTGATGGTTTGTGCCTAGAGAGCTCTATATAAGTGGTACTCCTTAGGCACAATCTTCCTCAGCCTACTCAAGCTCAACTGATGAGGGGTGAATTCCCTGAAACACTGTGCATTGAGCAGGGAGTGGTGCTTTCTTGCAATTTTGCCGAGTCGAAGGTTCGATGGACTTCTCGTGTGCTCTGGATAGCAGTCGTGAGTCAGTCAAGTGAGAATTCAAGTCGGCAGGAATAACGCAAGCTCCCATGTAGGGAGCAACACACATTTCCAAAATTGTCTTGCCACGCAAAATGCAACGTACGGGGGCCGGCCAATCCTCAACTTCACCCCAGACAAGTGTGTCTTTATGAACCCTCCGTTTCTGCCTACCGACTGCGTTTTTGTTGAATGGCATGAAAAGCAAAAAAAAGGCAAGTGAGTAGGGGGTGCCACTTTTGCACAGGGGGAGGGCCTCAATAAGAGTAGAGGCCTCAATAAGAGTAGAGGCCTCAATAAGAGTAGAGGGCTCAATAAGAGTAGAGGGCTCAATAAGAGTAGAGGGCTCAATAAGAGTAGAGGGCTCAATAAGAGTAGAGGCCCTCAATAAGAGTAGAGGCCTCAATAAGAGTAGAGGCCTCAATAAGAGTAGAGGGCTCAATAAGAGTAGAGGCCTCAATAAGAGTAGAGGCCTCAATAAGAGTAGAGGCCTCAATAAGAGTAGAGGCCTCAATAAGAGTAGAGGCCTCAATAAGAGTAGAGGCCTCAATAAGAGTAGAGGCCTCAATAAGAGTAGAGGGCTCAATAAGAGTAGAGGCCTCAATAAGAGTAGAGGCCTCAATAAGAGTAGAGGCCTCAATAAGAGTAGAGGCCTCAATAAGAGTAGAGGCCTCAATAAGAGTAGAGGCCTCAATAAGAGTAGAGGCCTCAATAAGAGTAGAGGCCTCAATAAGAGTAGAGGGCTCAATAAGAGTAGAGGGCTCAATAAGAGTAGAGGGCTCAATAAGAGTAGAGGGCTCAACAAGAGTAGAGGCCTCAATAAGAGTAGAGGCCTCAATAAGAGTAGAGGCCTCAATAAGAGTAGAGGCCTCAATAAGAGTAGAGGCCTCAATAAGAGTAGAGGCTTCAATAAGAGTAGAGGCCTCAATAAGAGTAGAGGCCTCAATAAGAGTAGAGGGCTCAATAAGAGTAGAGGGCTCAATAAGAGTAGAGGGCTCAATAAGAGTAGAGGGCTCAATAAGAGTAGAGGGCTCAATAAGAGTAGAGGCCTCAATAAGAGTAGAGGCCTCAATAAGAGTAGAGGCCTCAATAAGAGTAGAGGGCTCAATAAGAGTAGAGGCCTCAATAAGAGTAGAGGCCTCAATAAGAGTAGAGGCCTCAATAAGAGTAGAGGGCTCAATAAGAGTAGAGGCCTCAATAAGAGTAGAGGCCTCAATAAGAGTAGAGGGCTCAATAAGAGTAGAGGGCTCAATAAGAGTAGAGGCCTCAATAAGAGTAGAGGCCTCAATAAGAGTAGAGGGCTCAATAAGAGTAGAGGCCTCAATAAGAGTAGAGGCCTCAATAAGAGTAGAGGCCTCAATAAGAGTAGAGGCCTCAATAAGAGTAGAGGCCTCAATAAGAGTAGAGGGCTCAATAAGAGTAGAGGGCTCAATAAGAGTAGAGGGCTCAATAAGAGTAGAGGGCTCAATAAGAGTAGAGGGCTCAATAAGAGTAGGGGTTGCTGTGCCTCCTACCCACTTTGGCTATAACCTTGATATATCTTTGTCTGAATCTGGCTCTTGCTCCGTTGCATGATTTCAGAGATCGAAGACAGTGGCAGTGACAGTGGAGACAATAGCATCAGTGGCAGCGGTAGCGGCGTGGCATTTAATGGGACCTGCGACAATTTCTTCTTTCTGGCACCAAGCGGCCAGGAGTGTCTGCCATGTCTGTGTAACCCACAGTTGACAGTACAGTGCATCAACACCACTGGAGAGTGTGTATGCCAGCCAGGTATTTCAGGTGAGTGAAGATCAATGGTAGTGTTGAAACGAGCGTATCTATAACGAACGAGCGATCAGTTCCACTAACGAGCAAGCTATCGAGCGAGCTAACGAGTCTCATTGATGTCGCAAACATGATTTTTGAATATACCTTTTCTAAGTTCAATTTTTTCAGCTGGTTCAAATTATCACCGCCGGCATTTGGGGTTGCTGCTGCTTCACTTCGGATTGCTGTTTGGTGTCGAGATGTCTTTTCAGCGCCGTCGTTGAGTAGTAGCCTTTGTAAGAATAGACCGTTTTGCAAAGATTGCAAGTAGCCCTGGTCTTCGCTGCATTGCGGGAGACAACTTCCAAACAACTGAGCGTAACTGTCACTCGAATGGAGAGGTGACCAAAGCATATCCTGCGACAGGTCAGCAGATGCGGAACAAGACATCAGCAGAGTTCACCAAAGCTGCAACGACAACTGAAACAACTCAAGCGTCGTGCAGGCATACAGTCACTGTAACTGCGAGTGCTTTTCACTTTGCGCGGGACTGGACTCTCGATCGACCAGGGAGTCGTAAAATATGTTACGACTCCCCTGTCGACATGTACTGCCATGTGTACGGAGTACGGTGTACGGTGTTCGTTAGTGCAAATGAGCTGGCCGCACAAACAAGTCGAATTTCTGGCGAGCGAGCTAACGAGTACCCGGTGAGATCGTTTCAACACTAATCAATGGGGCTTGGAATGTGGGCGTTGGGGGTGGGGGGGGGGAGGAGAGAGAGAGAGAGACAGAGACAGAGACAGAGACAGACAGAGAGACAGAGACAGAGAGAGACAGATCGAGACAGATCGAGAGAGACAGATCGAGAGAGAGAGACAAAGAGAGAGAGAGAGAAAGAGAGAGAGAGAGAGAGAGAGAGAGAGAGAGAGAGAGAGAGAGAGAGAGAGAGAGAGAGAGAGAGAGAGAGAGAGAGAGAGAGAGAGAGAGAGAGAGAGAGGGAGGGAGGGAGGGAGGGAGGGAGGGAGGGAGGGAGGGAGGGAGGGAGGGAGGGAGGGAGGGAGGGAGGGAGGGAGGGAGGGAGGGAGGGAGGGAGGGAGGGAGGGAGGGAGGGAGGGAGGGGGAGGGAGGGAGGGAGGGAGGGAGGGAGGGAGGGAGGGAGGGAGGGAGAGGGAGACAGAGACACACACACACAAATGGATACAGAGACAAGGGAGGGAGGGAGGGAGGGAGGGAGGGAGGGAGGGAGGGAGGGAGAGGGAGAGAGAGAACTTCGATCTACCAGGCACCGTTTGGACGAGCTTCAGTGTATGTATTATTACTCTTTTGTCACTTGATTTGGAAATGGTGACGTAGTATAACATATCTATGGAAATGGTGACGTAGTATAACATATCTATGGCCTTTCCGCATCAAAATGTATGTAACCAGTAGTTACTGGCATTTCAAAGTTTTTGGCGGAGCCCAGTCCCGGACTGCCAGGATAAATGAGGCATGACTGCACATGGCTCTGAATGCAATGGGTATGATTACTCAGGGTTATAACCAGAACAATATTGAAGGGGGGATCATTAGAGAAGCAAAATTTTGTGATTTTTACTGCCATTTGTGCCGCCATTCTGCTGTGCTATAACATGATGTGTGCTTAGCATTAGGGCTGAAACGATCATTCAATAACTCCTAACGATCAACCAATATCACTAACGATCGATATATTGGTTTTATCGATTCTTGTCGGCTCTATCGAACACCAGTTTATGAAGAAAATCTATGATACCTTTGCTATGTTAGAAATTTGTGGTACCGCACTGTTGACATCTGTAGATATCTGGCTGGTTTCATCAACATTCATGTTGTTTCTAGAGCGAAGAATCTTGTCATCACCCTCTGGAAGCTGCTCGAATCTCCGACTTCTCCCTCAAATGAAAAAGGCAACGTCTTCTCCGCCGATCTCTTTCAAGGCCGCACATCAATTTTTCAGCGCTTGAAAGTACATGATTGTGCTCATATTCACTATCAGATGGAGTGCAAGGGCTAGAATACGGTCACTGATATGCATGCATAAAAAATTCATTATCACCCATTTTGAACACTAACGATTATCGATTGCACTCTCGACGATCGATATGTGAGTTATCTGTACAATTGTTTCGGCCCTACTTATCATGCATATAAAAAGGTGGCGATCGCACTCTGAAGTGTGGTGCATTCTTTTTGAAAGGTGGCGGCCAAGAACTGAAGGAGGGCGCAGCGCCCCGCTATATCACTTTGGCGAGAACCCTGTTACTGGTATGGCGATACTCTTCTTTCACAGGTGTGACGTGTCATGGGTGAGGCGGGAGTGTATATTGCTCTGACTGCAATGGGTATGATTACTGTTCTGGCGTAACTCTTCTTTGACAGGTGCAAGGTGTGAGAATTGCTCCGCTGGACTCTATGCACCTACCAGTCGAGAAAGCTATCTGGCACAATGCACCGTTGCTGGCTGTCTCTTCATCCTCGGTGATCGCTGCCAAAGTAAGGCTTTGACTAGTGGCTATGTTGTTTTACGGAAATGTTCATTTGCACTTTGGTCCCACTGTTAATCTACTCCTACTCCACTGTGGTTCCAATGTAATCCCACTCTTTGGTTCCTGTGGTCCACTGTAGTCCCAATGTGATCCCACTCTTTGGTTCCTGTGTCCTGTAGTCCCTGGTATTTCACTCTGGTCCCCTGTAACCCACCCCCTCCGGTCCGCTCTTGCCCACTCTGGTCCCACTCTTTGGTACCTTTTTGTGCCTCTCTGTTCCACTCTGGTAGACTGGTATCCCGCTGCGGTCCACACAATGTGGTCCGCACAATGTGGTCCACACAATGTGGTCCACACAATGTGGTCCACACAATGTGGTCCACACAATGTGGTCCACACAATGTGGTCCACACTATGTGGTCCGCACAATGTGGTCCACACAATGTGGTCCACACTATGTGGTCCGCACAATGTGGTCCACACAATGTGGTCCACACAATGTGGTCCACACAATGTGGTCCACACAATGTGGTCCACACAATGTGGTCCACACAATGTGGTCCACACAATGTGGTCCACACAATGTGGTCCACACAATGTGGTCCACACAATGTGGTCCACACTATGTGGTCCACACTATGTGGTCCACACTATGTGGTCCACACAATGTGGTCTACACTATGTGGTCCACACAATGTGGTCCACACTATGTGGTCCGCACAATGTGGTCCACACTATGTGGTCTACACAATGTGGTCTACACAATGTGGTCCACACAATGTGGTCCACACAATGTGGTCCACACTATGTGGTCCACACAATGTGGTCTACACTATGTGGTCCGCACAATGTGGTCCACACAATGTGGTCCACACAATGTGGTCTACACTATGTGGTCCACACAATGTGGTCCACACAATGTGGTCCGCACAATGTGGTCCACACAATGTGGTCCACACAATGTGGTCCACACTATGTGGTCCGCACAATGTGGTCCACACTATGTGGTCCGCACAATGTGGTCCACACTATGTGGTCCGCACTGGTCTACTGCAGTCCCACTGTTATTACATTTTAACTGTGGTCTACTGTTGGAGTACTTTGACCCGTTCTGAAAAAGAACACCCAATCACTTTTGACCTAGTTGGGAATTCTTAACGCTTGCTCAACGCTTGATATTTCTGCTACAGATTGCACATGTGACATTGCCGGTAGCCAGGGTGCCTCGTGCAATGACGACGGAGAGTGTAGCTGTAATCCTGGCGTGGTTGGGCCCAAATGCAACGAATGCCCTACGACGTCCGAGCTATTCCAGAGCCCTACCGGAGTTTGCGAAGGTAAGGGCGTGCTCTATCACAGTCACCAGTAGAGAGGTTGCGCACAAGGAAATTCGTTGCATCGTAACGAAAAAATTTAACGAAAAAAAAGAGAAGAAGAAAGAAGAGAAACGAATATTCGTGAACCGTGAGGTTGCGCACTATGCGTGAGCTTTTCCGTAGTGGGTCGACGCAGCGGCCGCGCGGGTGCGAAGAGTCAAGACAGGGAGTTGTAAAATATCAGTATTTTAGTACTCCAGGTAACGAAAAATATTTTCGTAGATCTGCTCTGTTTCGGTCGCGTTTGGACGGATCTTCGCAGCAACTTTCGTTACTCGAACCCGGACGATCCGAATCTTACGAATTTTCGTTGTGCACAACCTCTCTAGTGTCTCGTTGCCAGTTCCACCAGGATTCTGAAAACCTACATGCACATACTCGAAGTAGATGATAGCAAGAGTGGATAAAAAAGAGTGTGCAACTCTGTATCTCCTCTGCAGAAAGTGCAGATACCCCGGCCCACGGCAGAATGTTTTTGTTGACGTCACCTTTCTCCGAAACACATGGCGTGTGTCGTACAGAGCACGCACATTTTGCCGCAGAGCAGTGTGAGAGCACGTGTTGGACACTGACCTTGTAATGCAAAGCTCGGCCAAGTACACGAGGCAAACCTTCCCAAAAGACTAGCAGCGCATGCATTGTACGGTATGTATGACTCATGGTTTCCGGAAAAGATTGCTTCAACAAAAATTTCCGCCGTGGGCCTACCCATCCGGGAGTTGCACAAAGTCTTGTTTATCCACTCTTCATGATAGTGTTATAGTCCGCTACCGTCTTGCAGACGGAATTGTCATCATGGCATGGACATACCCTCCACCAGCCGCTAGATGCTGACGCAGTCCGCACAATGGCAGCGGACCGACAGGCATGGCGTGGAGCCCGCCCCACCTAACAGGACTGATTCTCGTGATTCATGTGATTCCGCCAGAGTTTTTCAGTGGAATTGTCATGGCGATAATGACGTCCGATCTACCATCTCGGCGTAGCTATTCCAAACTCTTCAGAATTAATCCACCTCTCCCATCGGATGAGGTTGTGGAGTTTCGAGGAGTTTCGTTTTGCTGTAGAGGCCAATAATGCCACCTCTTCGGAAAAACGAAACTCCTCTAAAAGGAGAGTGACAATTTGAACGCGCCCTAAATGTGTAAGTTGCTGCACTGGAGTGTGCGAGTGATTAGAAAACTTTACCCTCTGATATGTCGCTGCTCAACGTTTATGTTTTGCTTCAGAGTCGGACGACTTCTTGCCATTCGGCCCGGCAGCTGGTGATATTCAGCTACGTAATGATAGCAACGTTAGCAACGCTGAAATACGCTTTGGAGTGAACCTGATATTTTCCAACGCGCTTGGAGACCTCTCGTTTGGATCTGCTTTCGTAAGTAGAGCGCGTTCTGGTGGCAAGAAAAAATGTGCCGAGTTTAGTACTG
The DNA here is from genome assembly GCF_964019385.1 of Sycon ciliatum. Lineage (NCBI taxonomy): Eukaryota > Metazoa > Porifera > Calcarea > Leucosolenida > Sycettidae > Sycon > Sycon ciliatum. The sequence continues at coordinate 1,572,117 of NC_088651.1, read as the reverse complement.
AGAAGAGCATAACTTGGCGATGGGGGGGGGGGGGTGGGCTCAATGAGTAATGCTCGCTGCCATAGTAGCACCTGGCCAACTCTTCAGTTCTGGAAGTGACGAGTTCTGTCCTGCTCCCATGTTGGTCTGGATGACAATCAGCCATAGTGTTTAAAGGGGAAGTCCGGTGAAAAATTTAAATTTCAGGGTCGGTAGAGTTTCGGGCGCTGAGTCGAATGGTGTTGGTCCCACGTGTCTCCGACAAAGCGTTCTCGAGATATTTCCGTTTGAAAAACTGAGTTTCGGGGGCTGCGCCATGACGTCATGCGGCCGCGCCACACCCTCCGCAACGTCATAGCGTGCAGCTAGGTCAAAAGGAGTGCGTGAAAGCAATAGTGTCAGTGCTATTTCAAATGATTTGGCGACTGATATTAGGTGGTGCAAGCGACCCCGACGACCTAACTCCTTGTGAGAGTGAGGATGCAGCCATGGCTGACCTTCATGAGTTTGGTCCGGGGCTGAGAACCTCGGTGTTCCGCTGAAGAAATGGCCGCGCGGGCCGGTCAAGAGTGAGCGCTACTGAGTTTCCGACTGATGAAGAAGCAGCAGCTATTGCAGACGAGGCTGATATAATTATCAGATTGCTGGAGAGCAGGGTCGCCAAAATGGAGAAGAGTGATGCGAGTGCTCTAAATGTTGTTCCATACCGATTCGCTTAGACTCCAGTAGCCTGCCACATGGTGATGTTTTGGTGCGAACTTGGCATATTTCGGACTACTCAATTGGAGAACAGTGCAGGCTCTTTGAACCACGGGCACGACTCTTCGCTCGCAACGCTATGGAATCTGAAAGTTCTAGGTCCGGGAGCTGTTCGCTGTTTTGTCACTTGTCACGGTTGTGCACTCATCGCTGTAGCATGAGGCCGGACTGGAGCGGATAACTAAAATTTTCTTTTTCAAAGCACAGCCACCGGCACCGGCAAGGAGAAACGCACGTTCTCTGACTGCATGACTGTACGACTGATAGTGATACGAGTGTAGTACATGATAAGTCGTTACGTGTGTTGACTAGTTTTCTGAGTCTTGTGTCTCGAGTCTTGTTGTAGCTAGCCCAGCACGGCATGCAGTGCGGGAGTACTAGTTCCGTGTGTGATGAGTTTGTTGACTGCACTACAGCTAGCATGCACGCAGCGCATTGCTAGAGCCGTAGTCGGGCCATTGCATGCTGACGAAAAAGTCCAACTCGGAAACGGCTAAAATACAGTATAACCTCGAGGTTTACCGAGCTGAAAATCACAGGGTACGTAGTGTTTGTAACACTGAATCGAATGGTCTTGGTCCGAAGAAGCTGCGACAAACGGTTCCCCAATCGAACGCGCTCCGAATATGGCCATTTTGTACACGACTAGATGGTGTGGCTACCTGGCTGCACGCTGTGACGTCATCACCTGGATCTGGGTGATGCGCGCTCAAATTCGCACATGTTCGATTGGGCGTATCTGACGAACTATAGGCCGCAGCCTCCTCGGACGAAGACCATTCGACTCAGTGACCCGAACTCTACGGACTGTGAAATTTAAATTTTTCACCGGACTTCCCCTTTAAATAATTGTCTTCTGACCAATGTACATTGCACATGATTGCAGCAGACACGATTGAAATAGACAGCAGCATTGCAGTAAACATGTTTCTCATCGCACTGATGATGAGTACCTGAAGTTAGAAAAGGCGTTAAGCAGTTCTAAACTGCAGTACCAGTCTCAGTACCTCGAGTGTGCACTGGGGTGAATTTGAGTTGTAACTGCCATACATGGGAATGGATTTGAGCTGTAACTGCCATACATGGGAATGGATTTGAGCTGTAACTGCCATACATGGGAATGGATTTGAGCTGTAACTGCCATACATGGGAATGGATTTGAGCTGTAACTGCCATACATGGGAATGGATTTGAGCTGTAACTGCCATACATGGGAATGGATTTGAGCTTTTAACTCCAATACATGCGAATGGATTTGATTTGTAACTGCCATACAAAGGAACGATTTGAGTTGCAATTGCAATACGTGGTCATGGACCGGAGTCGCTGGCCCTGCAGTGAGTGTCTCTGCACAGTGGTCTCATGTTGCGTGCATCGTCATTCTTCTAAATTCATTATGTTACAGGTGAGCAGTAATGGGTACGTGTCATTCCGCAACCTGCTCTCCACCTCGGTCTCACTCGCCAATCTCGTCAACCAGCAGGGAAACCCCGTACTGGCCCCGTTTTGGTCGGCTAACGACGCCAGCGAAGGAACATCCTTCTACGGCCTGCGCAATGACTCGGCGTCGATCGACGGTGCACTGGACCTGCTGAGACGTGGCAGGCCGGGCAATAGCATGCAGAACATTGTGGTGGGAAACTTTCGACCGTCGCAGGTCCTCGTTGCCACTTGGACGTATATCCAGTCGTGTCCTGGCGGTCAGGAGGGAGTCAATTCTGGAAGGCCGTTTCTCGGGGTGAGTGTGTTGTGGTACGCTATTTTGTGTACGTCGGGTGTGACGTGGTGTTGGTGCATGCGCGTGTTGCTGTGGTGTGAAAAGCCGTCTTCGTCTTGAGTTTGTCATGTCCAGTTGTGTTTCGTCATCGTGTCAATAAATGAGCCAGGGACTATAGAAACCGCCCTACGACGTTTGATATCAAAATCAAGTTATGACGTTTCAAAGTCACGCGACTCAAAGTAACATTAGTTACGCGAAGTGCAGAACTCGTCACTTTTGTTTTGACAAGACTCCAGAGCTGTCCTCTTGTTAGATGTTCGGGGAAGGATTCCGAGCTCGAGCGATTGTCGAGTAACTCATGAGGCTCTACTTACTGTGATTGATTATGGCTACAACATCTAGTAGACGACGCAGCTCGATTCTGTGTGGAGTCGACTATTCTCTGATGCGAAGGCGCTTGAATCGGACGACGAGAATTTTTACGGATTCAGCGCTGGCACCCGCGAGTCGTCCGCGAGCGATTCCGACACCGATGCTGACAGCGACGGCGATGATATGCCACCTAAGAAGAAGACGCATGCGGCATGGAGTCACAGCAAGCTCGAGACGAGTGCTGCTAGTGTTGTGTCGAAAACGCCAAGCCCCGACAGCTCGGAAATTTCAAACGCGGAGAGTGACACCGACTACTCGTACTCGGAATTGGATGACGAACCAGATGCCCCCGCACCTGAGCCACCGACGACGGAGCAGGTGAAGCGTGGTCTCCTGTCTTCAGATATACGCGAAGAGAGGCTGCGGATGCAAGTCGAAGAATCATTGGAAAGTCATCCCAGAGCAGCAGCTCGAGGACTACATATTTGAAGTCTCTAAACTGCGAGAATCGAAAAAGCGCTTCAAGTAGTTTGTTCCGGGCGCACTGACTGGAAGCATGCGAAAGTCGATGACTGGTGGTGGTGATCGACCTTTCTATTTCCGCTACCATGTACATGTACGTGGTTACGAGCTGTGCAAAGACGTGTTCATGGCAGTTCATGCTGTTGGAAGTCATGTAATGAAGCGCCTTCAAAAAGGCAAACAAAGGAGTCATTCAACTGGCACACCATGGCTTGACTGGGAGAACACCAGAGCACTTGGCCATTTCAGCAGACATAGAGCAGGATGTAGTGCAGTTTATTTAGTCATATGCTAACATGTACGGTCTACCTCAACCCGGAGCGAGGTCGTGCTGAGGACCCTCCAGTATACTTACCAGCATCCGAGAACAAGAAGTCTGCATACATCTAAACCAAGCCGTCACACAGTATTCGCCTGTGTAATAGGTGTATGTATGCTACTCACTATTCGTATTTCCCGCTCGTTCCCCTTGGCAATGAGCCACTCACATAGAAGAGCGCATGCTCCAGGTTCTGTTCTGTTCTAGTCTAGTCTAGTCTTGAGTTGTCGTTGTCCTGTTCTCCTTCTGTTTACACTCTTATCGAATACTTCTAATTATCCAATCATAATACCCTTGTGTTCCGGTGTGAGGGGGCATCATTAGCCGGGAGCAGCTAACACTGGTGGCAGCGGAAAACGTCCACCACTACATCGCTGGCGAAGTATGTACGCCTTCGGAGATCGCCGACTATGAAGTACCACGAAGGCCCACGCAAGTGAAACCATATCCTCATCCACTCTCTTCGTCAATATTTTCCTTTCTGCATTGTGTTTCTTTCTGCTCGTCGTTTTCTTGTTGCATGCATTGTTTACCATGGTTTACAGTCCATAGGTCAAGCATTGGCGCCAACCTGTCTGGCCAAACATTTTCGGAACATTTTCTGTGTCCGTGTTTTGTGCATACTGGCTGCTGTCTAGTGTCTTGTTAGGATATCTGCTAGCTGGGTAGTAGAGTCTAGCTACACTGTGTCCGTAGAGTAGTTGCCTATTTGGAATTGTCTCTGCCAAATTTAGTTGTTTGCCGCTACGCACGATAGGTTACGTAATAGATTGAGATCGATATACGCGATAGTCGATCGAGTCCACGGGAAATTTTTGCAGATAATAATTATTTTTTTTCGAAAATTCAAAAATACAAAAACATTTTTTTTTTTTCACAATGGGCCGTTCAGCGAAATCCAAGAGACAAGAAAAGCTAGAGCGTAGCTTCGCTGAAGCTGGCTGTGACATGAGCATTGCTGAAGAGCGCGAGAGTTCGCCGGTACAAGGGTTGTCCCATCGTTTTCGTTTGCCGGACACAGACACACCACATGCACGTCCACTGCCGAAGCCAGTTTTGCTTCCTGAGACATTCGGAAATCAGCCAGGCCAAGATTTCACCACGTACATGAGGCATTTCGTCCACACATGCGAGTTGAGTGGGTACGACGACGACCAAAAGCTACGGCTACTACCTGCTCGCCTTGTTGGTACCGCTCATGAGATGTTCACCGAAATTCTAACTCACACGCCTGACATGAACTTTTCCGACACAGTCGAGGCTCTGCATGTCCGTCTTGAGCCGCCCCAGCAAGCATTGATGCACGAGGCCAGTCTTCGCCAGCGAGTGAAGCTGGCGAGTGAAACTCAGCACGGGTATGCCACGGAACTTCGTCGGCTCGCTCGTCGAGCCTACCCAGGACAACAAGGTGCACTGCTTGATTCAATGCTTTTGCAACTTTTTATTGATGGCCAGGCATCGAAGGATTTGCGCTTGGCGTTGGCGTCACCTCGGCCCACTGATTTGGATGCGGCGGTCCAAAAGGCCATCGAGGTAGGTGCTATTTATGCTCGCGAGCAGGCCCGCACCGTACCTTACCAGTATGCACAGCCCGTATTTGCTGCTGCTCCGGAAGTGAAGCCCCGTCGCACTGCTCATGGTCGTGACCCCTACACAGCAGTCGGTCCACTGAAGTCGGAATCTGAGCGAGACCAGTTGGCTTCGCTTTTGTCGAGATTTGATTCGCGTCTCTCTGCTTTGGAGGCGAAAATGGAGAGCGTGAGTCTGTATCGCCCCACCCGACCCCAGCAAGACCATGTACGTTTTGTTGCTCGTGGTGCTGGTGCTGGTGCGCCTAGTCGTGGTCGTGGCCAGAGTTTTGCGAGGCCTGTCCGTGGAGTGTGCCATGGATGTGGTGAAGAGGGCCACTTCATTGCATCTTGCCCGCACGCAAAAAACTAGGTTGGACTGGTGACACGGGGCCGCCGTCAGTCGTCCGAGTGGAGCCCCTCGAGGAGGTATGTGGTGCGATCTCACCCATTATTGTGCACGTTGATGTTTGTCTTTCGTCTTCGTCTTCGTCTCCTGTTGTTGCTCTGGTTGATTCTGGTTCAAGTGTGTCGTTAGTGCATTCTAAATTGTTGCCTAATTTGACAGAGCGACCTCCTCTAGAGTCTGCTCCGCGGTTGTGTGCAGTCAATGGCGCACAACTTCCTGTCGTTGGATCCATGGATCTGTGTATGTCGCTAGGAAATCTGTCTTTCCAGCACACGGTTGTTGTCTCTCCTGGTATTCACTGTGACATGATTCTTGGTTCCGATTTTTTGTTGCAGCATGGTGGTGTATTAGACATTGCTCGTGGTGTTGTGATGTTTGGCGATGTGTCTGTTCCGTTGCATGTTTCTGGTTCTGGGTGTCCTCCGTCACGTACGCCCTATGATCGTATTGTTCCGCGTAATACTTCCCCCTCATGTAATACTCATACTCCTCATTCTGATGCATGCTCCGACGATGTACCTGTTTCGTCGTATTCTTCTCGTGTTGCCCTTGACGATTCATTGTCTGCACGGGTTGTTGAACCCATGGCTCAACCTGGCGTTGTCCCGGCGTGTGCACCCGAGAGTGTGGCTGACCCTGTGGTATACTCATCTCGTGTGGTGTTTGAGATGGAGTTGTCGGTACCTGCAGGACATGTTGTCTTGGTGCCTTGTGCAGCGGTTGATGTGTGCACGGTTGCGATGGATTGCGTGGCAGATCCATTGGAGTCCTTTATGGCGAAGCATCCAGATGTGGCAGTGACTCCTAGTCTTGTAACTGTTGGCCCTAACCAAACACGTGTGGTTGTGGCTGTTGAAAATCATGCAAATCATCCTATACTCATTCATAAAAATACCAATGTTGCCGAACTTCATCAAATTCCTACAGATTGTGAACATATTGACGACACTGAAGCTATGGTTTCCTCAGTTTCACCCGACCCGATCCCGCTAACTGAGCAACGCAAGAAAGTCATCGATGAATATATCAACGCACAAAATCATCTCTCCACAGAACAGTCTCGCACGCTCACTGAACTACTTCATGATAACCACGATTTATTTATCTTGCATGATGATGACTATGGCTACTGTGACATATTCCCTCATAAAATTAACACAGGACAAAATAACCCTATAAAACAACCTACCAGGCGGATTCCATATCACCGCCGGAAGGCTCTGCAAGATCTACTGAATACGCTGTTAAAGCAAGGCATAATACAAGAATCGATTAGTCCGTGGGCATCACCCATAGTATTGGTGCCAAAGAAGGATGGCTCTCTTCGACTCTGTATCGACTACAGGAAGTTGAACTCTGTCACCGAACCTGACGCCTACCCGATTCCCCGGGCGGATGACATGCTTGATTCCCTGTCTGGCTGTCGGTATTTCACGTCCCTTGACTTAGCGTCAGGGTACTGGCAAATAGCAATGGAAGGAAGCGACAAGGCTAAGACGGCATTTACCACGCCACTGGGCTTGTTTGAGTTTAATGTTCTGCCGATGGGCTGCAGGAATGGCCCAGCGACATTTCAGCGCGTAATGGAAGCAGTCCTGAGTGGCTTATGTAACACACCGGTCCAGCCATTCTGCCGTGTGTTCTTTGATGATGTCCTGAATGCCAGCGAAACGCTGTCTGGCCAACTCCAGATTCTGCTGCCCGTGTTCGCGCGCGTTCGGTCCGCTGGACTGCGGTTCAATCTGAAGAAATGCTCCTTCTTCCAGGAGGAGGTCACTTTCTTAGGACACCGCGTGTCAGGGGAGGGCATCTCCCCGGATGAAGCCAAACTCGTCGCGGTCAGGAACTGGAAGACTCCGAAATCTGTCACAGCTGTCCGCGAGTTCCTTGGCTTCGCTGGATATTATCGCCGCTTCATCCGTGGGTTCGCCCAGCGTGCTGCTCCGCTGACTGCTCTGACAGGCAAGAATGCTCGCTTTGCGTGGTCGAAAGCTTGCGAAGCGGCGTTCCAGGCTCTGAAGCGTTCACTTGCCAGTGCGCCGGTGATGGCGTACCCCCAGTTTGAAGATTCAGCAGGTGCATTCATTCTGGACACCGATGCGAGCAATGTGTCGATTGGTGCGGTCCTCAGCCAGATCCAGGATGGAACTGAGCGACCAATCGGGTACGGCAGCCGTGTACTGACGAAAGCTGAGCGCAACTACGATGCTAGCGATCGTGAGGCCCTTGCTTTGGTCTATTTTGCGGAGTATTTCAGGCACTACTTGTTGGCACGACCATTTGTTGCCAGGACGGACAATACTGCGTTGACTGCACTCCGGAACCTGAAGGAACCCCGCGGACGGAAAGCACGTTGGCTTGACTGTTTATCCGAATATGAATTCCGAGTCGTCCACCGTCCAGGTCGCCAACATCTGAATGCTGATGGTCTGTCGCGCTTGATAGCCGACCCTGAAGCACATGTGCACAGTGAGTCTCCGCCACTGGCACCAACGCCGCCGCAAGATGCTGCCCCGTCTCCTCCGCCGAGTCCGCCGCCTCTTGCCCGTGATGTTCCGTTGTCAGCTGCTGATGAAGTGCCACTTGCTGTTGATGTTCCTCCGGCTGCCGAGATTCTTCCTCCGGCCGCTTTTGTTCGTCCTCCTGGTTCCTCTGCCGCTGGACCGTCGTCGCCTGATTGTTTCAAGCCTCAGAGTCTTCTTGCTCCGTGTGCTGATCCTGCTCTGTCTGAGTGTTTCACCAGATATGATGCTGTCACTGGCAAGTTTGTTCGACCGCCTGAAGCCGTTTCCCGTCCTCCCGACTGTCAACCGCCTGCCGTTACTGCTTCTCGTCCTGACCCGATTACGCTGCCTGATGATGATTTGCCGCGCTGCATTCCGCCGCTACAGCCGCCGTCGTCTGATCCGGTCCGTACTTCTTCTCCTGTTTCTCGTCGTTCTGGCCGTGTCCGCACTGCACCTGCTCGACTAGCTGACTATGTCCTGGACTGAGTTTATTATTTGGTTTGTTTTCTTTTGTTTGTTTCCTAGGTATTTCGTTCATTCCCGTGGACGTGAATTTTAGCTAGGGGGGCACAGTGTAATAGGTGTATGTATGCTACTCACTATTCGTATTTCCCGCTCGTTCCCCTTGGCAATGAGCCACTCACATAGAAGAGCGCATGCTCCAGGTTCTGTTCTGTTCTAGTCTAGTCTAGTCTTGAGTTGTCGTTGTCCTGTTCTCCTTCTGTTTACACTCTTATCGAATACTTCTAATTATCCAATCATAATACCCTTGTGTTCCGGTGTGAGGGGGCATCATTAGCCGGGAGCAGCTAACACCTGTTCATTACAGGTCATTTTGCCACATTTGGAGGAGACAGGCAGCACACATCAAAGTGATGAAGCCAAGGACAGACGTATGCGCACTGTGTGACAATCTGCGGGACAAAATTCGTGTCGCCCGTACAGAGGAAGAGACGGAATGTAGTGTGAATGTAGTGTCCAGGCCCTGCGTTCGCACACATCACTACCACAAGAGGAGCGGCAGTACTACCGAGATTTAGTGGACGGCGCGCAGGCGTCACTGGATGAAGCTGAGGGCATAGTTCACTATACATTTGAACTGCCTAACTAGCAAGAATGAAGATATACAAAGAACATTACAAAACTGTGTGCATAAATTTGCTCTATATCGCTTTATTGATATGCCATTATTAAATAGGTGATTAGGCACATTTTACGACCGCAGATCAACTCGAAATTTTGTTTGAGCACATTACCATACCATACCAACATTTTGAGAGAGAAAAAAAATTTTCGCCAAAAAGTGCCATAGGGTGGTTTCTGTAGTCCCTGGCTCAAATTGTCTTCCAAATTTGGTCATTTCATCCATTATCTCAGACCCACAAGGTATATTTTTGGAAAAAAAGAAAATGAGCAGGTTGCAGATTACTGTAGAGGCAGAAAATTTCGTCGGTCAATAATTTCGTCCAACTCCAAAGAAATGGAGTTTGTCCGGTTGTAAATTTCGTCCATGGATCATAAGAGTGCATTGAAAAGCTGGACAAACCGACTTTAGTCTGGCATTTAATTTAGTCCAAAAGCTTATTGGACGAAAAAGACGAAATAAAATTCCAGACGAATATTTCTGCTTATACAGTATCAGAGTCATCGATGGATAGTCATCGACTCTATAATAATAATAAGACTAACTTTATACAAATAATCGACGTGGAGACAACAATTTTATAATAGCAATAAAAAGAACAAATTCTGCAGTCATCGCTACACTACAACGAAGTCATGAAAGTAATATTATGTGAAATGTTTCTAGCAATATATGCAAATAATCGACGTGGAGACAACAATTTTATAATAGTCGATTATTTGCATATTTTAAACGGAGATACTCTAGGAGTCAGGTTGAAACCCTGAATGATGCTCTGCGCAAACGCTACTTGGCTAGAAACATTTCACATAATATTACTTTCATGACTTCGTTGTAGTGTAGCGATGACTAACTTTATAAGGTGACCCAAAGGCTGACCGCCTATCGTGGGGTCCGTCGCATTGAAAGATGATGGTACAAGAGAGAACAGATTGGGAAATGGGGGGAGGGGGGGTATGAATGGATAAGAGAGTACAGATTGGGAAATGGGGGGGGGGAGGGGGGGGGGGTATGAATGGACAAGAGAGTACAGATTGGGAAATGGGGGGAGAGAGGGGTATGAATGGACAAGAGAGTACAGATTGGGAAATGGGGGGAGAGGGGGTGGGGGGGGGGGATATGAATGGACAAGAGAGTACAGATTGGGAAATGAGGGGAGAGGGGGGGGGGAGAGGGGGGTATGAATGGACAAGAGAGTACAGATTGGGAAATGGGGGGAGAGAGGGGTATGAATGGACAAGAGAGTACAGATTGAGAAATGGGGGGAGAGGGGGGGGGGGGTATGAATGGACAGGAGAGTACAGATTGAGAAATGGGGGGAGAGGGGGGGGGGGGGGTATGAATGGACAAGAGAGTACAGATTGGGAAATGAGGGGAGAGGGGGGAGGGTATGAATGGACAAGAAAGTACAGATTGGTAAATGGGAGAGAGGGGGGGGGGTATGAATGGACAAGAGAGTACAGATTGGGAAATGGGGGGGGGGGAGAGGGGATATGAATGGACAAGAGAGTACAGATTGGGAAATGGGGGGAGGGCGGGTATGAATGGACAAGAGAGACAGCTAGGTTTCTTGTGGGAACTTTCGATGGATGAGCAGCATGCTTACTGGCCTTTTTCAGATCTCCTTGAGTGTGGTTGTCATGGCATGCTTGAATTATTCTTGACTGTGGTTGCAATGGCATATTTGAAAATTGTCTCTTACTGTCCATGCCCTGTTTTCACTCCCAGTTCAACCACTATCAGGCGGTGGTCGCGTGGAACAGCCAACGGTCGTTTGCCATATTCCTCCACAACAACATAGCGTGGACAACTGACAGTTCGTTCAGTCTCGTCTGGGATGGCAACACGTTTCTGTACGACGGAAGCCGGCCATTTGATCGCGAGGTGAACATCTACGCACTGGGCGCACAGCGCTGCGATCCGTTCTTCTTCATGCGAGAGGGTAGCGAGGTCTGTGTGCCGTGTGCGTGCAGCCGGACAGGCTCCTTCGGCTGTGATCAGAATACGGGCGTGTGCCAGTGTCGTTTGAACGTGGAGGGCCCGCTGTGCGATCGCTGCGCCGTGGACCACTTCACGGCGACGCCCGGCGATTTCTCAACGTGCGTGCCGTGCACGTGCAACCCCAGCGGTACCGTAGGATCATGCGATGCGGCCACGGGTGTGTGTCAGTGTCGCCAGGGTGTCACCGGTGGTAGATGTGACGTGTGCCTGCCGGACTTATTCGCACTGTTTGGCGATCTGGCTCGCTGTATCGTCTGCCCGTGCAATCGCCAGGGATTCTCCGGCTGCAATCCAGATGGTAAGAGAATCGTTCTCGCCGTGTCTAGTCCGTAACAAACAAAAACCTTTCTTTTCCTTTCTCCCTCCTTTTACTTTCTTTCACGAGACTAACTCACTGTTACTCTCTTGCTCTATGCACTGGACGGATTTTACTCTGAATATCGACGACAATTGTGCGGCAGAGCTAGACCAATGAACATTTGTATAGAGTCCACACACGTATTGTCAGCTCAACAGGACTAGCTTCAAAAACTTACTAGTCACTGCAGCTAAAATGGATGATTAAAAATCATGTTCCCACAGTGGAACATTGGGAGGATAAAGGTTAATGATTGTGCGTGTTGAGCTCGATAGGTATTGTGAAATCTGTGTAGGACGATCGCTCAAGGTACCCTCCAAACATGGTCTCTGTTACCAGGTGGTCTCTGTTACCAGGTGGTCTCTGTTACCAGGTGTGTACCTGTAATACCTTCAAGCCTGACCTTTTGGCATACTCCCCCTGTACAAAGCACTGGCTTTTGTCCTTGCCTATTGTGGAACTGCAGGAACGTGCAATTGCTTTCCATCTGTCAGTGGTTCCACGTGCGGCTCATGCAGTGCAGGATTCTTCGGCAATGTAACCGGATGCGTGCCGTGTAGCTGCTTCACGGCCGGTACAGTGGGCGGCACTAACATCTGTGATAGCATCTCCGGCCAGTGTCAGTGCGACCAGTTTAGCTTTGGTAAGCACCATGAACCCCTCTTTGTTGAACATTCATTCATTGCCAGTGTGGCTTCCCCAAACAATTTGTTATTGCCCTCTCCCTTGCCGTTGTACATAAGCGGCTTGCCACGGATATGTCAATAATACCAGAATAATAAGCACCATGAAATGCTTTGCTAAGGAACAGTGAACTTCATGGAAGTCATTTGCGTATTACTCTGCTAAGTGCGAACAGGTTTTAAGATTCGGTAAGCACCATCATACTGAGCATTGCTAAGAATTCTCAGACCTCACAGCAATCATTTCTACATTACTTCACTCAACATTCATACACATTTCACATACACGTCTTCCCAATCTTCGACCGTATCTCTTCGCTACCGTGATATTGGGAAGAAGCTCCTGTTTGGATATAGGAAATACAACAACCCTCATCATCATTGTCATCTTCATCATCAGTGCAAACACTCACGCATGGTCCCAATACCAGTGTGTGTTGAGCAGCTCAGTATGTTGCGTGTGCATAGCACTGTTGCAGCGATTGTGCCCGCGTCTGATTACCTTCATGTTATCTAGGGCCCAGTGCTGAAACATGAAAGAATGGCACTGGTTCTGATGTGCAGTGCTAGGGGAATGGGTGTGTCCACCCGAATTCCTTATTTCAGATGTGAAGCTCTGAGAAGCCTCAGCCCTTCTTCAAACCATGTTATCTAGAGTGCCCAGTAAAACGACCTATGGTCTGTGGGAATTGCTATACTTGAAGTAGTAAAATTTCAAATACAACAATATCCAAAGGCATACAATGAAAACCTTGGCAAATTCCGTTGTGGCTGAATCAATCATCAGACAACGATAATGGAATAGGAGGCAGCGCTGGTATATCTTAGTGGAGAGAGGTGTGATAATACGATGGCGGGAGGAGTAATCGCGTGAATGCAACAACATCTTCTTTTCTGTATTCTACTGTGCAGGTCGAACATGTATCGACTGTGCTCCAGGATTTTACTCACCATCGAATACACTGAGCTTTCTAGACCAGTGTTCCGTTGCGGGTTGCCCATTTACACCAGGAGCAAGATGTCAAGGTACTGCGCGTATATATTATCAAGAGTACATGAAGACCAGAGTGTGCAGCTTGGGGCTTTTTTCCACTATGGGTGTCTGTCACAACGGACTTCCGTGGTTACATCATATTTGGTGCAGATCTGAGGCGGGAAGTGGCAAAGTGCGTACAACTGAGCTTCAGTTGTGCAGAAAGAGACCTGCTTGAATTCTGCTTGTACGCACTACATCCCTAAAATGATGTAATCACGGAAGTCCGCCGTGCCACAACCCATCCGAGCTGCACACTCTGGTTTTCATGTACTCTTGATATTAGGGATGCTGCTATGCACTGTATAGTCAACTCAGTCATGCCGTTGTTACCTGTGAGGCTTTGTGCCTGCGTGTACATAATTTTGTGCGATGCTGAGTGTGCATATTGTGTAGGTATCCGTGTATTCTGTACATGCCTGCATGTGCAAATTGTGTATATGCCTGCATGTGCAAATTGTGTGCATACGTGTGTGTTACTTACACCCATATGAAATCGTATTCAATTTATTAAAAAAGTGTTCGCTCCCCGCACAGGAGCTTGCCCTGTATTTATGACATTTCTCTTATGTGTGTCCCTCGGTGCCCTGACATCATGGTGTTCAAGTCAACACAATCTCTTCCATTTCTATGGGTTTGCTGCTGCTGCTGCTGCGTGATTGCTGCTGTTGTTGCTGCTGTTACTGCTGCTGCTGCTGCTGCTGGTGTCGCTGCTGCTGCTGTTGCTGGTGCTGCTGGTGAAGCTGCTATTGCTGCTGCTGTTGCTGCTGCTGCTGCTGTTGCTATTGCTGCTGTTGCTGCTGTTGCTGCTGTTGCTGCTGTTGATGCTGCTGCTGTTGCTGTTGCTGCTGCCGTTATTGGTGCTGCTGCTGTTGCTGCTGCTACTGCTGCTGCTGCTGCTGCTCTTCGTGTTGCTACTGCTGCTGCCATCACTTCTGCTGCTGCTACACAGATTGTGGCTGCAACCCTCTTGGCAGTACTAGTCTACAGTGCAACAGTGTTGGACAGTGTGCCTGTAACGCCGGTGTAGTTGGTGTGAAGTGCAACCAATGTCCAGTAGCACAGCAGCTCTTCCAGACTGTCACAGGACTGTGTGCAGGTGAGTGAGGTCCTCACCAACTACTGCAAAGCCACGCAGACTCGCACAATGTTATAGACTGCATTCACATGCCGTCGCTGCATGCTGCTCTTCGTACGATCTTATCTCCATTCGCGCATGTCTACGGTATTGCTCATCATGGCTGCTGGCCCTTACCTGGTTGCTCTGGGCATGCTCGGGTCATTCTCTTGCTTACCTTCGTAATGATAACTACCAACCAAAATTACTCCTCATGTTGCTTGTGACTGTCGTGTGCCACAAGCATGCAGAAGCTAAGTGTAAGTGACAACACACAATAAATGTTTTCCCTGCTCAGACGCACCCCTGGGTATTACCCAAAACGCCAACTATTTCACAATACCAATAACGCCAATTTTCAAGAAATAGCGCAGGGGGAATAGCAACTGAATAGAGCGATCGCCAGTTGACAAACCTCCCCATTTCTTCTATGATGCAATTGGGCGAGGTCAACAAATTCCTTAGGGAATGCAACGTTTGTTACGGAAAGCATGGAATGCAGTATACATAGACCAAGACTGGGTGACATCTTGTCTGCTATGATGGATTGATGACCTCTTGCATCACTTGGATTACCTCTTTTCATGCACCATGTGTACTATGGCCAATACGGTGATATATTGTCTGCTCCTTGTTCGTAGAAGCTACAAATTTCTTACCGTTTGGCGGCGCGGCTGGTGATACACAGCTGCAGTCGGCAACAGCAAGAGTTCAGTTTGGTGTTCCCCTGGTCTTTGGTCAAAGATCATTCCTATCTGCAATTGTAAGCTGGCACCTTTTCACTCATTCATTCAGTCATTCATTCATTCAGACTTTATTTGATGGATTCTCCAAAATCGGAAAAAAAATGTAGTGAGTGCACTCATACCACGAGAACAATGGAACAATATTTTAGGATTTGGACGTCGTGTTCATGTGATAATTATCAGAAATCATCATGACACTGAGAGTTGGACAACAAAGGAAAGATATGTATGATACCATAAAGTGAACATTATTAGATCTAAAACTAATACAAGAAAAAATAATATTCTAAAGCTAGCACTATTGAAGACCTGATTACTAGGGGTGAAACAATTAGTTCGAATATTCGAGTATTCGTTCGAAAATTTCAAACGAGCGAGTATTCGAAATTTTGCACTCGATCGATTTTTTTAGGATTGGCATTGCATTTTTTTAAACTTTTGTTGTACCGCTGGTCCACTGGTATGCATGCAGTATGCATGGCTTTGAGTCAGTATTTTAAGACTTGGACAATGCGATCACCACGGCAAGTAACGTTCTGAGATATGAGCCCCAGCCAGCAGAAACTTGAACATGTGTAATTTTTTCAAAAATTATTTTTTCGCTCGAAATTGATTCTACACTATTAATCATTCAAGTTATCAAGTTTGGTGACAATCTGATAAGCGGAAGTGTCGTCGGGGGGTTTTATTCCCTCGCACGATAGCCCTTCCGATTACTCTCTTAATTATACATCACGTGTACGCCACACTCAGAGGACAGATTATCATTGTTGTTCCAAGGAGAGTCTCAGGAAGAAGGCACCCAAAAACAACCAGGATGCGCACGATAAGCATGCACGCATGCGCAACCTGCACGTGCCAAAAGGGGCACACACGTGCCAAAAGGGCAGGGACAACATACTTCCACATGAAAAAAATGCATCCTCTCCTGAGGATGGGAGAAAAAGAAAACAAAACGAGAAGACAGACAGGAGAAAAGGAAATCAAATTTGAACAACATACACATGCAGATACGCAGGGCCAAAACAGTAGGATACATTAGTAACTCCGGACAACGGGGGAAAAGCCAAAGCAAAGGGGTGGAAAGAAAACAGACTGGGCCCACCCATAGAGGGAACCGCCATCTTTCAGGCGTGGGCCACCGGAAAACAACCACCTCGCCCTGGTGCGAAGCCAAGGCAAACCGACGGTACGGCGAAGACCGCGGCAGCTGAACCGGGTGACCAGTCATCTGACAGCCCAGGAGTTGTCCGGAAAACCATCACGCAGCCGATGGGGCTACGAAAACTCACAGATACACACACAGAAAGAAAGAAACAAGGACTGACGCAAACATCTCAGCAATACTAGGAGCCAAAATTCAGACAAGAAAAACCACAAGAAGGAATGGCAGAACAGCAACGTTGAACACGCCTACGGATACAGGGGCAGTCTATCCATGAGGACACCAGATAGCACACAAACAAATCGGTCACCAATACGCAAACAAAAATTAACATAGAAAAACCACAGGGCGCTACCCTGAATAACCACAGGCCTCTAACCTGAAAAAAACCACAGGTCTCTAACCTGAAAAAACCCACAGGGATTGAACCTGAATATCACGCGTGAAACACAACCGCTCACGAAACACAAAAAAAAACACCGTCCTGAACCCTACTGGGACGCACAAAGGCCAGCCAGCAAAACACGGAAACCGAACACCCGCAAGGCGAACCGATACAAATAAGCGCTGGATCCCACCAGCCCACCAGGCAGACCGTGGCTCACCATGATCGGACGCCCCCCTAGGTGAAATGAAGAGACCCACGTGCCAAAACACAAATACCAAACAACACACTCACAGAAATATTGCCACCCGGACCGTCAACGAGAATCTCAGAAGCATGTTACACCACTGGGCGTCAGCCATTCCACATGAGCGGGACAACCAGGCGGAGCACTAAAACGCTCGACACAAAACATGATTACTAGTAAAACGAAAAAGAAAGCACTTGTACTTGAAACTGGAAACGACGGAGTGCCACCACATCGAGTAAATCGATGGGGACATCTACCAAACTGAAACAAATCGGACGACACAGGATCGGAGCAGTCCGACGACACCGAAACGACGTGCACCAGTGCACAACACAGGGCGAGTAAGCAAACACGAGCAAAGCTACCCATGCTGACTACCATGATGACGTACCAAGCAACACGATGAGCATGCACGACAGCACGGACAACAAACAGTTTCAAGTCAGAAGGTGTGAAACACAGTGCACACGACCACTCGAACAGCCAGAGGCCGGAGGGCGACAATGTACACTGGTTCAAAACACCGCACACACAACGTGGGCCACAATCATGTACTAACAAGAGCGAGGCTCGAACGAGGTAGACCTACTCGTACACAAGAGAACAACCCGGGACTTCAATGCCACGAAGCGAAACAATTATTTGAAAATCCCAAATCGAAGACTAGTACCAGGAGAACTACGTACAAGGTACAAAACATTACGCAGGGCAGACAAAGCAGGCTCACCTGAGTAGGAGCTCCGAGGACAGGGTTGAGAAGATGGAGCAAAGCGGAGCCATGGCGAGGACGCGTGGAGAAGGCAAGATTTGAAGCCACGGCGAAAACGAAAACGATCTCAGGGTCGTGGGGAACGATGCCACTAGCTGGGCGCCAATTGTCGTCGGGGGGTTTTAATCCCTCGCACGATAGCCCTTCCGATTACTCTCTTAATTATACATCACGTGTACGCCACACTCAGAGGACAGATTATCATTGTTGTTCCAAGGAGAGTCTCAGGAAGAAGGCACCCAAAAACAACCAGGATGCGCACGATAAGCATGCATGCATGCGCAACCTGCACGTGCCAAAAGGGGCACACACGTGCCAAAAGGGCAGGGACAACAAAAGCATGGAAAATAGAGTTTGAAGTCACACAGGTCAAGATTCGGTACAGTTGGCGCAGCATCCATGCCCAGTGACTCCATGCAAGTTGATCCTACAGTTTCTGATTGTGATGTGGAACAAGTACATGTAAGTAAATAGAATGCAAGTCAGGCTTGCCCTCTTGGTGCTGCAGGCATGAGTAGTTCAGAAGTGTGACGATATTCCGTATACACCACTACCTTCTTTACAACACCAGAGTGCAAAACGATAATTGGTGGCTGGCCTTCCAAATTGTGTTCAGGGACCTCTGTGCTGGCAGTTTGAGCATTGTCCCAAAGCTTGCCATACTGATAGATGTACTGACCAATACCAATGACATCCACTCCCTTGCACACTTTCACTCAGACCATGATTTCAGCATAATTGTATTTCGATGATATGAGCGAATACTCGCGTTTTGTAGCACGTGAAGATGTTGCCCCAAAGCGTTCAGCCGGTTTGACTTTTTAGGAATCCCCTTTCTCAGCACAGGCAGCAGCCAGCTTGGCATCGTCTGGCAAGGTAGAGTACTAATAATACTACGCTCTGTTTTGCGCCGTGAGAAGCCCTCCATCAGTGTCTGCAACATCATTGTTGTCGATGTAGAAATACGGATCGCTCAGCGGGTCGACATTCAGCTTCTCCTCGCAGTCGCTATTACTCCAGCACTGACTATCGTCGCCACCAGTATCCAGTGTCGATTTTATGAGGGCTCTTCGTTGCTATGAATATGAGACTCGCCACTGCTGGACAAACTCAGCGAGATCGCCACCAAAGAAATAATTCCGATCGCGAACTAACTTTCAGCGCCGCTTCGTACAGGGAGTCTCACGCTGACAACTCTGGACCTAAGTCCTTGTCGCGACACCTGTCGCCATCGCTGTGTCTAAACTAAATCTCCGTTTGACGAGCTCTCACCTAGCGCTAAAATCAATTGACCAAACTCATTTGAAGAAACTTGAAACTCCTTTGACAACGAAGACACCCACTCGATCGAAAAAGAATCTTCAAAAGCAAGCTCACTGCGCGTCCCAAACTTTGACGTCACATTTTGATGATTGATATCAAGTACACAAGTGCTGGTTTTCGCTGGCCGGGGCTCATATGAAAGTACTGATGAAAATCGTTACTTTACACTCTGTACAAGACGTTGGCGACTTTTGTTCTATGTTCACAGATAATTTCTTCCGAATTGGTCGAGAACTTGCAAATCTATCGCTTTTGAATTTTGATAAAATACTCAAAATAATCGGATACTCGATCGAATATTATGAACGAGTGATCGGTTGGTCCAAATAGATACTCGTTTCACCCCTACTGATTACCTTCAATATTGTTCCATTGGTGTCGTGAATATGCATCACGAATCCGCGTTACGCTCATTATGTCTTTATTTGTTTATGTGTTACATCATGTTGACGTCATGCTGATGTCTTGCTGCACGCATCGCGTGCACCGTTTTGCAGCTCTCAGCCTGGAGCATGCGCAGCAAGCCTGTGGCTCCTTTTTTGCTGCCTTTTCCCTTTTTGCATGCTTCACTTGTCTCTACTTGTCTCAACTAACTAGACCTTGTCTCAAATAAGGTTTTCTGGTGACACTCTTTTTCAAGTCACCTAATCCTTTCAAGTAACAAGTGCAATGTCGTTCCGTGAACCGGAACCACTCCATATTTGAGTTACCAAGACGTATTTGTGCGTGGCTATACAAGCTCTCCCACTCAACAGTTCAAAGTTGCGCACAAACTTGGTGCCGAAACCCGGGAATGCCACCAAAAAAGGCTTCGAGTGCCGATGCTCCTAATCCGGCATCAACTAAGCGGTATCGCGGCAAGATACTTCGGCTGCGGAAGAGCATCCAGCAATGCCTCGATGACGGCAATGCATTATTGTCTGGAGCTCCCTCATCTGCAACAGCAGAAAAGCTAAGTGAAACATGTGCATCTTTAGAGTCCGATGTCGTAGCATTTGATGAGGTCTGTGAGCTTTTGTCAAATTGTGTTGATTCCTCCGCCCTGGAGAGCTCTGACGAAGCTGCTTGTAAACAGGAAGCAGACGATAATCTGGACTTCCAGTTTGAAGCTATGAGCGTGATCAAAAAGCTCAAATTCCGAATTTCTCAACTGAAATCAACAGCAGATTGTCAGACCTCTCCAGAGTCGAGTACTAACAAATCGGACGACGACTCAGTTGTCAAGCTAATGCAAAGCCAGATGAAAGAGTTACTCACCATTCATCGTCAAACACAGGAACAAACTCAAACTCTGCTACAACAGCATAGTGAATCACTCACCACTCAAGCATCTCACAAGTCCACTGTCAATTTACCAAAGTTAGGTTTACCTAAATTCAATGGCGACATCCTGCAATGGAAGTCTTTCCACGACATGTTCATGGCATCCGTACACAAACACACTGGATTAAGCGATGTACAGAAGCTTTCCTACCTAAAGGAGCATGTGACACACAATGCACTCGACACCATTTCTGGTTTGTCTCTGTCAGATGCTAATTATGCTGTTGCTCTTGGCCTGCTCGACGAGCGTTATGGCAACACGCAGGTGCAGGTTAATGCTCACCATGTCGCCCTGATGGAAACTCCACCGGCAACCAACAAGCCGTCCTCGCTCCGTAAGCTGTACGATACGGTAGAACTACATCTACGCAGTCTCAACGCTCTTGAAGAAGACACTGACCAACCAATCTTCATTTCACTGATGACCAGCAAGCTTCCGCGTCACGTGCTTGCGCAACTTGAGTTGCAGAAAGGCATCGATCCGTGGTCTGTCGCCGAGTTGAGAGTCAAGTTGTGTGCGTATATAGTAGCGCAGGAGACAGCCGAGCGCCAGTCCAGTCATGCCGCCAGTAGCAAACATGAACAGCCGTCTTCCGTACATAAGTCGTCCGTACTTCTTGTTGGCGAGTCGAGTCGCCAGTCACAGCCAAGAAAGAAAGTCTGCGCTTTCTGCAGGGAAAGCCACTACTCTGACATGTGTTCCAAGTATAGCACACTTGAAACAAGGAAACCACGCCTCGGCGACAAGTGTCAACGGTGCCTACGGCCAGGCCACAGTGTTTCTTCGTGTAGTCTGCAGAAGCCTTGCTTCTATTGTCGTAAGCCTGACCATCACTCCAGTTTGTGTCCCGTGAAATTCGGTGCACAACCAAGCTCCGCAATGTGTGCCAACGCGGCACCTTTCCAGCCACATCCTGCCATTAGCACAGTCGCAGGCGACAACCAGTCCGTCATCATGCAAACCGCAGTTGCAGATGTAGTGTCCAACTCTTCCGGTACCCCGACCCTCCTGTCTGCACGTATACTGTTCGATAGTGGCTCTTGCCGGTCGTACGTCACGCAGGCGCTCCAGGCGAAAGCCAACCTCAGTGTTCTAGGTCAAGATCACATTGCCCTCTCTACTTTCGGTAGTGCATCGAGGAACACGTCTCAGTACCCACGCGTTGAGGTCAATCTCAAACTGAAGAATGACTCTATCCTTCCATTGTCCGCCAATGTGATTCCCCAAATCACTTCACCGATATGGCGCGTCCCCTTGGACACCAACAGACACCCGAGCCTCAACACCCTTCCTCTTGCGGAGCCGCTCACGTCATCCAACGATCGCCTGTGTATCGACATCCTCATTGGTCTTGATCACTACTACAAGATCCTGGGCACTGACCGCATCTCCTTTCCCGATGGCCTGCAGCTTTTGGACTCGTCACTTGGTTTTGTTTGCGCCGGCACAGTAGCAACTGAGCACGCCTGTTCGGTAATCGAGAGCAACACCACTTTAGCCGTAGCAAGTCATCGACGTGAAGATCCCTCGTTTGACCTTGAGCGCTTCTGGGCTGTTGAAGATTTCGACTCTCTCAGTGCGACACGCCCCAGCAACGATCATGCGTATGACGACTTTCTCCAATCAGTTGTGTTTGAGGACGGACGGTACACCGTCGGGTGGCCTTGGCGACAACAACATCCGCCTTTGGAAAACAACTTTCCACTTGCTTTCGGACGTTTGAAGTCACTCATTAAACGTCTCCGTCACGAGCCTGATACCTTCGTCAAGTACAGCAAGGTACTTGAAGAGCAACTGTCACTTGGTATCATCGAACGGGTTGCTTGTCCCAGCCAGAGAGACAACTCGCATCCAATACACTACTTGCCACATCACTGTGTGCTCAAGCTGTCCAGCAGCACCACTAAGATCCGTGTCGTGTACGACGCATCCGCTCGTGTATCGAAGACTTCGCCCAGTCTCAATGATTGTCTGTACCCTGGGCCGTGCATGATCCCTGATCTCTGCGGCATTCTCCTGCGTTTCCGCATGCACCCTATTGCCGTCTGTAGTGACATCGAGAAAGCGTTCTTACAGATGAATTTGAACGTAGCCGATCGTGATGTCACTCGTTTCTTGTGGTTGGATGACCCCAACCAACCAGTCAACTACAGCAATCTCCAAACTCTGCGTTTCTGTAGAGTCCCTTTCGGTGTTGTTTCCAGCCCTTTCTTGCTGTCTGCAACGATCAAGTACCACCTCACGCAGACCTGTTCACCGGAGACAGACGACATTCTCCGAAACACGTACGTAGACAACATCATCCTGGGCAAGGACACCATCAACGATGCTGTCGCTCACTATCAATCAGCAAAGGCGACGTTCTCCGCAATCAGCATGAACCTTAGAGAGTGGGCATCGAACTCTTCCGAAGTTTTGGACAAGATCCCAGAACACGATCGCTCAAGAAGCACTCGCGAGAAATGCCTTGGTCTCCATTGGGACCCCAGAGAGGATGTCTTGTCCGTACAGTCGCCTAATGCAGCTAACCTTGTTGTCACTACGAAACGCCAGGTTCTACAGGCACTGTCTCGCTTCTTCGACCCGCTTGGCTTGTTCGCCCCCGTGTCCATCAGAGCGAAGGTTCTTATGCAAGATATCTGGAAGCTTGCTGTGTCCTGGGATGACCCACTGCCCTCCGACGTCCTCAGTCGCTGGCACCCAATAGCCGCCGACCTTGACGAGTCTAGCAGCTATCCGATCTCACGCTACGTCGGCGTACCCACATGTAAGAGTCTGTCGTATCAGTTGCACATCTTCTGCGATGCGTCAGCGATCGCCTATGCTGCCGTTGCGTACTTGGAAAGCACTGTCGGTGATAAGAGTCAGCGGCACATCATCTTCAGCAAGACGAAGGTGTCTCCCGTCAAGGGTCAAACGATCCCACGGTTAGAGTTGATGGCGGCAAGCCTAGGATCTCGCCTTATCGTGTATCTACGCAAGCAACTGGACATCCAGTTCCAAGCCACTCATCTGTACACCGACTCAACGACTGTACTCCATTGGCTCAAGTCCACGAAGCTACCCCAGCTCAGAAGACTAGCACTCCCGTTGCAGTCGTACGAAGACCGACACGAGCCGCCGCCAGCAAGTTTCAGTCCAACTTGCAGGATTTGATCGCCGACGGCCGTGTTTAACTCTCTCTCTCTCTCTCTCTCTCTCTCTCTCTCTCTCTCTCTCTCTCTCTCTCTCTCTCTCTCTCTCGCTCGCTCACTCTCATTGCTCTCGCATTCTTTATGCTCTTCAGTAATATCTTTCCACATGTTTTGTGTGAAATTTCTCCTTGTTATTAATTATGGTTAATTCTGTTCTCCGGCCAATGCCCGGGGAGTGTCGTGAATATGCATCACGAATCCGCGTTACGCTCATTATGTCTTTATTTGTTTATGTGTTACATCATGTTGACGTCATGCTGATGTCTTGCTGCACGCATCGCGTGCACCGTTTTGCAGCTCTCAGCCTGGAGCATGCGCAGCAAGCCTGTGGCTCCTTTTTTGCTGCCTTTTCCCTTTTTGCATGCTTCACTTGTCTCTACTTGTCTCAACTAACTAGACCTTGTCTCAAATAAGGTTTTCTGGTGACACTCTTTTTCAAGTCACCTAATCCTTTCAAGTAACAAGTGCAATGTCGTTCCGTGAACCGGAACCACTCCATATTTGAGTTACCAAGACGTATTTGTGCGTGGCTATACAAGCTCTCCCACTCAACAGTTCAAAGTTGCGCACAATTGGTGACCTTGGTATGAGTGCGCTTACTATAATTATTTCTTTCCATATTAGGTTGCTTGTCTCCAAAATGACTTTCTAATGATTCTCCAAATGTAAATGGATACATATCAGGGGAGTTTCCCTACTCATGCTCCGCCATTTTGTTCATTGTTAAAACATTCACATATTTAGAGATTTTGATCGTTCACATCAAGCAGCAATTGTCCGGCTTGGATATGGATTTTAATAATCCAAGGGGCACGCATCATGTATACGTTGACGGTTTTGTCATCCCATTCGGTCTCCTAAATGAAGCTGTGGAATGTGGAGGATGGCATGAATTGTTGTGATTGCACTTGATAAATTATGCAAGTAGACGTTCCACTGCTTTGCTGGTCTGTTCATGTGCAAGCCACACAGGTCAGTGGCGACGGGTATGTTGTGTATGTTGTGTATGTGTTGTTGTTGTGGGTGCACTGCGTACGTAATGCAACTAGACGTTTCACTGCTTTGCTGGTGTGTTTATGTGTTTGTGTGCAAACCACACACAGGTCGGTGGTGACGGGTACGTGTCCTTCGTCAACAACCTGCCAATCTCGATCTTTCTCGCCGGCCTGACGAGCCAGACGAACAACCCGGTCATTGCACCGCTGTGGGCAAATAACGATATCAGTGTCGGTGAGGTGCTCTACGGCGTACGCACGGACAGCGCAACAATCAATGCCACCGTGGCACTGTTACAAGCTGGAGCAGTTGGAGGTGCCGCCAGTGATTTCCGCCCGCGTGAAGTGCTGGTCGTCACGTGGACCTTCATGCAGGCCAGCCCTGGAGGACAAGCCGGCCGCAATTCCATGCTGCCGGACCTTGGGGTAAGCACACATACGAGAAACATCCAGTACACATTCAGATACCCTCTGAGAGGAAATCAT
Source organism: Sycon ciliatum (assembly GCF_964019385.1). Taxonomy (NCBI): domain Eukaryota; kingdom Metazoa; phylum Porifera; class Calcarea; order Leucosolenida; family Sycettidae; genus Sycon; species Sycon ciliatum. Next base: position 1,546,989 of record NC_088651.1, on the reverse strand, counting down.
GGTTCATTCAATGAAATTCCAACTCTAGTCTCGCCGTGAGCAGCCTACAACAAAAATATATTTTTGCATCGCTCCTGCTCCGGGTTTTCAAGTTCTGGATTATGAAGTTTCAGAGCTTTCGTTGCTGACATGCAAGCAAATGTAGTGTCCTCAGTGTCCAGCAAATGTAGTGTCCTCAGATCATCTCATTTTCACATGTAGAACATACAGGACTGTTTGTGTACAATCAGATTAGCATTTGCCCGATGAGACAACTTAGCGAGAAATTCGAAATCGCAGCACATTTCTCTCTCTTTCTCTCTCTCTCACTCTCTCTACCTATCTATCTATCTATCTATCTCTCTCTCTCTCCCTCTCTGTCTCTCTCTGTCTCTCTCCCTCTCTCTCTCTCTCTCTGTCTCTCTCTCTCTCTCCCTCCCTCCCTCCCTCTCTCTCTCTCTCTCTCTCTCTCTCTCTCTCTCTCTCTCTCGCTCTCTCTCTCGCTCTCGCTCTCTCTCGCTCTCTCTCTCTCTCTCTGTCTGTCTGTCTGTTTCTGTTTCTCTCTCTGTTTCTCTCTCTCTCTCTCTCTCTCTCTCTCTCTGTCTGTTTCTCTTTCCCTCTCTGTTTCTCTCTCTCTCTCTCTATCTCTCTCTCTCTTTCCTGTGTCGAAGGCTCCGCCCGATACGAGCATTGAGTGCTCTTTGGACAGTGGAACATCTTGATGGGCTAGGATTATTTGTAGAAAAGTGTGTGCGTGCGTGAGTGCGTGGGTGGGTGGGTGGGTGGGTGGGTGGGTGGGTGGGTGGGTGGGTGGGTGTGCCATATGGTGCAGTGGTATGTGTAGCGATTTCCAATCGATAGGTTGCGGGTTCGATTCCCGACGATTATGGTCACACACGTCTTTTTTCTCTTTCTCAGACTCTTCCTGACTTTTCTTTCATTCTCCTGGGTGGTTACCAACAGCCAGTGCATGCCGGAGTATGTGGTGTGATGTGTGTGTGTGTGGGAAAAAAATATCAAAAAGACCAAAAAGTAGGGATTCACTGGCCAGAAAAAGCCACTTCATAGCTGTGTGGTGTAGACCAGGCTGAATAGTGGCGGCCAATTCTTCAGCCTTGCAAGCTGTTGAATGGTGCAATCCCAGCACAAGTTGCTATGGCTTCTGCTGTAGCATCGCTATCATCGCCTCCGGCGATGGGCGTCCAATGGTCCAATGGTGTGTGTGTGTGTGTGTGTGCGTGCGTGCGTGCGTGCGTGCATGTATTTTCATCTGTGTGAGCATACAATCATGTACCGTATTTTCCGGGGTATAAGCCGCACTTTTTTCGCTAAAAATCGGACCAAAATCGCCCCTGCGGCTTATACACCGAATATGCTTGCGCGAATGAATGCTTAGCATACATCAGTATGCATGCTGACGTCATGTGACATGTCATTCGACTCAGCTTCGCGCCTGTGTTGCTATCCCGGCACTTCTTTTACTAGTTTTAGTGCATCAGTGGCAGCGAGACTGAAGATAGTGCAGATGACATGGAGTGATCTGTAGTCAACACAGCAATACTATATACACCAACATCTCTGCAGCAACCTGTGGTGCACTAACACTTCATAATCTGATCTAACATGGTATTTAGCTCCATAACCATCATAAATTTGTAGAAAGGCCATTTGTCAATGAGTGTGAAAAATCTTGGTTTGTGGGTGCGGCTTATACTCCGAATACCAACTTTTAGTCAATATTTTGCCTCAAAAAGGGGGGTGCGGCTTATACCCCGGTGCGGCTTATACCCCGGAAAATACGGTATGTTTTTGTGTATGTTTGCGTATGTTCATTTGAACAGTTCAACCACTACCAGTTGATCGTCGCCTGGGACGAGTGCCAGACGTTCACCATCTTCCTGTTCAACAACATTGCCTGGACAGTGGGCCAGTTCAACGCTCCAACGTTCAGTCGTATCTGGGACGGAGATGCACTCACCTACACAGGTGACCGACCATTCGATCGCTCGATCAACGTGTTTGAACTGACGGACGGCTGTACCGGAGAGCCGCTCCTGGATCTGCAGTGCACGTTGGAGCTGGCCGCTCTGCCACCGTTGCAGAGCGTCCTCCTCCCATCCTTCCGCCGCTGTCCGTCAATCTCGTTCTGGTTCTTCCTTGGACTCCAGAACGCTGGAGGCTTCATCAACAGCGAGCCGTTTCAGTCCATATGCTTCATTCAGAGAGCGTTCTCCTTCTCCCCTCGCAGCCCGAATGCAGTAAGTTACAAGTTGCTTTGACTCTTCTGCCTTGCGCTGTTTCTATCACCGCTCTTCTGTACGTAATCTACTGTATTTGTTCATTTGACTTTGCCTGTCTTTCACCGGACCATAAGGCTTGGAAGTATACTAGTGAAACTTGCAAGATGTTGTTCAAGAGCGTACGTGTGTCCCTCTTCTCAGTGGTATTGCATTCTTGTCTCCGAGGAAACTGTTTACATGTTAAGTACGCCCACAGGGGCGTCGGACACGGTACGGTCACTACGGTATTGACCGTACCACCTTTTGTCCCAGGTGCCCCCTGAATCAATAAAACACACTGATCTGGGATCTAAATTTCCAAAAATTTCGGATCAACCACCACTCCCGCACAAGTGAATTGTACTTCAGATGGCTGACCGTACCACACTAAAATACCTTCCGACGCCCCTGGCCCATTCCTTAGCTTCTTCTTCTCTCCCAGCCTGGATGCTGTATGTTACATGTTGATTACACTCATACCTCGTTTATCCGGGCGGTCCGGGACCGGGCACAGCCCCGTAACCTCGAAATCCCCCTGACACCGAATCACATACATGTTGATGGGGAAAGGCCATAGTAAATTATGACATAGGACATCACTATTTCCACAAAACGTAAAGGAATAGTGATGTTTCCAGCATTGCTGGCCTCAAGCGAAAGTTCTTGGTTCAAGTCCTGGTGGTGACAGTCAATTTTTCTTCAGCCTTTTCCCGCTTCCTTCTTTCTCTAAACCACTGAATATAATTATGGTGTATTTAATGTGTGTGTTTTATATGCAGGTGTGCTGCTACCGATTTCCTGGTGTCTTCCGGCCACACATCGCAAGCGGTGCTGGCGGCGGCTGGATAACAAATCGTTTCGCGTCCTTGAGCGCTGCCCGGCAAGAGCGTTCGGCCAGGGATGCATGCTGCGCGGCCGGGAACTGCGCTCGTTTCTTCGCTGTTCGGCCGAGGACCCGGCCGAGAATCACCCCGCCATTCTTTTTCGGTATGTGTAGTGGTAACCAGTTAGGGAACTTCCCTTTTTTAACTCCCAACTCTCTTTACTTTGGAAATTTTGGTGCAATTTTTAATTTTGAATCGCAGTAAAGAGACCGTTATGGAGTTTGGAGTTAAAGGCGGTTCACACGGCAGGAAAATCCACGTGCACCGGACCGTTGCTATGGTATTTTACCTGTGAACGAGAAAAGTGGCTGCAAGTGGCTGAAAAGTGCAAAGTGAGATGGGGGACCACTTTGGCCCACTTTGACCCACTTTCACGATAATCGTGACATGCACGAGTATATGTACACCAAAAAGCGCGAAAGACGTGAGTTTTACGCGGCTCTTTTCACCATGATAATTATTGTCTGCATGTTTTGAAAATTTGAAATACCCATGGCAACTGGTGGGTGAACCATTCAAAAATACAAACGTGCTGGTCGTCGAGTGCAGCCGTGTGAATCCGCACAGCCACCTTTCTCATGAATCACTCACTGTGTGCCGATTCAGGCCTGCCGGAAACAGTTTTTGATTGGTCCGGGATCGCTAGTATCATGGCCTTTCAGACTTTGTGTATGAGTTGGCGGGTGCCTCAACAATAGGAAACATGTGTAGATTGTCAAAATGTTTGTCCAGTAATACTGGTAACCTAACCAGCTTGACCCCTTCTGGCGGGCCTGCTATTGCGTACTGTTCTCTGTCAGTCACAGAAATTGAGCAGCCTCACAGCATGTGCAAGTGTTTTTAGTTCTTTTTTTTATATTATTCACAAATCCAACTTGTAACATGGGAAATTGTGATCGAGTCCACCAACTAAACCAGCTTTTGAACAGTCAGATGTGCACAATCTAGCACAAAACTGACAGGGAGTACTGAGACATTCCACGGCATGAAAGTCAGCTTGAGCACTGCTCGATAGCGCTAACCTCGGCTCACTATCTCAGTTCTTTCAAATCCAACCGGTAAAATAACTAATTATATGGACAAAAACAAACATCTACTGGTGCATTGCCTTGTCCTGAACTCGTTCATTGGATACTTTTCTGTTCTGTTCTCTCTCGCTGTTCTTCTATAGCGTGGTTCTTTGGCGACCCTCATCTTCAGACTCTGGATGGGCGTAACTTCACGTTCAACGGGTACGGCGAATATCGACTGATCCGCGCACGCGACTCCATGAGCTCAATGGAGGTGGAGGCGCAGATCAGAACCACGCCGCTAACAACTGGTCCAAACGCCACGGTTGTCACTGCCGGTGCTATCGGCTTGTTTAGTGATTCGGGAGGTTAGTTCATATCACTTGGCTTTAACCATAAAGAACATCGTTAGTTAAGTGTAGTGTGTGTGCGGGGCGGGGGGTGTTTAGATTTTCGATGGCCTATTGAGTCATCTTTTCGAGATCTCCTCTGAATTTTTTCTCCTCTCCTGGGATGACCCACGCGCGCAGTTGCATGGAGTGAAGACAGGGGCGTTGGAAGGTGTTTTATGACTGACTTGCATATGAAGTTGCATTGGCTCCACTGCAAAATTTCGAAATTTTGAGCCCAATTCGGTGCATCGTTTTCTTATTTGATTCACATGGTACGTGGTACGTGGGACAAAGAGTGATACGGTCAAAACCGCAGTGACTGTAGTATATCCGACGTCACTGCAAGACATACATGTACAACTGAGCTTCTTGTTTGTAGGTGTTTTAGAGGGTAGGGGGTAGGGGGGGGGGTGTTTTAGGGGGTAGGGGGTGGGGGGGGTTAGGGGGTAGGGGGTGGGGTGTTTTAGGGGGTAGGGGGTGGGGGGGGGTGTTTTAGGGGGTAGGGGGTGGGGGGGGGGTGTTTTAGGGGGTGGGGGGGGTTAGGCGTAGGGGGTGGGGGGGGGGGGGTAATTTTAAAATGGCTTTATGATACTATGGTTTGGAGATTTCGAGGAGACCTGACGTGACGCCAGCTTGGAGGTACAAGAAGAGTTTATTACTTTAGTCACTGCTGGTAAGGTCTCTGAGATGTATGACCTACATTTACACTGCATTCGCACTACGCTTTTCATGTGCGTGTGCGCGTACTTGTTTGCGCATGCTTGTATGTATGTGCATGTGTGTGTGTGTGTGTGTGTGTGCGTGCATGCGTGCATGTGTGTACATGTATGTGGGTATGTGTGTGTGTGTGTGTGTGTGTGTGTCTGCGTTTGTGTATGTGCATGCGTGCGTGCGTGAATGCCCGTCTGCTTTTTCGTGCGTGTCTACAGATCTGATGACTCGGCTGCAGTTCACGTCCAACAGCACCACAGGCAGCCCAGCTAGTATGGCGATATTGTTGAACGGAGAGCAGGATATCACTATTGACGTGTACGGCCTGGCTGTGGCGGACGGGATGGGAATACCGGACATGTTTGCAGTAAGGCACAAGGTGTCTGGGTGCCAGGGGGTGGGGAGGGGTGCAAGGGTGGGGAGGGGGCGCAAGGGAGTGGGGAGGGGCGCAAGGGAGTGGGGAGGGGCGCAAGGGAGTGGGGAGGGGGTGCAGGAGGATGACTGTGTTTGGGTGCAAGGGGTGGGGAGGAGGTGCAAGGGGGACGGGAGGGGGGGGGGTGAAAGGGGGTGGGGAGGGAGGGGGGGGGGGGGTGCAGGAGGATGACTGTTGCTGACTCTATTGCACTGCTGCGCTCTGGGTGAAATGCACTTCAGTAGCGTTATAGATTTGTCTTGTGACCAGACGAGACCACACGATGCTTGCAGACACCAGCACAAACATTTCACCAGCCACGCTCCACAACAGCTGCCTTATCTGATCATTAGAAATATCTACAACAACTATTGATTGACGGATTTGATGAATATGGCAACAAGAAAGCAAGTGCATTTTGCATGAGTGTTTTGCTTGGGTGTGAACAGCAGTCTTCGTTTTAGGTTGGTCATGTCCAGCTGTGTTTCCGTCGTCCACTCATCAATATTGTCAAATGTAAATGTCTTTTTTTTCAAATGTTTCAAATGTGAACATCTCATCAGCGGTCTAAGTGTGGATATGGCATATGGCTGGGAGCAGCAATGAAGACCTCTGCTAACAATATGACATTGTGCTTCTAAGGTTCCTGTACATCTGTGTGTGTACTATTGGTTTGCACAGCCGGATGACACTGTCACCCTGATGCGTACTGACACAAACAGTGTCACGTGTACCTTCTCAAACCAAGCTGCATTCCTAGTCAGTGTGGGGGAGGCAGGTGGTGTGGTGACTATGACAGTGTCACCAAGATGTGAGTACGCAAGTAACGGTACAGTGGCAATCATCTCTTATAGACTGGTGCTGCTGCTGGTGGTGGTGCTACAGCTGCTGCTGCTGCTACTGCTTCTGCTGCAGAAGAATAAGCAGCAGCTGCTGCTGCTTCTGCTGCTGCTTCTGCTGCTGCTGCTGTTGCGGCGGCTGCTGCTGCTGGTGGTGGTATTGCTGAAACTGAATAAATATTTATTTTTATTGCTTTACTTTAATTATTCTCTTCAGTACCGGAGGAATTCCAGGGAGAGACAACAGGATTGATGGGTGTTTTCAATGGTGACTCTGAGGATGACTTCCTGAATCGACAAGCTCAAACACTACCATCCAGTGCTTCGGAGCAAGACATCTTTTCCTCATTTGGTCAAACGTGTAAGTTCTTGCGCCGTCATGTTGTTTGTAGTCCTTTCTCGCTCTGTGTGTTTGTTTGCCTCTCTTTCTATGCCTGCCTCTCTCTCTTTCTCCTTCTCTCTTCCATGCTCCCTTCCTCTTCCTCAGTCTCTCCTTCTCTCTATTCTCTATCAATCTCTCCTTCTCCCTAACTGCCTCTCTTCTTCATCCTTTCCAGCACGCTCAATTTCTTTCTTTCTCTCTCTATTTCTCTCATACACACTCTCTCTCTAATTCTCTCATACACACTCTCTCTATATTTCTCTCACACACACACACTCTCTCTATTTCTCACACAAACACACACTCTCTCTATTTCTCAAACACACACTCTCTCTCTATTTTACACACACCCTCTCTCTCTATTTCACACACACACTCTCTCTCTATTTCTCTCATACACTCTCTCTATTTCTCTCATACACACTCTCTCTATTTCTCTCAAACACACTCTCTCTATTTCTCTCAAACACACTCTCTCTCTCTATTTCTCTCAAACACACTCTCTCTATTTCTCTCACACACTCTCTCTCTATTTCTCTCTCAATGTGCAACAGTGTTTGCTGTGCTCGCTAAGTACAAGACATAAAATGTGTGTCCTGTCGGTTTTTTCCGAATGAAATGTTTGTTTTTTCTATATGTGCCTCTGTCACCTTGCTCACATGTTCACCATGCCTCGGACTACAGGGCAGATTGTGGGCAGTGAGACTCTCTTCACGTACCCACCAGGGTTGGGCCCCGACGACTTTGCCTTCCCGAACTTCGTACCGGTGTTCTCCGACAACCTGACTATCAGCGACGAGGCGAGAGCCGCCTGCGGTGGCAACACGGCGTGTCTGTTTGATGCCGCGGCCACTGGAAATGTCATGGTAGGAATGCAGTCCAGGGACACCGACGACATGCTCAACACACAGCTCTCTATTTCATGTAAGTCAGTTTCATTCTTGGATCCCCTACTCTTCCCATTCCGTCCCATTGTGTTTTTGTCCTGCTGCTTCTCTCCCCTTCTTGGATCCCTACTCTTCCCATTGTGGTGTGGTCCTGCTAATTCTCTCCCTTTCTTGGAGCCCCAACTCGTCCCATTGTGTTGTTGTCCTGCTTCTTCTCTCCCCTTCTTGGATCCCTACTCTTCCCATTGTGGTGTGGTCCTGCTAAGTCTCTCCCCTTCTTGGAGCCCCTACTCTTCCCATTTTGTGTTATCCTGCTACTTCTCTCCCCTTCTTGGATCCCTACTCTTCCCATTTTGTGTTATCCTGCTACTTCTCTCCCCTCTCCTTACGAGTAAGTTGGGTCTGCTACTTCTCTTCCCTCTTCTTACGAGTAAGTTGTGTTGTGTCTTCAGTAAAAAGAAGTCCAAGAGGTGCACAGTAAGACTCTTCCTCTGTTCTCCTAGTACTCGATACTGTGAGTTGAGATTTATTTTCCAAAATCCGCTGATACGCGAGTCAGTCAAGAGTTAAGTCGGCAGAATAGCGCGAGCTCCGGTGTGGGGAGCGAACCCTTTTCAAACAAATCATTGCAGAAGTCGCAACCACTATTTCGTTTGATACGTGATACAATGAGAAGACGCCCAGCAAGCGTGAGCTAGCACTATGGGCAGAGTGATCAGATGTCCTGTAAAAGTTCACAGGGGCGTCACACACGGTACGACCACTACGACCATGGTCGTACCACTTTTCGTCCAGGATGGTCCACCCAATTCATCCGAAAAAGCAATAAAAAAATTCAAGGATCTTCGGACTTGTACAAAACATCGCAACTGTTACTTTCATTGCAAGGAGCATACAGACTTGATGCCTAGCACTAGCAGCTACGCCCAAGACTCCAGGCGGCTATCCATTACGATAGGCGGTTGGAGTCACGGTTAGAGATAACCAGACGATGGATTCCTCACGGACGCATTCACTGCAAACTTGACGGAAACAGAGCTGAGCTGGCGGCGATCACTGGGTCCAGAACTAAAATTTTCCAAGATCTACCATGTTACAATGGCGATCAGCACGTCAAGAGACACTACATGTATGTCACTTGTCAGCTACAACATAATAATTATATTCTTTCCACAACGACACCTACCTAGTACCTCTGGCTCCTGACGATCTACTGCAAGCGGATTCGAAAATGCATTACACCCGCGAACGCAGCGCTTGTCAACGGAAAAGGGAAGCGCTTCATTCTCCGAAGCTGAAAAGTGTTTGGACTGCTGCTCCACGGCGGCAGAATATTCTGCAGCTGTTCACCGACACGACCCGCTTCACCTATATTATAACGATTTACGATCGTTTCGTTCCCCGAGTTTTCTGGTAGCAGCAACAAGAATTTCGTCCGCGACGACAGGACGAAAGTCTCTCGCAAACTAAAGTCCTGTTGCCACGAAGACAGAGAAGATTCCGCAAGCGCTTTCTTCTGCTTCCATTGTTGTAGCTCTCCGGTCCACTGGCAGATCTTTCAATCCCACCGATCAACAAAGGATCTTCTTCTCTCTCTGAAAACAACTAAAATAATTACTTCGCGACTGCCCAGGCCGGACGTGTACATAGTGTACGCGACGCGGCAGACTTTTGCAGGACACGACATACGTTTTTGCATAGCTAGCCGCTGGCGCTAGACCGCGCAGCACGCTTGTACTTCGAATTTTGCGATTTTTTCGAGGGCAATGGCCCTGAATCATCGAATGGGTTCCATTTGCCTTGCTTGGCTACCTACGATGTACAGAAAATACCAAAAATCCATGAGAAGTATGTTTTTGGAGCTGGAGTGGGGTTGTCGAATAAGTGCTAGGGGAACCCTCCTTTGCGGCTGTAGAGCGCTAAAAGGTGGCCTGTTAGCCGAAAAATCCTTATTTTTTTCTCCGGGGGCCACCCCCGGACCCCCGGTTGTACCACTCCCAGCCACCCTGTGACGCCCCTGGTTCATAATGGTACACTTGTATTCTTGTATAGCCAAAAACAAAACATGAACAGAACGGAAGAAAGTGTGTTCGGGGAGGGGGGCAAAGGAAAGTGTATTGACTATGCCCCCCCCCCCACCTCCCACCCCCACTCCCTGCCCCCAACCCCTGCCCCCCAACCCCACCCCCCCCCCACCCCCACCCCCGCATACACACACACACACTTTCTTATTCATGGGTGTTCTGTTTGTGGGTGCATGTGTGCTTGTGTGCCTGTCTGTCTGTCTGTCTATCTGATTGTCTGTCTGTCTGTCTTTCTGTCTGTCTGTCTGTCTGTATGTCTGTCCGTCTGTCTGGCCATCTGTATGTCTGTCTGCCTGTGTGCGCATAATTATATATCCTTGACTTTTTTGAACCGTTTTCCCAGTGAACATTGCCCCGTTGATAGAGGGTGCAGATCAGATTGACGCTGTTCTTGGCCAGCTAGTGACTTACACAGTGACTATCACCGATGTTGATCAGGTTGTACTGGTTGTGGAGGCAGCAAACAACACCGTACTGCCCGATGACTTCAATCTAACATTGGTTGGACGAGGTGAGTTGAACACAGATCATACTACAGTTGGCCTTGCGAATAGTAACTTGCAAATACAGTACAGATCGGCTATAGCGTGGGTGTTTGATTTTCGTGAAAATATCACTATAGGCGATATATTACTACAGGCAATATGCATACTTAGGTATGCCTGACACATGCGTGTATGGTGTCGTTCGAATCAGTGCAGCGTGCAGAAGCGTGCTGTACATGTGACTGTACAGTACGCGCAGTGCAGACTGCAGAGCTACTTCCTGCGGAAACAAAAACTTCGTGACTTTTTGACATGAGTTTTCAAGGCTGTGCTCAACAAAAAGTGTTCTTTTGGAAGAGAAACACTTCAACACATTCAATCGACATATCAACAATATCTACAGGATCGATTAGTGGGAGTAGAGTCTCAGTCTGGGTCGCCATCGCTCGACTCATCGCCGCTGAAACCGTTCCAAGTGGCAAGTCGATCGACGCGTGATGTCGTATGTCACGGGGAAACTTCTCCGCGTCCCTGATCGTCTTCGCTGTTACCTGAATGCCTTCTCCAACATCTTGGCGGAGACCATGGTAGCGCTTCAGCGCTGGTACTCATTACTGCCTCCGCTCTCGCTCGAGGATGCCCGGAACAACAAGCACAGCCATCGCCAAACATTTCGAATTTCCTCCAAGGGATATCATAGTCTGAGTAAGCGTTTTAATTTCGTAAAAGACGAGAGCCTTACGAAAGTAAAAACGACTACGAAATATAATTGATTTACAGTAGCAACTTTCGATCGAGCATGAGCAAAGATTTAGTGTTGTTGTTTGCTGGATGCCGTTAATCTTCAGGTTGAAAGAATGCAGTCAATTAGTCGCTTTGTCTGGATATGGTGTTGTTTGAAATTGTCTATATTCGCGATGGCCTGTGGCCAACAAGAGAAGAAGAAATTGAGATACAGCAAAGCTTCTAAGATCCGGGCAGGTTGGAACAGAGCACTGCCCATTATTAGGAATTGCCCGTAATTCAGAACATACATACTTACTGATAGCAAGTAAACATTTGTTATGCCAATCAATAGTTTTGGGGCCTTTTACGTTTAGATGCCAGTTTTGTGGCTCTAGATGAGTCAGATACTGGATAGTATGGAGTTCTCATGAACATGATGCTACTGGTGGTGTTGTATATGATACTCTGTGCCTATACCTACACACAGAGGGTAAAGTCACCACCTACAACTCTGGGTGATAGTGGGTGTATACTGGAGAGTATGGAGTTCTCATGAACATGATGATACTGGTTGTGTTGTATATGATACTCTGTGCCTAAACCTACACACAGAGGGTAAAGTCACCACCTACAACTCTGGGTGATAGTGGGTGTATACTGGAGAGTATGGAGTTCTCATGAACATGATGCTACTGGTTGTGTTGTATATGATACTCTGTGCCTAAACCTACACACAGAGGGTAAAGTCACCACCTACAACTCTGGGTGATAGTGGGTGTATACTGGAGAGTATGGAGTTCTCATGAACATGATGCTACTGGTTGTGTTGCGTGTGATACTCTGTGCCTATACCTACACACAGAGGGCAACGTCACCACCTACAACTTGTTCTGGACGCCCAGCACAGCAGACACCATGGTTAGCCTGGAGTTCACAGCCACCGACGACAACAACGTCAACAGCACCTTCCAGCCAGTGATCGTGTTGTGCCCGTGTGAGAACATGCAGCCGTGCTTCCCGCAGCAAACGGGCCAGGACGGTGGACTGGCTCAGTTTACACTCCTCGAGTGCAACTGCAACGAGTGTACGTATTTACCTAACACAATGCCCAACGCCCAGCTGTAGGCAGCAAGCTGTTTCGGCCATAAAGGCCTCATCAGTACAGCTACGAGCTTTTTAAGTAAGGTCACGGTGCAAAGGTGACATCACAGACATTAAAGGGGAAGTTAAGGCTAAAATCAAAATTTCACCAGTTGTAGTCTTTGGGGTGCTGAGTCAAATGGTCTTGGTTCGAGGAAGCTGAGACGCTCCCTTCCTACTTTAATCCCAATCGAACTCGCGCACTTCCACCGAAACTGGGGTGACTGCGCCCTACTAGATGGGGATTTGTATGCAAAATCTCACTAAAAGCGCCAGTTCGTTCTTATAAAAGCACGGATGACCGCGATTGGCCCATATGTTATAGTCTTGTGGACGCTGAGTCGACTGGTTTTAGGTCCTAAAAGGCTGCGATGCAGCGATCGGCCCTTATTCCCAATGGAACATGGTTGAACAAGCGGTCACGTGCTCCTGCGTACACCAGTCACCTGGTCACCGTGCCTGCAGGGTACCACTTCCAGCCTGTTTGACCTTTTTTGGGTGTAGTCCTGTCACTCGAGTTGAACTCGAGTTGAACCTTGGTGTGAAAGTTGTCGCCTGCTGGCGCTGTGACCAGGTGACTTGGGCACGCAGGAGCACGTGACCACTTGTTCAACCATGTTCGATTGGGAATAAAGGAGGAACGCTGCATCGCAGCTTTCTCGGACCAAAACCAGTCGACTCAGCGTCCAAAAGACTACAACATATGGACCAACCGCGGTCATCCGTGCTTTAATAAGAACGAAATGGCGCTTTTAGTGACATTTTGCATAAAAATCCCCATCTAGTAGGGCGCAGTCACCCAGTTTCGGTGGAAGGGCGCGAGTTCGATTGGGATTAAAGTAGGAAGGGAACGTCTCAGCTTCCTCGGACCACGACCATTCGACTCAGCACCCCGAAGACTACAACTGGTGAAATTTTGATTTTAGCCTTAACTTCCCCTTTAAGTTCAACCATAACCTTGCTAAGTCTGAAGATACAATGATCATAACTGAGGAACAACGATTCCTCTCGGAGATTGTTGAGACGACAACCGAGAGGTTTGTCTTCGATGAAATGCTTCAGTTGCGTCAACTAATGGAGATTTGCCCGAGTTATGGCAGTTATGAAATGACTTCACTCTGTCTCTCTGTCTCTGTCTCTGTCTCTGTCTCTCTCTCTGTCTCTCTCTCTCTCTGTCTCTCTCTCTCTGTCTCTCTCTCTCTCTCTCTCTCCCTGTCTGTGTGTGTGTGTGTGTGTCTCTCTCTCTCTCTCTCTCTCTCTCTCTCTCTCTCTCTCTCTCTCTCGCTCTCTCTCGCTCTCGCTCTCACTCTCTCTCTCTCTCTCTCTCAAAGCTTCATGCCACTGCAATCATCAGACGACCATCGTCTGATAATTGCAGTGGCATGAGACTTTGAGTCACGACAAATCCAAACTGGACCTATTTCTCTTTTTTCATATGAAACGCTCTGCACTTTGTGCATTGAGCACTTTGCCAGGAATTGCCAAATTTCTCCTTTATAATTATAATCTATTTATCTTCTCTTTCTCTCTCTCTATCTCTCTCTTTCTCTATGTCTCTCTCTCTCTCTCTCTCTCTCTCTCTCTCTCTCTCTCTCTCTCTCTCTCTCTCTCTCTCTCTCTCTCTACTGTATGCTTTGCCTGTCAAATTGTTCTGTGCAGCATACACTGGTGATCGGTGTGAGGATGACCGTGACGGTTGTGTCCAGGGCGCGGGCTGCTTCCAGGGAGTTATCTGTACAGATGTGCCGGCCCCGGGTAGTGGGGCTATCTGCAGGAACTGTCCCGGTGGTACCACTGGTGATGGAGTCATGTGCATGGGTAAGTGAGACATTGGCATGCTTGCAGTGTGTGTGTGTGTGTGTGTGTGTGTGTGTGTGTGTGTGTGTGTGTGTGTGTGTTTGTGTGTGTGTGTGTGTGTGTGTGTGTGTCTTATGTTCTGCTCATTCTCCAAGCCATCCACAGACATCATCTAATCAAGTAGCAGACAACCAGCTCCAGTGCTTGTCACTTGAAATAGTATCTTTCACCACTGCTGTCATTCACACATTTCAATTTCATGCCGTGATGCACCCATTCACAACTGCTGTAATTTACACTTTTGTTTTGCTAATTCTTGTAGATATTGCGGAATGTATGACAATGCCATGTGATGGAAATGCCATATGTACGGAGACATTCGGCTCCTTTAACTGCACATGTCTGATTGGGTTTACTGGAAATGGGATGTCCTGTTCCGGTAAGTGATGTGATGTGGGGTATGTGTGTGTGTGTGTGTTTGTGTGTGTGTATGTATGTGTGTGTATGTGTGCATGTCTGTGTGTGCGCGTGTGCGCGTGCGTGTGTGTATGTGTGCATGTCTGTGTGTGCGCGTGTGCGCGTGCGTGTGTGTATGTGTGTATGTGTGCATGTCTGTGTGTGCGCGTGTGCGCGTGCGTGTGTGTGTGTGACTATCCAACTGTTCCAACATTGGGTCTTTGGTGCGCACTCCAACAGTCTTCAAACTTTCCGACTTGGTCCTTTTCTTTACTAGAAGTTAATCATTGGCTCTCCATCCGAGTGCAACTAAACTTGTTCTTTTTGTTCCTGCGTCCCGGGCAACGGAATGGCTGTGATTGGCTGTGAATGGCTATGAATGGCTGTGAATGGCTGTGAATGGCTGTGATTGGCTGTGATTGGCTGTGATTGGCTGTGAATGGCTGTGAATGGCTGTGATTGGCTGTGATTGGCTGTGAATGGCTGTGAATGGCTGTGATTGGCGGTGATTGGCTGTGAATGGCCGTGAATGGCCGTGATTGGCTGTGAATGGCTGTGAATGGCTGTGGGTGGCTGTGAATGGCTGTGATTGGCTGTGAATGGCTGTGATTGGCTGTGATTGGCTGTGATTGGCAGTGACTGTGTAACAATATCCTGTACTGTGCTGTGTGCAGATATTGATGAGTGCGCTACCGACACAGACACATGTTCCCCGATGGCTATGTGCGCTAATGTGGCCGGCTCATTCTCATGTAACTGCAACGACGGGTTTGAAGGTTCTGGACAAATCTGTGACGGTACGTCATCTTTATGTTTTTGTTTTGTGGTGAGGGAGGAATTTCCCGAAACACTGTGTATTGAGCAGGGAGTGGTGCTTTCTTGCAGGTTAGCCAAGTGAAAGGTTTGATGGACTTATCGTGTTCTCTGGATGGCAGTCGTGAGTCATTCTAGTGAGAATTCAAGTCGACAGGAAAAGCGCGAGCTCCCACCTAGGGAGCAACACACACAATTTGCCAAGCATTGCCAAGGTTGCATCAACCTTTTCTTCAATTTTTTTACAAAGAACACTCTTTGCATGATGGACAATTAGAAACTGCGTTTAATTCCCATAGCTATGCAGAAGACGTTACTTCAGTAACGTCTGGCGCTAGCCAGGGTCCACACAGCTTTAATTTGGTACTAGCCAGGGTCCACACAGCTTTAATTCCCGTAGCTATGCAGAAGACGTTACTTCAGTAACGTCTGGCGCTAGCCAGGGTCCACACAGCTTTAATTTGGTATTTGTTTGTTTGTGTGTTTGTTTGTTTGTTTGTTTGTGTCACGCCTGGCGCTATCCCGTATCTGTCCCGTATCTGTCCCGTATCTGTGACTACAAAGGCTCTACAGGATTGTACATAACAGCTGTCCACAATATTTGGCAGCTCCTGTATCTGTCCCGTACCGTACCAATATTCGTCGTATTATGTATACGACTCCCTGATGTAGAGGGAGATTTGGAAAGAAATAGGGAAACGAGGAGGAAATTAAATTAGAATAGACGCCAAATAGGTGATAGGATGCGTCAGCATAAACAGCGTCAGCATAAACATACATGTACTTTGGAAGAGAGATCGCGTCGTCTCCAAAATAAGCGTGAACGAGCGATTCAGCGCCGGTCACAGGAAACGTCGGAAGAGAGATCCCGTCGACTCCAGAACGTCCGTGATCGGCAGAGTCCGCCGGTCCCAGGCAACGTCAGGACAGACATCCCGTTGAGTCCAGAACGCCCGTGATCGGCAGAGTCTAAGCCGGTCCCAGGAAACGTCAGGACAGACATCCTGTCGAGTCCAGAACGCCCGTGATCGGCAGAGTCAGCGCCGGTCCCAGTGAACGTCAGGACAGACTTCCCGTCGACGCGCAGAAAAACGAAATCTGCAGCCTCTTTTGCCGTCGGACAGGATACGTATTATAGGAGACTGTAAAGTTATGTAATGTCCAAATTTCCACGTGAGCAGCAGGTCACTCGCGTTGATTTTTCGACGTGCGAGCCAAATAACGCGAGCTGAACTTTCGCGTCGCAGACATCCCGTCGACGCGAAGAAAAACTAAATCTGCAGACTCTTTTGCCGTCGGACAGGATACGTATTTTAGGAGACTGCTAAGTTATGTAATGTGCTCCACAGGCAACCATGCATTCGGCGGCGTCATTGGCTCAACAGGTCAATGTACATGTATTACTACAAAAAGGCCAGAAAATCCGATTACTGTATTAAAATCAACTAATTTTCGCTGGCGATTTAATTTCGCTGATTTCGCCGCTTGGTACCAACCGGCCAAAGTAAATCACAGGCCAAAGTTTGTCATATACTTGGTCCGACTTATTAAAATGTGCGTTTCGCTTCGAACGTCAGCCAAACAAATTCAAATAATCTCAGGACGGAACAAACTTTCCAGCTACCTAACACTATCCTTCAGTTGTCGATTTGTGATGTTGAAGAAGAAATGACTCCAACCCCAAAGGAGGCAGCGCCTCAGGATCCTAGTCGACTCGAGAATTTTGCGTGCAAATTTTGTCGTCAGAGGACTCCTGTTGCTTCTTGCGCAACACAGAGAAGGCCTGGTGCTGAAATCAACACCCCACTGCGATGGGGAATTGTCACGGAGTACCAGAAACTCCTGGGCGATCGTTCTCGAGTGCTTCCTGGCGGATTGAAATCGCTGCAGTCGCTGTTTCCTTGGAAGAATCAAGTAAGTTCAGCAAACGCGTCATCTAGAAACTCGTGCAGAAAGCACCTGCATCGCTCCGTCCAGTTTGTGCTGATCTCTCTCGCATTCGTTCACGATGTGGCGGCCGACGAATCAAGATCACAGAAGAGATCGTCGAGAAGTTGATCGATGTAAACAACCGCCCTTGAGGTCGACTTTCAGGCGACGACCTGGCTGGAAAACTGAAGCGCAGAAAGGGTGAATACGGTGCGTGAATGATGCGGAGTCCTCGCCGACTCCTCGGAGCCGCGATCGCGATCGATGCGTCACAAGATCGCCAGTCTCCGGGGCCAGTGGATTCGTGAAACAGGCAGGGGAGAGCACGCATGGTCTGATGCAGCTGACTGTGTGACAGTCATGTCGACACAGATCAGTCAGTACTAGTTCTACGCGCGCGGCACACGGTGATGAGAAGTGATTTTTTCTGCGTGGTGGTTTACTTGTTCGCCTCATTTGAAAGTCTCGTGGGAGCGTCAGGCGAAAACACCTACAGCCACCATTCTGGCAGTCGTACTGCACGAGGAGGAGGCGAAGTCGACCGTCTAAATCGTGCCTATGGAGTGAAAAAATCAAGGAAGCGCAGTGTAGCTTGGAGGAGATGAAAAAAATGTCGACGTTTTGCAGGTTGACGCACTTGAAGAAGCGCCCTGAGACACCAGCAGAGATGGAAACTAGAAGGTCAGGCCAAGAAACGACACAGTAGTTATCTATCTATCGTCTCTTGGTCGATTTTTTAGTACAGGTGCTCCTTTGGACATAGGCTTGAGTTTTGAAGCGAAGCGCACATTTTAATAAGTCGGACCAAGTAGGAAATTGATGCATTATTGAGCAATGGATGCATGTGAGAGCAAAAATACCTATCGATTTCAAATTTGACGTGAAATTGCCCGTCACGTCGGAAATAGCGTGCATCTTAACCTCTTTAATAGAGAGGTCTATTTCTCATCAGCCAAAATTTGTTGATTTACAGTATAAGGAGCTAAAAAGAAAAGAAGGAGCAAACCAAAAGAAGATGATTATTAGAGAAATAACAATCCGCATTAAATTCTGCAAATACTTTTGCCTCAGTTCTTATAACATGTACGATGAGCTAGGCAAAAAAGCATAAAAGCATAGCGTAGGGCCCTGAGCTTCCAAGCTCTCTCGTTTGGTATTTGTGTGTTTGTGTGTTTGTTTGTTTGTTTGTGTCACGCCTGGCGCTATCCCGTATCTGACGGCAAAAAATTCATAGGGATGTTATAAATTTTTCAATTCTCCTATTTTTCAGGCATATCCTGGGATTCGAACCCACACTATCGCCCGACATGCATTCCCCCATACACTTCGCATTCATACCCATTCTTCCAAGTTGCTTCACGTTATGATCTTGCGTTTGAAAGCCCTATTTGAATATTGCGGGCAGCTGTATGTGGCCAGCTGTGTTTGATGGTACGGTACAGGAGACGGTGTCGTTTTACCCTCGATCGTACCTGTCCCGTACCTATCCCCTACCGTACCGTACCATCAAAGACGGCTGGCCACAATGCATATTCAAATAGGGCTTTCAAAAGCAAGATCATAATGTGAAGCAACTTGGAAGAATTAGTATGTATGCGAAGTGTATCGGGGGATGCATGCAGGGCGCGATAGTGCGGGTTCGAATCCCAGGTTATGTCTTTAAAAAAAGGAATTTTTTAAAGAATTTATAACATCCCTATGCTTTTTTTGTCTAGGTCATCAAGGCAAAAAAGCATAGCGTAGGTAGGGCCTTGAGCTTCCAAGCTCTCTCGTTAAGAGCACATATCCGGCATATATGGAGTGGGTGGGACCTGTGAAGCTGAGCCGACCTCGGGAGGTCTTGGCGTCGTGGCTCGCCAAAGATATCTTGGAGTGGATCTGGCGGGATGGGTGCGGGAAACGGAGGGGGACTGGGAAAGGCACTGAGAGGATAGTGTGATGGTACTATTATTGTCATTCAAATGCCAAATATTATATTCATCACACTGCATACATGTATGGTGCAGAGCACATGAAAATGGTGCACAAGGGCAAAACCGTTTGATGGTATGTCGTGTGTTAGCGATGATACTGGTATTGTCATTCCCATGCTATATGTACCCATTAGTACACGTATGGTGCAGAGCAGAAGAAAAGCGTGTTCAGGGTCCAATTTTATGATCTCGAGTAATCAATGTCCTTGTGGTAACCATCCCCTCAGACTTTCCTTTAAAAAGACCCAGATGGAAATCCGTCAACTGAATTGAATGATGCTGTAATGGTGGAATTTTTGGATCGTCTTTAGCCACAAGTTCGAACTTCAAATGTGCTTTTTCTCCTTTCCAGTAAATTGCAGCTAAGCACCCTTTTCAGGTGCACTGTACCATGTTGTTTAGGCTACATAAGGCTGAGGCATGCTGAACCAAACACAGCCAGGACAAACACGTCGCGGCAGGAGACAAGGAGCTGAATTTAGTGATTCACCGTCATTGTCGGCAATCTTGGGGTAGTTGAGTCCTGCATTAGTTTGCCGTCATGGACAGCAATCCTCTTCCATGCCAATGCATAGCTGCAAAGCTATCGCTTCATTAATATAACATGATGACAAACTTTCCGTGACTGAAGACTCACTTTCCCCTCTTTTTTCTTCCCTCTTCGCTACGTTGTTATTGGGAAGCAATTTGCGTTTGGATTTTGCGAAGTAAAACAAAGTAAAAATAAATAAATAAATCTACTTCTGAAAAACAGGATAAATTTCCGCCCTGAAGGCTATGACGTGAATATGTATTTCAGTACAAACACATGCTCAATGTAACATGATGACTTCCTCCAAGATGGAGAGTACATTAGTGGAAAAAAAACGCTGCAGTGGAGATGGGGAGAGTAAAGGAAACGTTCCACATAGATTACTGAACAATCTTGCTCTCTGTTATCATTTTTTCTCTGTGGTATTTCCTGCAGATATTGATGAATGTGTTGTTGGCGGACATCTCTGTGATTCTGTTGGCATCTGTCTCAACACGGTCGGAGGATCCATGTGTGACGGATGCATGGCCGGATTCGTTGGCAATGGAAATGCTGGCGACTGTTCAGGTAAGCCGGACAAGAATTTTCATTATAAAAAGCTGTATGAGTTCTGATCTGGGGCGTAGCAGCCGGTCCGGACAACTTTTTTAACACAATGCCAAACGTGCCCAGAATGCAGGATTTTGCACCCAAATTTCAAAATTGTCACGGGGAGATCCCGAACCCCCTCCGGCCGGACCCCCTCCAATGGGGGTGCTACACACCTGCTGATGTGTTGCGTTCTCAAAGTGCGCCATGACCATCTTGTGTGCTGTGGCCCTTATTCCGTCGCCATCATCTTGTCGAAGCTAATATCTTTAGTTTGTTGTGATGTTTAGCTTGTTCTCATCCTGAGTGCGCTCGCCTTCCCCTTTCTTTCGTTATTTCATAACGTAGAGCTTTCCAGATTTGAAGGCTGTTGGTTTGCGCGTTCCAGATGTGATGCAGCTCAGCATCAGGTCGTTGAATATCAGTATCAGTATTACACCAGTCAGTGTTGTGCTAATTGTTGCACGCTCTGACTCACCAGTATCCTGCTTATAACCGTGTGAGTTCGTTCAGGACACAAGCTTTTCGTCATCCTGTGAGAGCCTGACGTTGGCTGGTGAGAAGGCACCATTGCCTGTTCGCATGCTGAAGTAAAATAATGAATACCGAACCACTCAATCTGCGGACAGAACTGTTTCGTCCCGTTTGTGGACTCATCAGCACAGCACAGAGAAAATGAAAGCCAAACCTGATAGCAATGAAAATAGATTTTCCAAATCCAGATTCGAATACCACAGCATACATGCGAGGCAGTGACTTGTACAACCTAGAATAATAGATACACTTTCGAGTGTGGATCAGCCGTGTTGAGACACTACCCACAGTATTCACTTGTGCTGGTCAGAGAATGATAAGAAAAAAACAAAAATAAAAGACACGCCTGACACAACCTAGAATGGACCTCAGACATCCTCAACCTCCAGGCATCAGTCTGGCCCACAATCCAGTTTTGAAACAGATCATATCATCTCCACAGACTTTGCACAAGTTTTGAATACATTTCCGCTCCCTTGGAAATAAAAGTATCCAAAATTCGGTGTGCAAAACCTCTGCTGAAAACATTCCTCTCTGCCTCTTGCAAAAGCTTTGTATCCCCGCCAAACGTCCGCAACATATTCTAAATTGACATGGATGCAGTTTCCTCTGAGACAAAAATGCGATAATACTCATAAAAAGGACACACTTCAGGCTCATTACAAACATCTTGAAAGTTTTTGTCTTCACAAGTATACTTTCAAGCCTTCTCGTCAGGTGAAATACAGGCAAGGGAAAAGGAACAGGAACAATGGATTAAATACAGTAAGAAAGTGGTAAAGGAGTATTATGACATGGATGCGTAAGAAAATTGGAGAAAAAATAGGGTCTGTCCGGGATTTGAACCCGGGACCTCTCGCACCCTAAGCGAGAATCATACCCCTAGACCAACAGACCAACTACAACCAAATCAGCATCCATGACACATTCTTTCAGTTTAAATGGAGGTACCGTATTTCCCCGAATATAAGTCGCACCTTTTTACACTGAACTTCTCGGGCAAAGAAGGGGATGCGACGTACAATCGAGAGTGAAATACTACTTATATGCATGTATTGAAACAATGTGGTTCAAACCTCAAAGTGGGGGTGCAACTAACAATCGGGGAAATACGGTAGGCAAAAAGTGGAATGAAGCTGAAGACTCTACTGTAGCTGTACTTATGATTGATTCATATAGTGGTCCATACACACCTGGCAATACAGCTTAGAGGGCTGAGAGAGCGTGTGTGGGCAGGCATGTATTTACCGCCATATTGCCAGGTGTGCATTTACCACCATATGAGAGTCAACCATAGGTAGGCAAACTGTATGTCAATTGTTCAGGAAACTAAGTAAATGCATAGTTCACTGCCAGGAAACACAGTTAAATGGTGTTTTAGGGACAGGACCATGCACCACTCTAGCGTACTTGGTTCCCATCCCCTTCGATAGCTCAGTTGGTAGAGCGGAAGACTGTAGTGTGCGCATCAGTGGGATGTGTAGTCATCTTTAGGTCGCTGGTTCGAATCCGGCTCGAAGGATTTTTTTTATTTTTTCTTGACAAATTATAAGTTTTTTATTTAGTGTGGCAAAAGGTCTGTCAAGGGTTTCAGTTTATTTCTTCAAGAGATCCCAGAAAATGAAGCAGTGGAGAACGTGCAGGTTTCCTCTTCATCGAAATGGATATGGAAGGATTTAAAAAACTGTCCCATTTGGTATGACGAGATGATGTGCTCATTGCCGAGCGTATGGTGGGAGGCAACAGTTGTTTTTCACCTGTACGAATCAGCAGCTGGGTACTCAACAAATTCACGGTTCACGTCAGCTCTAGCCGAGTTTTCCGCATCCGTAGGAACGCCACCACCCTTCCAGGATCAAGGTGCAGATGCAGCTCCTAAAGCGGTGTGAGGTGAGTAGGTCAGCTCACCAGCAAAGTGGTCAAAGACCGAAAATCCCATTCACTGCATCCATGCTGCGTACTCACAGTGAAAGTTATTGGCTGGAACACATTGCAATCGGCAGACATACTTCAGAATTCCCAACGTGTTGGAAAAGGCCACAACCGTCGAATCTCGCCACAAGATAAACTTGGCCATGGAGCACATCAAATATGCCCGCTGCAGAATATAGTTATGGTGGCATTGTGTAAATCAGCATGTTACTTCCTAGACCAAGAGAATACAAATCAAGCATGCATGCATTCAGGCGAGAAAACGAGGGAAAATCGAGAACAAAATGGGTCTGTCCGGGATTTGAACCCGGGACTTCTCGCACCCTAAGCGAGAATCATACCCCTAGACCAACAGACCAACTACAATACAAGCAATATCGGTTGTATGTGTGTGCATGTGTATTCACACGCTTGTTTGTCCATCTGTCTAATTATATACTTGTGTGTGTGCGTGCGTGCGTGTGTGCATGCATGTGTGTGCATGCTTGTGTGTGTACGTGTGTGTGTGTGTGTGTGTGTGTGTGTGTGTGTGTGTGTGTGTGTGTGTGTATGTGTACATGTGCAGACGAGGAGCAATGCGTGACCGGCACTCACACGTGCAGTGAGCTTGCAATGTGTTCGGATTCGTTTGGATCTTTCGAATGCCAGTGCTTGGCTGGATTCAACGGGGATGGCATGAACTGCCAAGGTGAGATCTGTGCCTTCTATTTTTTTTATTGTTTTTGTTCAGTCACGTGGCACTAGCCAATGAAAAAGTGATGTGGGCGATAGCCAGCCATGGCGGTAATAGAGAGGAGAAAGAAAAAGAATGAAATGGGAACTGAGTTAGCTGTCCGGAGATTGAGCACCTACAGGTGCATCCGCTATTCGGGAAAACATTTATGGCAGCAATTTCCTCCGTGGGAGCACATACAAGAGTGTGCAGCCACGATAATGGAGGGGAGAAATAAAAAGAATGAAAGGGGAACTGAAAAGTAAGAGAAACGCTGGGGAGCTAGGGCAGCGCTGGATATCAATTACACCAAGATGTCCTGTAGGCGTTTCAAATTGGCCTAAAACTACGACGACGTAGTCACTTGAACGCTTTTATACTTTTCTTAAAAGAGCAGTGAAAATAAATTATTGTCTCCTGAGCCGCATGCACCTGATAAACACTTCACTTTTCCTACTACAAAAACGATCTCTTCGCTCGCAAAAATCTTTTAACATTTCACCTACTTTTCGCCGGGCTGCCCGTGATCAGGTTGACAAAGTGCTGTAGTCTGCTCACATTTTTTTTGTGTGGGCCAAGAGGACATGAAACTGATATCCTTACCAATAGTGTCCGAAAAACTCCAACACAGCCACTTACACATATACGAAAATTCACTCAAACACTCCAATAACGCTCTCTTCACTGCAAATCAAATCAATAATAATACTCAGTATTCAACCAAACTTTTGAGCCTGGCCCGTCATCCCTGCAGGATGAATACGCTTTGATTTGCAGTGAAGAACCCGTTGTTGGAGTGTTGGAACGAAGCTTCTCGTAGTACATGAAACTGATTATCCTAACATCTATTGGAGTACAAACCGTGAAACCTTTCTCCATTGTTCTCTGCTTCTTGTCATGCTGCTAGTGCTTTCAGCCTAACTTTTTCATCTTATGGATGCAAGTACAAATTTGACTGAACTGATCAAATTTTTGTACATGTAACTCTTCCTTTTGATTCCTGTAGGATCTCTGAACTTGAACGGCTTCAACAACACGTTTAGAACGGAGTTCATGGAGAACCAGCCAGTGCCCACTATCCTGTCACTTCAACACGCCGCAGCCCTGGTTGGGCAGTCGGCCGCTTGTCAAGTTTCTATCACATTGGCCGCGTGAGTAGAGCATGGGAAATGACTCCTTGACCCCATTTTTCACGTGCCTGTCATCCCATCCACCCTTCCAGGAAACTCCCCTGATAATTATCCATTTTCTTATGGAGAATCGCTTTAAAAGGATTGCAATAAACAGAGCCAGCTGAAGCGTCATTTCACGAAGGTTTTATTTAGATGTCATGGATACATTCTAGAGAAAGTAGTGACAGGGCA
Organism: Sycon ciliatum; assembly: GCF_964019385.1. Taxonomy (NCBI): domain Eukaryota; kingdom Metazoa; phylum Porifera; class Calcarea; order Leucosolenida; family Sycettidae; genus Sycon; species Sycon ciliatum. The sequence continues at coordinate 1,522,149 of NC_088651.1, read as the reverse complement.
TAGCTTAAGGATTTCATTTAGCTCGGACAAATGTCCTTCCGTTTTGAAATCTGTCCGGACATGCCCGGACATTTTCCACAACACATTCTCAGGGTGTTTCTTCTTTTTTTTAGTAGTACTGAAGTATATTCACAATGACTCATTATGTGGACGTAGCTCACACATTACTATGTACAATTCGCCAATTTATTTGTATTAGAAACTGAACTATTTACTGACGACAAATGTATGTACAAAAAAGCGTTGCAGTCAAGAATTTTGCGAATGCGATATGCTCCTTGCAGAGAAGGTAAGTCAGTTCGAATTTGCGTCGTGCAATAGCGGCAGCACCATCGTCCATCTCGCACAGTGCCTTCGCAATTGGAGCGAATTCGAGGGCATTTCGAGCGGGACACTCTTGCCTGCGGAAAAGATTCATTCCTCGTTTATGCATCTCCGTTCCAGCATGATCCTTGAACGCTGATGTTCTCAGGTTCTTGGATCCGGTTATGAAAGCCTCGCTGAAGTTTTTACAACTGCGGACTCTGTCTACAAACTAACACTTGATGCACACGGAACACTTCAAACATTCTGCTACAAGCCGATCGTTCTTCTGCCGGTCATAAATCAGCCAGGCGGAAGTAGTCAGCTCTGCATCATTGTCCGAGATCCACTTATCGCAAGTAGCGGCCTTCACACCACGGACTTTTTTGCCCGGCGGCAAGTCCTCTGAATCTCCCTTTCGCTTTCCAGAAGACATTCTAAAAGACTATCTGCATTCCTGGTCAGTGAAAGAGTGAAAAATAAAAGATGACATCTTCCTCTCAAGAGCGAACAACTGCACTGCAGTTCAACCCATCGATTCAGGTGCGAAGTCGACACCATGTACCAAAGGTCGAAAGTGTGAATTGACTGTAGCAACCGCGTTGCTACAGGCGGATTATGGTGAAGTCTACGCCTGAGGGATCGAGGCTACGGTGTAGACGTGTAAGTTGTACGATATGCACGAAGCTCCGAAGAAAGCCCAACTCTGCATAAAAAGGCCGAAACTTCACGAAAGGTCGCTGCTCTTTTTTCCTTTTTGACCGGACACTATGTCCGGTGAAATTGAAAACGTCCGGTCAGTGGCCGAAAATGGCCGGAAAATGTCCGATGTCCGGCCGTTAATCTATGCCCTGAGTGATGGACAAAGAAATAAAACCTTCGTGAAATGACGCTTCAGCTTGTTCTGTTTATTGCAATCCTTAAAAGAACTGTTGTCACCTCGCCACCTTTCCAATTATGGAGAATCCTTCCAATAGAGTCTGAATGAATGAATAAATGAATGAATGAACGAACGAACGAACGAACGAATGAATGAATGGGTGAACTGGAGCAAGAAGACCAATCTTCCAAAAGTCACAACAAAATTGATGCATGAATAATACTATTAACCCTTTGCCGGTCTAACTCAATGTATGTGAGGGGTGGTCACGCAAATACATGTACACACAACCAGCAATAACTCAAGAACCATGTGATGTAGGTATGGGTAAACATGTTGGGTTAGCTTTTGGGCTAACCCTAGTTAGCGATAAGACCGATGCGCTGCTCTCTATCTCATGCTAGCTGCGATCGAGCTGGCTTTACACGTGCACTCAACTGCTGCGCATGCGCGCCCAAATCGCCTTGGGTAGCTCTTGCTGCGCTGACTTTGGCTTGCGCTTTCCTTTGCAGTGTCACTGAGCAGCAACCGGAATTTGTTTGTTGAGAATAGAATTAATTATTCAGACTCCTTGTAGATTCCTCGCAGCCGCTTACTGCACGACAAACATGTTGTCTACCTCTGAAGCACGCCGTATGAACGTGTCGGACTTGCGGGCCGAGCTGGAAGGCCGTGGGCTGAATTCGAGCGGAACAAAGCCCCAGCTTCTTGCCCGTTTGCTGCTCAGTATCCAGGACACGTCGAGCTCGGCGGCACGGGAACCTCGATCTCCGTCGGCCACGCCATCCTCGCGGCAGGAGCACGAGCAGGAGCAAGAGCAGGATCTGGAGAGTGCTGCAGCAGCTTCTCCGACTCCCCAGATCCCGGACCGGAGCAGTAATGACGATTTGCGCCAGTTTGTGCGGCAGGAAGTACATTCCGCCGTCACCGTTGCCTTGTCGGAGGCGATCGCTCCAATGCTGGCCACCATCACTGCCCCTGGATCCGCTGGAACTCAACCTTCGGCGGAGTCTTCCAACGCTGGTAATCTCTCCGTTCCCCAGACTATACGAGAGAAAATATTGAAGGGTGACTTTGTAGATTTCACCCAGCTGCTGCCCGATACTATCGCCACCTCGTATTCTGCCCCACGCCAGCTTCAGCTGCAGTTCAGCAGTGGCGGCCAGTCTCTGGAGGTGGTGGAAGGTGGAGCGGCGCAGCCCGTTCGCCGACGCGTCCACGACTTGCCGACATGGCTGGAGGCATGGACTCTCTTCATGAACGTCGTGTGTTCTGCCAACCCGTCCCGCCTGCAGGAGATGCTATTCTACCAAGCCACCATAGTTGCAGCCAACAGGCAATACTATCCGGAGGCTTGGCTGTCGTACGACACCCAGTTTCGCTCTGCCATTTCTGCTCAGCCAGGCAAGCGCTTTGACGTCATCGACATAAATCTGTGGCAAATGTCCGTGACTAGCCGATCAAGGCCCACATGTGAGTCCTGCCGCCTCATCCATCCCGGAGGCGGCCAGTGTCCCTTTCGTCCGCAACGTAACAACCAGCAAGCCTTCAATGGAGTCCGTACGGTGTCTAATGGCCAACCGATCTGCCGGAACTTCAACGCTGGGCGTTGCAGTCTCAGCACGTGCAAGTACGCCCATGTCTGCAACCGCTGCGGGTCCAAGGACCACAACGGATCTAAGTGCGGTAGGCGCCAGTAACTCTGCTGCTTTGGCTGCAGCTCCCGCGATTGTACATACTTCTCCCTGCACTTCACGTTCTACTGATTTCACAAGCGCATGTCCTGCTGTCCACACACCCCTCTCTGTTTCTCGCTTCGAATCACTGCTCCGTAACCACCCTGACAGTTCATTGGCTTCGTATGTTATTAACGGCCTCCGCTGCGGCTTTGACATTGGCTTTACCGGCAACCGCATAACTAACCAGCACTCGTCCAACCTCTCATCAGCATTCCAGCACTCTGCATTTGTGTCTGCACAGCTCACCGCTTCCTGCAACGCCGGCTACACGGCTGGCCCATTTGACTCGCCCCCATTCCCATTTATGTACTGCTCTGGCATTGGCGCTGTTCCGAAAAAGAATGGCAAGCTACGCTTGATACACCACCTGTCCAGCCCTGCCGGCTCCAGCGTTAACGACGGGATCCCTGCCGAGCCTTTCTCTTTGCAGTACATCAGCATTGATGAAGCCATTAACATCATTATGTCCTCCCCGTCTCCTGTCTATCTCTCTAAACTCGATGTGAAGAGTGCTTTTCGTCAAATACCTGTCCGCCCACAGGATTGGCATCTCCTCGGCATCCTGTGGCAGGGGAAGTACTACTACGACCGTGTCTTGCCATTTGGGCTCCGCTCTAGCCCGGCGGTATTTGATGCAGTGGCAGCCACCATCGAATGGATAATGCACCACGAATTCTCCATCCCTAATTTGCTGCATTTTCTGGACGACTACTTGTGCGTGAGCGTGGGCCAGGCAGTGGCGAATCGGCAGCTGGCCATTCTTCTCCGTGCATTCTCATACCTCGGAGTCCCACTCGCGCCTGCAAAGGTGGAAGGCCCGTCTCGTACCCTGACATTCCTGGGCATTATCCTGGATTGTGAGAAGATGGAAGCCCGGCTCCCTGACGACAAATTGGCCGACATCAAGCGCCTGTTGACTGCAGCGAGCATCAACCCCACCATGTCTCAGCGCGAACTCGAATCTCTTCTGGGGAAACTCTCCTTCGCTGCAAGAGTCATCGTACCCGGCCGGACATTTATGCGGCGCCTGTGGTCGATTTGCAGTCGCTACCAGCAGCCTCACTACCGCATCAGTCTGACTACCGAGTGCCAGGAAGATATCCAATGGTGGCTACGGCTCCTGGAACAATGGAACGGAAAATCATTCTTCCTGTTCCCAGATTGGACACCATCTCCAGACTTGGAGCTGTTCACCGATGCCAGTGGCACCCTGGGCTGGGGCGCATTCAACAGCGGCCGCTGGCTTCAAGGGACCTGGTCGCCTGAGCAACTCACTCACAGCATTGAGTGGAAGGAGCTCTACGCGTTGGTCACAGCGTGCTGCACGTGGGCCAAGGAATGGCGCCAGCTTCGTATCACAATACACTGCGACAACAAGGCTGTGGTAGATTGCATCCGCTCCGGCACATCCAAGTCACCGCCAGTGATGACCCTGATCAGGGAGCTGTTCTTTGTGTGCGCCCGCTTCAATTTCACCGTCACTGCTGCTCACATTGCTGGCCAGTCTAACTGCATTGCCGATTCGCTGTCTCGTTTCCGCATGGAGGAATTCCGACGTCTTGCCCCAGCTGCTCAAGCACAACCAGACCGAGCAGTGCTGCCATTCCAGTCGATGTAATATAGCCTTGACATACAGGTACCGATTGTCATTGCTAAATTGCCGTATTGAGAACCTGCGTTGGATTTCATCCATCTGCATGCCTACCTTTATCCATCTCGTGCCTTAATCACTTGTTCTTAGCTCTCGTGCATTGGTGGTGAACGCTTGCTGGGGTGCCGTGTGCTGGTTTTCTGGGAACAGCTTCCTTCAACTGGTTGCTTTGCTGCTACTATCTCTGCTTAAAATTGCATACTATTGGTCGGCTGTTTGCGACGCCAATCAGTAGTCATTGCACCCGGTCGCGGGTACTATTGCCGCTCAAGCATGAGCGATTGCTTTGGCCGTTTGCAACGCCAACTGCTTCACCCTGGTTGGCTGTTTGCAACGTCGATCAGGGAACTTTGCACCCGGTCGCGGGTACTGCTGCAGCTCAGTCGTGAGCGATCACTTTGGCTGTTTGCAACGCCAATCGCTTCACCAGTTGATCGAAACCAGCACACTGGTGTACCCCAATCATCCTTGTGCGGTGTTGTGAGAATACGTGGGTATGCATGCAGCTTTGCTCTGTGACTTTCCATTGCATGTAGTCACTTGGCTCTCCCATTTCCTATACACTGCTCTGATGCATTCGGGTGCAAGCGCTAAATGTTGGGTTAGCTTTTGGGCTAACCCTAGTTAGCGATAAGACCGATGCGCTGCTCTCTATCTCATGCTAGCTGCGATCGAGCTGGCTTTACACGTGCACTCAACTGCTGCGCATGCGCGCCCAAATCGCCTTGGGTAGCTCTTGCTGCGCTGACTTTGGCTTGCGCTTTCCTTTGCAGTGTCACTGAGCAGCAACCGGAATTTGTTTGCCACCCACCCTCCCATTCCCACATTATATAGGTGGGAACAGCTTCCTTCAACTGGTTGCTTTGCTGCTACTATCTCTGCTTAAAATTGCATACTATTGGTCGGCTGTTTGCGACGCCAATCAGTAGTCATTGCACCCGGTCGCGGGTACTATTGCCGCTCAAGCATGAGCGATTGCTTTGGCCGTTTGCAACGCCAACTGCTTCACCCTGGTTGGCTGTTTGCAACGTCGATCAGGGAACTTTGCACCCGGTCGCGGGTACT
>NC_088651.1:1504011-1511511 GCF_964019385.1 Sycon ciliatum | reverse complement strand
GATGATAAAGGATACAGGTCACACTCGCAACAATTTATTCCTGCGCGGTGATAGCTGGAATTGTGAATGTGTCGTGTTGTTTGGACCTGAGTGGCCAGTCGTCGTGCGGCGACGGTGTAGTCATGTTAGCTTGCTGCGCATACTCCTCGTCGTTTCGTGAAAGTACGTCTTGTGGAGCCCTTGTGGGACGTTCGGTGCCCACCCTCCAGCTCAAGATTGTGCTTTCCTGGTGCATGAAGGCCGAAGCAGTACGGTACAGACGTTATTGTTGAACAGAACATCATGTTCACATTAATTTTGTTCCTTTTTCAGTCGTTGCATGTTATACTTATAACTGTTAGTGGACCTACAGCAGACTGTTCATCTGGTTTGTGATATTTCCTTCCTCTGTTTGTGAGTCCTTTTCCATCAATATGGCAGCTTGTTTTGATTTCCTTTTTTTCTTCAATTCATTTTGCTGTACTTCCTGTTTTGTTTGCGCCACTGCCCCTCACCTTGCGCTCAGTTCTCTGAGTGGAGGGCGGCGTGACCCCAAGGGGTAGCTGATTGATAGTAGTAGTAGTGTGTGTGTGTGTGCACGCGTGTGCGTATGCATGTGTGTATACGTGCATGGTGTGTATTGTTGTTCTCGTCCAGGTTACGTGGGAGCTGCGAGAGTGCGGAACGCTTGATGTCATTGCCACAGCTACAACCTTGATCGACATTGTTCGTATCAACGACAATCCACCAGTCATTCAGTTTGACATCACAGGCGGCCTTGTCTGAGCCCAAATCCCCGTAAGATTGACATATAACCATGACCGCTCACATCCGCACCCATACCTGCACCCGCACAATAATATTCTGTTCACAGTTTGGCATTTCACTTGCCCTGCCTTAGTGTGCGTTTCACCGAGGATCCGCAGACCTCCGCTTCATTTACCACTTTCCTTTGTCTCTTTCTGTCACTTTACACTGGTAAACTTGTCACGGCAAATAACTACTTTTCATAGGGTAACTCTTCATGACAAACGACTTCTTTCTCTTCATCGGCTCACTTTTCACAACAAATGTCTAATCTCCATTGGCAAACGTTTCACTGCGAATGACTCCTTTCCAGCGGCAAGCAAACTGTTCACGACAATAGATGACTCATTTTTCATAGGCTAACTTTCGTAGCATGAATTGACTTTTTTCTTTGGCCAAATGTTCGCGACAATAGACTCATTTTCTTTGGCAAGCAGCTCATGCCAGTAATGTACATTAGGCACACATGTATAGATCAGTACAGCCTTATTTGTGAGTGAGTGAAATGCACGTTTTGCTCAAGCTCCCCTGTCCAACTCCATGCCTGGATGTGTGAGTCGGTGTGCGCTGGGGTCAGTGAATCGCATGACTCAAGTGGCTTCTACATGGATGTATTGTACACGCTCTCCTCTGCATGCTGCACACACCTATGGGTATAAGGCCTTGTCAGTGACGCTGCAGCTGAACCCAGTCGGAAACCATGGCAACAAGAGTGTCTACGCTACCAGGCAGCAGCTCAATATACACATGCTGTCAAAGCGCAGGCAAAATTATGGAGTCAGTCAGGACATAATTATTGCATTGAAGAAATCCATTCCTTTTTTTTAAAGACAGCTGGAAGCCATGGTAACCTCTCTTCAGCTAGAAATAGTTACGGGGTTTCCCCTGGTATAAGACACACAAATTTGTCTGGGTCTGAGTTCTTATCTGGCTCTTCGTCATGGTGATCGGACCAGCCACTCTAAATGAATGAATCGGGTAGGTCTGGGTCTGAGTTCCGTATAGCTTGCTGTCATGGAGACTAGATCAGGAAGCAAGAGTGTTTGAACGCCGCTGCCGATACAAAACATATCCACAGTAGTAAGAAATCCTATAAGTCAAAAACAGTTTGTAGGCTGGTAGGGTGGGGATGGTGGCTTTCCAGCTTCTGAAACTCACTATGGCCAAATTTTTCAGAAAAGTTTCGAAAACATCAGTAAACCCTCCCCTGCTCTGCTCTTTGCTGTCATACACATATAGAAGCATACACAGATGCCTAAGGTCATCAGGCTGCATATAGTGCTCATGTCCACTACAAATCATGTAGGAGCATACATGTAGATGTAGATGCTCACATAATATTCCATGCATCATACAATCATACACAGCTCTATACCAACGCATGCACGGAAATACACAGAACGACTCCCACAGTACTCACGGCACCACTTTAGAGCCTCAGTCCTGTCAGCCCAAGGCGAATGGCAGCCATAGTACCAGATCATACTCCAATACACGTTGTACTTGCATGCCACAACGCTCTGTATATCCACAGTGTACATGACTGGTGCAATTCCATGTTTTTTTCTGTGTTCATCAAAAAAAGTCTAGAATCAGACTAGAACCCATGCCTGCTTGCCATACTCAGGAACACTGCACTTGAACACCGCATCAACCACATTGCCACTTCTACCAGATGCTAACTACCCGGTGTGAACATGCACTTCAACATTTCAGACACGATTGAAAAAAAGAAACACAATATGGCTTGATGTACATGTAATCAAAAACCTGAGCTTTTACAGCACAGGATTCATTGTAAGGCAATCCATACAAGTCACTTCTCTCTCTCTCTGCAGACATGTTGAAAATGATCTATTCTTGTTTGTAGTGCACCCATCAGTGCGGCACAGATTTACATCATGCGGCTTAGCAACGTAGCAATGTGGACTCTGACATGCTCTGTTCATGCATATGTGGACACATCACTGCACATCACTGCAGAGATACAATGTATATGCGGCTGAGTGACATAACAGACAGCAGTCAACATGCACCCTCCCGACTGTGAGATACTACAATGTACACAAGAGAGATTGGAAGCTCTGAGTTTCACGTATTCCTACGATCATCAGGCAACTGATGGCTCCAAAACGGGCAGCCTGAACATAAGGGAGAGCAAGGTGGGAAATTCTGAGGGGTATCATTTCGCAAGAGTCAGGTGCAGGCGTGAAGTTGCCAAGTCTTTAGACTTGGGGCTACGCAGCAGCAGCAGTTCCGGCGTGAATGATATAGAATAGAGCTGGTATTACAATGTATATGGAGGCAATAGGCCTATACCGTGATAATCATACACCACTCTACCAATGGCAAAAGAATGCAAAGCTGAAACCCTCTGTCATGTGCATGCTGCAGTCTGATCACATCGTCTTTTTGTGAGAGCTTGGACAATCCACTTGTCCAGGCAAGAAGGCAGCAATGCCTGTTCATTCTGGCGAAGTAAAATAAAATATACCAACTTGGGCCAACCAACCAACATGGCTCAATAACACACTGGAATCCTCTGCATCTCTCTGCTATTGCGATCATGGCCAGCACCTCATGAGAGCACCTCAGCCAGAACATAATGTGCAGAACAAAACGCTTATGTGTAGCCTGGACGGAGGTTGGGTGGGAAATAATGAAAGGAAATCACTTTGGGGGAGTGAGAAAGATTTTGAGCAAGTCTTGTCACTTTACTTAACTCGTATTCATGTCTAGTTTACCGTTGCAAATATTTAGTTTGACATGAGCAGTATACAACTCGACATTAACCAGGATCCAGCCAGCTGGAGACGCTCCGTCCGGCTGAACATGTTTCAAATTCTGCAAGCTGCAGCTGGTCCGGCCATGTGAAGATACTCCGGCCAGATGAATACACTCCTTTCTGTATATTGTAGAAGGTGTAGGCATGGCATTGACAGGAACTCCATTCTGCTGACAGTCGGCATCAGGACATGGCCGGCAGACACAATGTCAATAATGGTCCTCGTGGCTAAACTCTGTTCACTTGCACCTGCTGCCATGCTCCAAATAGATGTAATAGATGTAGGTGGGAGCATGAATCCAATACGTAGTGCAAGTCCAGGATATAGATGAACACATGCTGCTGCATGCCACAATTAAACCGTATGCCCTCTCCATCGTCCTCTCCACCACTTCACCACCAGTGCCGCACCAGTGTCGCCGTGGGTTGCACGGGCATGTATGTTGATACTGGTGTATGTGCTGGAAAGTCCACACCAGTCCAGTCTACCCTACATAAAACACACACACACATTCATTTGCATACACACTCGCATGAACACACACACACACACACACACACACACACACACACACACACGTCATGTCGGCTGCAATGTGTCGGCTTGGTAGCGGTAAACCGAGCTGATCAGAATATCCTCCACAGCAGGGCCATTGGGATTTAGGATAAATCAGTTGCTAACACAACACTGGTAAACTTGGATTTTGTTTGCACAATCTGCTACAACTCGGTTCGGATTTGTGATTTCAAATATTTTGAGCCAATTCGCAAAGTATGAGCAAAGCACCACTGTTTGGTGAGCGGCATCGTGGCCAGCAGGTGTTAGTATAGTAATGTACATGTATGCGGGGAAAAGGTTTTGCTGACGTACTGTCAATGAGAAATGTTTCTGCAGAACCGCCAGGGGGTGGGGGTGGAGGGGGTGGTCATTGCCCGGGCCATACCATAGTCTTTCATACTCTGTGTATATTATGGCGGATACACATGACCGTCTCAGCAGTCAACACGCACCCAATTTGTAAAAAAAGGAGGACTTGAAGATACAAACACAACAAGCTGATGAGACACGCACTGAATGAGGCTACAATCAACGAAACCGCAGCGGTGTCGATGCAGGCTCGCTCCGCAGACTATAGCACTACCAGGTATACTAGTAGGTGAATTTTTTCTTTTTTTCTGTCTTCCTTTCTCTTTTCCTTCGTCCCTCTTGATATTTGTACTTTGTACTGTTGAGGCAACGAACTCAAATAATAAAAACCAAACCAAAACCAAGCATGCAAGGGCATGGACAGGAGGCTGGTGTATAATGATCCTATCATGAAGGCTCGTGCCAGTCACGGATTTGACGACAATGGGAGGGTGGTTCTCCAGTTCTCTAGCAAGTGACTGCAAGTCTGCAACGACGTGTAAGCACTCCTTGCCAGGCCTGCAGGCTGGCGCTGGATGGCAGGGCAGCCTGTCAACATATTGATCACGTGACAGTCAATCATACTGATCACGTGACAGTCAATCATACTGATCACGTGACAGTCAATCATACTGATCACGTGACAGTCAATCATACTGATCACGTGACAGTCAATCATACTGATCACGTGACAGTCTATCATACACCTTACTTTCAAGCTACATGACTGTACTCTGCACTCTGTAGGAATGTTGTTGCTCCAGTCTCTCCGGAGGCGTGGGTTCGAATCCCACCGCTGCCACCAATGTAGTAGCTGGCCCTCGGAGACAATTTCACACACTCAAACAAAGCACTCAATTTGTGGTTTCACGAATACTCGTTAGGACAGAATTATTAGTTACACACTCGGCAAGTAAAGATAAGAAGTGAAAAGCACAAGAAAAGAACAATGCAAGAAGACAAAACACACGGCGAACGGCAGCCATGTTTTTAGGTCATCAACCAATCAGTAATTTATATAAACCGGTTGCTGACGAAATTCTAGAATATTCCAGAGCTGTGAACTGTGATTGGTTAATTATGCTAATGTTCTAGAACAATAACACTAGCAGCAGTCATACGGGTAAATACGGGTTTAGCCATACACAACTCATACATTACTCACGAGCGACTCACGGAAAGGGTAATAACATGCAGATACAAAATACGCAAGGAGAGAAAAATGTAACTAACTGCCCATCTTGGGGTTTGAACCTAGGAATCTGTATCAACACAAGCTCTACAAATAAATACTCTTTTACTGCGAAAAATATACTTTCTATGAAAATGCAACTCCTACACTACTACTAGTACTGGGACAGTGAAACCTGTCTAAGACGACCGCTTAAGGGCCTTCCAAGAGTGGTCTCTGCAAGCAGGTGGTCTCCTTTTCCAGGGCTATTTGACTGGAAAAGCATCCCTTGGTCCTGGCTGCAGTGGTCGTCTGGGATAGGTGGTCGCCTTGACAGGTTGGTAGTCATGACAGGTGCGTTCTGAAAATGACAAGACAGACGCCATTGGGACGCCAGAGACAGTCAATGGGCCAAGTCATCAGCTCCGAAGATGGGACACACACACACACACACACACACACACACACCCACACGCACACACACACACGCACAATGCACTGCAGTACACAGTGCTGTAGAGTGTTGCAGTATAGAACAGCACAGTAACAGTAGCAAGGGAAAAACAAACTATTCCCACACACTCATACAGTAGAATAGTAGCTACTGCTGCTGTTGCCAGTGTGTGTACAGTGAAGTGTATGTATGAATGACTTGTGCTGCTGCAGCAGTGCAATAAACACCACACAGGTGCAAGAGAAAATCTCTACACACAAACTAATCATACAGTGTGGCTACAGCTACCTGTAGCTGATCTCTCTAGCTTGCTCTACTAGCCAGCTGGTCTAGTGTAGCTACTGCTTTTCCCACTGTGCATCTGCAGCATGGGGGCCCTAGCAAGCTCACTTCCTGCTCCAGTGAAGAAATACCATGACCGTCTGTGTGCTGCTTACAGCAATGTGCAGTTCTGCATAGAGGAGACCAATGAAGAGAAGGAAAGAATCCTCCAAATGGATGAGCTTTATGCTGATCTCCATGTAGTGTCAAAGCAGAAGTTAAATACCAGGATGCGTGAAGCAGAGAGACTTGGCACAACTGCGGGCAATGAGCAGCTGGCTCATTCATTTGCGTCTGAAGCTAGGAAGCTGCGCAAGATGAAACTTGCCGAAATCCTCACTGTCAAGAAGGCCATGCGAAAACGCATGTGCGGTAAGACTTTCCGTACCATTGCCTTCTCATCGGCCGGAGCAGGCAAAACCATGCTCTTCACCAAGAAGGGTCTGTATGAATGGGCAAGAGGGCAGATTTGGCCAAACATCGCTGTCCTGCGTGCACTGGAGCTGCGCTTGGCAGAGGTGCGCAATATCACAAGCATCGCTGAGCTGCTGGATTTGCAGAATTACGGAATTACGAAAGAAGATGAGCAGGCCAAAGTCATTGATTTTGTTTGCAATCATCCTGAGTCTGTCTGCATCATTCTCGACGGCCTCGACGAGATAAAGCTCGCCGACTGCAGCAAGTTCATGATCGACGTCATCCGTGGAAAAGAATTGCCGGGAATCAACCTGATCATCACGTCACGCCATTCAGCAGAAGCAATGAAGCTGACACAAAGCCGCGAGATAGTCTTCCATCGTCGTCTGGAGCTGCTGGGTTTTGAGAAGGAGGGTTTGGTGCACTACATTCGCAATATCCTGTCTCCAGACCATGCAGCCAAGTTGCTAGCAGAGCTTCGCGCCAACCCGCAGCTAGCCACAATGATGCGTACACCATTTTTCGCCCAAGCAACCTGCAGCCTCTACCGACACAACCATCGCCTGCCAAACACGCCGTCTGCAATCTTCAACTCGCTGATCCTTCATATACTGCGACAGCAAAAATCAAAGCAGGAGCTGGATGGTGAGCACTACACC
>NC_088651.1:1376511-1499011 GCF_964019385.1 Sycon ciliatum | reverse complement strand
AACGTCTTTAGTATAGCTACGGGAATAAATTTCTTGCATGGTTACAAGTTCGGCACCTGACCCCACCCACCCCCGACCCTCCCCCAACAATACTGTAGTCTAATGATCCTTTCCAAGACCCCTAACTATGAAGTGCAAGCTCCTTGGTATCCACCAGGGAGTCGTAAAATACGGGTATTTTTACTACTCCCTGGTGGATACCACCGTAGCATAATCTCGACTACAGACGCGTGCTAGTTTGTACGTGAACTGGGATGCAGCCATGTGGATTCACAGGAAGAGTCTGAAGAAAATGTTGAACGGTCTCTGCTGGGATGGCTGCTAGCTACACGTTAGCTCAGTGGCTATAGCATGGCTGGCCTCAAGCAAAGGTCCCTGGTTCGAATGCTGGTGGTGATAGTCATTTTTTCTTCAGACTTTTTCCGTTTGCGTCTTTCCCTCAAACCAGTGAACAGACAGTACTGGAGCACTTACCTGTCCGTGTGCTGGAGTCCTGACACGTGTCTTGACTTTAGCGAGCTCCTGTTCGCTTCCTTGTCGTTGGACGTGCTCAGTCCGTTCGGTTTGTGATTTCAAATAAACACAACCAACCAACCTAGCACACCGTCAGCTCAGAACAGAAGGCTGTTGTTCTTGTGCTGCTATCTACCGATGAAGTCCGCGGCATCACAAACAGGCAACTACCGATAGATCATACTGCCACTGCATGTGTGACTATGCGAGTTATTTCGGAACAAGACCAGTCTGTCGAAGTCCCAAACTGATAAGCAGCCACATCTGAACACAACCTGTAAAAAAACTGGGAGTCACGGCAGAATCCTTCCAAATCCTCGAACATGAACTCACTTCGCGGCAGGAAATTTCCTGTACTTGTGACTTTTGAAGCGACACCAAAGACGAGTGCATGTCGAGAAGGCGCCGTGGAAACTACTCAAATGCTGTATTGCCTGCTTACTTTCTGAAGCAAACACTGGGAGCAGAAGTCGCACATAACGACTTCGCAGCTTGCAACGCCTTTCAATATTTTCAAAGCCTCGAATCATCCTCACATTTGAACCAGGCAGTCGTAAAATCCAGGAACAGACTTTACTGTAAATGACCAGTGCTCTGCGAAAACCGACCTTAGGTGCTATTTTGGCGAAAATGAGTTTGTGCTGGATTGTTGGCCCATGGCCCTTTCTTCAACTTCTGGTGAAGTTTTAGGTGGATTGCATACATATTCAGTTAGATACAATGACAATTTCTTTGCACTTTTCCTGCAATTTTTGGAGGAAAAATAGCAAAATTCCAGGATTTTATGCTACATTTTGGAACCAATGCTGTGAGAATTCATGCAGCATGATTGCAACCAAACTTTGCAGAATAAATCTGTATGTCATAATCTTCAAAAGGAAAGGTTTATGATGGCATTGGATCTTCCTGTTGTGGAGATAGACACATTCTATCTCTGTTCTGTGGATGGTGTTGCTCACGAATCTGGTGGAAGAGGTATTTGGCTCTGTTTGAGGATATGCCAGCCGGAGTGATGCGTAGAGGCAGGTGCAAAGTAGTGAAGAAGCTAGGATCAATGCCGGGTCAAAGGATATTGATAGTTTTATCTGTTACTGGTAGTTAGAATATCTAGGTATGTCTACATCTGCCGCACACATTGTTTCGTATTCGGTGATATCATGGCAGTCTCTTTTCCAAATCTTGCCAAACGTACTGTATGCAGCTTTGCCACCAGGCTTTGTGAACGCCTGGTGAACAAGCTTCTTCGTAGTGATACTGGGCAAATACATGTAGGCTGGTACTGGCTTGTTGTGCCCATGTGGAGCCGCAGGTTAAAGGGGAAGTGCATCGATTTTTCAAGTAGGGCTCAGATGAAAGACAATTGGATATCGGTTCCGATGGTATATCTCTCGCTTGCGTACGGCAAGGGAAACTTGCCATATCGCCGATTTCCTGATCCCGTTTCCATGGCGACTACAGGTGATGACGCACATTCTGCTTAGCTCCGTGAGAGAGAAGGTCGATCACTGCAGAATTGTGGCATTTTCAGTTGTCTTCTTGTATTCACGAAGTGAAAGAAGTACTGTGTTCAATGCTGTTAGTGCCGTGAACTGTTTATCAGTAGTCCTCTCCGTTGTGTACTGGGACGTGACACCGACAGGGGAAAGCTGGAGTGCGGAGACGTTAGCTGGCAAGCGAAAATCGTGACGAACCAAGTGCTGAAATCTTGGTTGGGACAAATCAAACGTTCAGCATTTACCTCAACCAAGGACCATGCCGTTTGCTCTTTCCACTTCCTGAAGATGGATGCGCTGCCTGCTGAAGACTCTCCTATCTCTCGTAACATCTTCTGAAGCCAGGTGAGACGACGAGTAGCGGAGATTAGCGAACGAAATAATGTCGTATGTTTTGAAATTTTTGCTGAACATTTCTCAGGAGAGATGGCGAATACCAAGCATCTTCTCCTAGTCTAGAGAAACCATTTCGTAGGCTACATTCCGCCTAGGGAAATGCAGGAGACGGCCTGGCTGGGGAGGACACACTTGGAGGAGAACGAAGTAAGTGATCTTGTTAATGTTGTTCTTTGGTATTGCAATCTTACGTTTGACGAACATACGGCATGGTGCATAGTTGGTCGTTGAGTGCCTGCATGTGCATGTAGAAGTGTGTGCTGATAAACACTTCCTATGCAAGAATGTGACACTCATGCTCTCTTTCTTTCTTGCAGTATGTGCTCACGTGTGTGTGTGTGTGTGTGTGTATGTGTGTGTGTGTGTGTGTGTGTGTGTGTGTGTGTGAGCGAGAGAGAGTGTGCAGGAGCAGCGTGGAGCATGCCAGTGTGATCGCTGTGGCCGTTGCTTTCTTAGCTATGGCGTTCTTGCCCGTCACAAGTGTGTGGCTCAGCCCCCAACGACAGTGGAGCCGTGTTGTGGTGAATACTGTGTGTCCTGCGACCGCTGCTTCCGTTCGGTCCAGGGCAGGAATAGACACCGCTGCTGAAGCTCTCCGCGGCCGTACGTCAGTCTCGTGGCAGATGACCCGAACTCTCATTGTGTGTGTGTGTGTGTGTGTGTGTGTGTGTGTGTGTGTGTGTGTGTGTGTGTGTGTGTGTGTGTGTGTGTGTGTGTGAATGTGTATGTATGTATGTGTGTTGCTCCCTACATAGACAAACTCTTGTTTTTGTGTCCCGGGTGCCATGGGGCGGCGTTCTCCCATTCTCTCTCCACTGCCCCTCCGGGCCCACGTGGCAGTGACTCGACAGGGCAGGGCAAGTGTGTGTATGGTGTATGGTGCATGGTGTGTGCTGGCATGTCTGTATAAATATGTTGGACAGGAATTTGTTCACCCACAACGTTCACGGGAAACCATGCTAGGTGTTGCTGGGACGTATGGAGTCTGCGAGCACTTACAATAACTTACGTCATGTCACGACAAAGAACGGTGCAGTGTTTGACCCTCATGTAAACATGATGGTGATGGTACCTCACCTAAGCTACCCATGAAGCTAGAAAGAACATCAGGTGAACAGAATTGTACCAGAGGAAAGCATCTATTGCCCGAACTTCTTCATATGAAATGAATAATACCCTTCTCCATAGAGACAACATGCAGATGAAGTGTATGGACAAATAATATAATTATATTATTTGTATAAATAGGCCATTCACTGAGGGCATGGAATGATCTCTACGTGTAGATTGGATAGACACATGCACGTCTGCAAGGAAAGCATTTTGTTCATGGGTTAGTTCATGGGCTGATTGAGTTCACATGGACTAAGTTCATACATGCCATCTCTCCTGAGATATGTTCAGCAAAAATTTCAAAACATACATTATTTCGTTCGCTAATCTCCGCTACTCGTCGTCTCACCTGGCTTCAGAAGATGTTACGAGAGATAGGAGAGTCTCCAGCAGGCAGCGCATCCATCTTCAGGAAGTGGAAAGAGCAAACGGCATGGTCCTTGGTTGAGGTAAATGCTGAACGTTTGATTTGTCCCAACCAAGATTTCAGCACTTGGTTCGTCACGATTTTCGTTTGCCAGCTAACGTCTCCGCACTCCAGCTTTCCCCTGTCGGTGTCACGTCCCAGTACACAACGGAGAGGACTACTAATAAACAGTTCACGGCACTAACAGCCTTGAACACAGTACTTCTTTTCACTTCGTGAATACAAGAAGACAACTGAAAATGCCACAATTCTGCAGTGATCGACCTTCTCTCTCACGGAGCTAAGCAGAATGTGCGTCATCACCTGTAGTCGCCATGGAAACGGGATCAGGAAATCGGCGATATGGCAAGTTTCCCTTGCCGTACGCAAGCGAGAGATATACCATCGGAACCGATATCCAATTGTCTTTCATCTGAGCCCTACTTGAAAAATCGATGCACTTCCCCTTTAAGGGAGGCCATGAACTATAGCATAATACTAGCATAGCATAATGTTCTATAAAATGTTTCAGCTCCACAACATCTTCCACAGGCAGTGCATTCCAGAGTTCTGTGTTGGGCTGATTTCACTTGCACTGACACTGTGACAGCAGCCTGTAAGGCTGTAGATTTCAGCACCTAGGGCTTGATCTTGGAGGCACACACATAGACTTCCTGACATGCATGTACATGACTTCCACACCAGCCACTGACTGTACTTCAGTACTGACAGTAGTTCAGAGTAGTATTGTTGAGCCCCATCTATCACATCTCCCAGCATGCTGGACGTGCTGGGTAGCCTCACCACGTCTCCTGAGCACGTCTAGCTTTCCGCCTACACACATGCAGCGATCTGTCTTGATCAGGACCTGCGCTGTGTGTGCTGCAAGTGTAAGCAAGGTTTCAAGTGTCACACTCTTGAAACAGCACCAGTGCGGAACACCTACAGCGCTTGTCAAACTTGTCACGCGCCTCCTGGATTGTAGACAGTACTTGAACCGATTTTTCTTGGTCTGCACTCTGTATATTGCCGGCATTGAGGGGCTGGGCTGGTGGCAGAACCGACGCCTGATCGAAATTCTCCTCCGCATCACCGCCATGCTCGATCAGCGTTACGTCCTGCGATTCCACATCCGACTCTCCTCGGCACTGCTGTCACCAGAACTGCGATTGGACCAGGCCAAAAAATGACTATTCATCGTGAAGGAGTTTGGCTAAAACCTCTGGGGAGAAGCCCACAGCAATTTGAGCTAGCGACCGTCTTCTGCTTCGTTCCGCCATGACTCTCACCTTGTAGTCTTCAAAAATCGACAGATCGTGACGTTTTGTTCTTTTTCTCGAAAAAATTACGAAGCACCTAAGGTCGGTTTTCGCAGAGCACGGGTCAAATAATTATTTGCTTGCGGAAACGTACTGTGGTAGATCTACTACACAGTCATCGTGTAGATCTACCACTAACACAGACTCAGTACTGCTGACAGTAGTAGATCTACCACTGGCACTACTGCCACTAGTACAGTAGTAGATCTACCAGTAAGTAGATCTTGTAAAGTAACATAGTTGTAGATCTACATGGCGACGACTGTAGATCTGTTCTCAGTAGATCTCCTCCTCCGACCGAAGTGTCAGAAGTAAGAGTCTTAGACGCTTCGGTCTTGATCTTGCGTGGAAAAACGGCGCACGTGTACGGGTGGTAGATCTACCGTCACACTACAGAGAACCGCTGACACCGTCAGTGATTATGGTGACGGTAGATCTACCATGCAGAGGGCTAGGGTCCCATCCCAGGGCTAGGGTGTCGCACTCGCAGCTCCTGGAGCTGTCCTCGTGCCGTGGGCGCAGAGCATTGACATGCAGAGCTAGAACTAGAAATCTTCAAATGGCCATGGCGACATTCACACTGCTCTGCGGTCTACTACAATTGTACTTGAAAACGGGTTCATCCACAAAGCCAATGGTGTGAAGGCATAAAGTAAGAGCCAAATCAAAAAGACAAAACAAATGGCCATGGTGACATTCACACTGCTCTGCGGTCTACTAGTACTACTTCGGAAGTACTTGAAAGCGGGTTTATCCACAACCACAAGCCAATGGTGTGAAAGCATACAGTAAGAACCAAAGACAAAGCAAAAAGACAACCCAAACTCGCACATCCTTGCTCATGGTTAATAGTGCTACTCTAGTTGCTTCGCTCTCTACTTCGCTTTTTGCACCTCTTTCTGTTCCTTATACCGGTAATAGTGTTTGATTTAGTATTCCATCCATAGTTACGTGCGACGTACGTTCACTGAAGATGGTAACGAGAAAACCGTTCTGAACACTGTCTTCTTCTTTTTTACAGCCCAAATTCTGCAATAAATAGAACACCCAATTGTGACTCAATTCAAGTGCAAGATTGAACACAAAAGCCGTTAACAAAAACCCGTTACCTACATTGTACATGTGCATGTAAATGGCGTACTGGCATGCGAAGGCGAAAGCACTCCTCTACCCGGGACCCGGGTCCCCCTAAACTAAGGCTAAAGCACATGCATGACTGTCTGTCCATTAGGCATTGGCGGATAATGCTCGAAAAGGTGGCAGATTCTGCTCGAAAAGCAGAGAAATTGGCAGAACCAAACAAACCTTATGGCGGGCAATTCCTCGAATTCTGCTCCATTTCTTTATCCACATACCAAACATGCATGAAACTTACCAGAAAAAGTACCGAATTCTGCCAATTTTTCTGCCGGCATTATCCGCATATGCCTACCCTAAACTAAGGCTAAAGCACATGCATGACTGACTCTGTGTGTCCATCGCAGCAGGCAAACGAACCCCGGGTGCGTAGCTCACCCATCACCGCAGAATACACCAAGTCTTTGCTTTTGTGGACCGTTGAACCAAAGGAGCCCATGACTTCAGAAATACAGGATTGTACATGTATGGAAACTTTGCATATACATATACATGTACCAGAGATTGCAAACAGCGGTGGGGCCCGGGGGTGAATGATGCTCTCTCTCTTAACCTGGTTTGTGGAAGCCTTCCGGTTTGCACTCCTTCTCAGGCGAATATCACTGGTTTCATGATCAGCAGTCTCAGCACGTGTGCTGGACATCTTTCCCACTTTCACATTCATACGAGAATGATGCAGTCCGCACGGAACTTGACGGAAGCCCTTGGCGAATAATGCTCGTAAAACTGGCAGGTTCTGTCTCGCAAAGCAGTGAAATCGGCACAACCATACAAACTATACGGCAATCGCTTCCTTGAATTCTGCTCCATTTCTTTAACTAAATGTAGATGACCATGTACACCAAAAATGCATGAAACATACAATAAAAGGAAAGGACATTGTACACAATTCTGCATGTGCCAGCGTTATCCGCCAATGTACTAGGTCTACATAACATTGTACATGTATCTGTCACCAGGGCATCGTTCAGCAATCTGTCACCAGGGCATCGTTCAGCAATCTGTCACCAGGGCATCGTTCAGCAATCTGTCACCAGGGCATCGTTCAGCAATCTGTCACACACTGACACGACAGACCCTGCGCAGACAACACAGTCTTAGACAGTTGTATTGTATCCACCTTGGACCAAAAATCAACTAAGGGTTTACCTTGGTGCAAAATCAAAGAAGGGTTTACCTTGGTGCAAAAACCAACTGAGGGTTTTCCTTGGTGCAAAATCAAAGAAGGGTTTTCCTTGGTTCAAAATCAACGAGGGGTTTATCTTGGTGCAAAATCAACGAAGGGTTTATCTTGGTGCAAAATCAAAGAAGGGTTTCCTTGGTGCAAAATCAACGAAGGGTTTACCTTGGTGCAAAATCAACTAAATCAATCCTATTGGACAACAGCAAGGTAAAAATGACTCGAAAAGCAAACGGTTGCAATCTCGACAGCCTGCCAAGACAAGTACAGTCTGTGCCGAAATCCAAAGCGGAAAACTCAACCATCCAGAATACTAGTATCCCACACAATGAATCCCCAGCGCCATTAGCGGTAACCATGGCGATGGGTGCCTGTGATCCTAGCGCCACTGAGTCTACATGTACGCTGACAACGGACCCGGTATACGTGTAGTAGATCTAGGTGGAAAAGAGCGGGAGTAGGGGACACTGGTGAATGACGAATGGCTCTGCGTGAGGATCACATGCATGTTAAGCAGTATACTCACCAGGATAATAACTCGTGAAAAGCCCGACAGGAGATCCAGCATACTGTCGGTAGGCTCTAGCAGGGTGATAAAAGATGGTGGATGAGCAGATTGCTTTAAAAGTTTAAACTACTCCTTTATCAGTGTGATGCAAGTGCCGTCGGTGAGCTCGGCTCGAAACACGCAGTCGCAGCGTGGAAAGGAGAGCGTGTCCTCTTCGCCGCTGCTCTCGTGCAGAGCTCGGACCTTGCGACTCTCGGCATCCACAAAGAAATGGATGACCTCCTCGGGCCACCACGGCTGGCCAAGCTGGCCACCCAACACCCGATCGTCATGCGGAAAGACGCTGGACCAGCCGCAGAATGACGATCCGTGACTCCAGCTATTGTCCTCGGTCATGGGCAAGTCTTCATCTGCAATTCCAATCATCAATGGTTTGTCTGCGTCTCGGATGCAGATCGTAAACCTCAACTTCAGCTTCCAGGCCTTCTTGATGATGAAGTTGGCCCTGACGGATCGGAGTTTTGCTACTCGGGTGAAGCGGGCAGTGGCCGTCTTATTACCCTGGCTTAGTACAATGTTTTGAGACTTGGAAGACCTTGCGGAATCGAAGGTTCTTTGCCGAGGCCGGAGAAAGTCATACACAGCTTCCTCGTCTTCTGAGGATTCCTCGGTGCCAGACGAATGGTCTGAATTGTCATCAGCATACTGAATTGGAGATACTAAGTCTTGGGGGGCTTCCACGATTGGCAGTTTGTCTTCCGGCGGTAGCCTATGACTGAGCAAGCGGCCTTCTTCGACGTGCCTGTGTACAAGCGCCTGCAGCCCCTCATCGCCATAGCAGGAGAGCATTGAAACTGTCATTTGTTCCGGCGTAGGTGAACTGTAACGGTAAAGAACAGGATTCGCATTTTGTTGAAGCTCCTCAAGGATTCCCTTCCTGCGATCCATGTGCTCCCAGAGCTTTGCACCGACTTGGACTACGGCTGCGTCGTCAAGGTCACGCTGCAAGAAGCGGACAATCTGCAAGAGCCGCAGACCTTCCATGGCCATCTCTCTTCTCTCGTCTTCGCCCAACGGCTGCTTGCACTCACGCCAGTACATCTGATCCAGGTCATCTCGGAACCGTTTCTCCGTTCTACGCAGCCGCTCGTGGTGTTCCGTGAACGCCTCTTCGATGTAGTTGCTGATTTTTAGCACCTTGTCATCCAGCAGCTCCTGGCTTCCTGCAAAGTTCGCAAGGTCTCGTTTCAAACGGGAATAGTAGCTGTCTAGATCATGATCGGACTCATCAGCCTTGCACAAGGACTGACGGACAAACCTGGCGGCTTCCTCCAGCTCCCACACTATGGGTGCGTAGTCTGTGTTGTACGGGGACTTGTGCACCATGTGGTTGGCATGGTCACCGTGGCTGCAAAACGCCTCCTTGCACGCGCAGCAGAAACGCGTGAGACGCTCGCCCGGATGGACCCTGCAGGTCGAGACCGGAATAGCGCGGCCGCGGCCGCTTCCACTACCACCGCCATGCAGCACTATGAGGGAATGCTTGGAGAATTGTCGTTGCTCGTCATGGACATGGGCTCGATAATGCGCCGCACAGAGGTACATGTCGCAATCAGTACAGTACGCGGTCGCCGTCTGAGGATCCTCGCAGCTGCCATGCTGACACGTCACGCTTGCATCCACCGGTGGACGTGGCCAGTCCACCAGTTGCACTTGTGGCAGTGTACATGTACCGACATGTGCTGCAGGTCCATAAGCAGATGACAATGCCATATACACATGTGATGGCCTGTGCGTCGTCCTCGTCTGACATCTAGCACAGTTCAGGGTACCCTCATCATCAGTGTGCTCCTTGATGCAGTGATGGCAGGCGACGTGCAAACAGCTCAACACTTTGAAGGGAACGCCCGGGGCACTGCTACCGTTGCTGCTGCCACTGCTGCCGTTGCTGCTGCTGCTGCCGTTGCCGTTGCTGCTGCTGTTGCCGCTGCTGTTGCCGTTCCTGATGCTGATGCTGCTACATACCGCTGACCTCTGGCAATAGACACAGCGATCATCCAGTTCACTGGGAAAGGAAGGGCAATCTTCCTCAGGAGTACCGGTGGACACATTCTCCAAAGGAGGGGGAGTAATTAGCTTCTTAGGGACGACTTCCATTTCAGCAGAAATCACCAGCAGCTGTAAGGGCTAGTAGTCTGACACGCCAGGATGCCTGCGTTGAACGAAAAGGAGGTAGACCGCGGCCTGACGACTTATAAGTAACACATCGTGCCACCGAGGGCCACCGACAAGTGCTCGATCTGCGAAGCAGCGCGGAACACGGTCCCTAGCCCTGGTGATAAACATGACGCCAGTCTGGTGAGGCGCTGCTGCGATCTATGCAGCTCTCTCTCTCTCTCTCTCGCTCTCTCTCTCTCTCTCTCTCTCTCTCTCTCTCTCTCTCTCTCTCTCTCTCTCTCTCTCTCTCTCTCTCTCTCTCTCCCCCTCTCCCTCTCTGGGCGACATACCGTTTGACCTTTTGGCGTCCATCGCCGGAGGTGATGATAGCGATGCTACGGCAGTATCCATAGCAACATGTGCTGGGATTGCATAATATCTTGCAAGGCTGAAGAATTGACCGCCACTATTCAGCCCGGTCTACACCACACAGGCATGAAGTGGCTTTTTCTGGCCAGTGAATCCCCACTTGTTGGTCTTTTTAATGTTTTTCCGCACACACTTCACACCACATACTCCGGCATGCACCGGCTGTTGGTACTGTGTGCACGCGCGCGCACCATTACCGAAACGCTCAATACAAAGAATGAAGACAATCCTCCTCCCTGAGTACAATTCCCCTCTCTGAAAACAGTTCGTTACGCAGGGGCAATTATTTGCATGGATTCAAACAGGGACGGGTCACATGTCATACATGTATGGACAATCATGCGGCTTCGCTACATGTACATTTATGATGTACATGTACATGGTATATCCAGACTCAGTCATGGGCCACATGCACATGCCAGTCGTGACGTGCTAGGCTGTGCTGTTTGTAAAAAAAGTTTAAAAAAAAAAGTAAATTATCGTGTCCGTTTCCGAAGGCGAAGGGAACTCACGACGGCCGCTAACAGTAAGTAAGTAAGTAAGTAAGTAAATTATCGTATCCGTTCCCGAAGGGAACTCACGACGGCCGCTAACACCCGATAAACCCGCTAACAGTAAACACCTGGTAAACCCTAGCGGCAGATGCAGCGCCTAACGGTGGGGGTGAGTGGATAAGTCTCACAACCACTGGCACAACTTTGTAGGGACCGGCGGATTCTGCTCGAAAAGGTGGCAGATTCTGCTCGAAAAGCAGTAAAATTGGCAGAACCATACAAACCTTATGGCGGGCAATTCCTCAAATTCTGCTACATTTCTTTATCCACATACCAAACATGCATGAAACTTACCAGAAAAAGTACCGAATTCTGCCAATTTTTCTGCTGGCAGAATCCGCTGGACCCTAGGCACGGAGAAACCCCATTACGCATTAGCTGCATCCATGTACCCCTTTTTTTGTAATCTTTAAAAAAAATGGGGGTGATTTTGGACCGGGGTCCGGAGACGCGAGTTCCCCGTGTGATAATCTCGACAAATCGGGATACTTGGTAGCAGGTATGGAAGAATCGATTCAATTGACAACCCTCCCAAGACATGACTCATTGATTGTCATAAAGACATAATGAGTACTTGTATGTGACCAGCTGGCAGCGCCGCAGCGGTCGGCACAGCATGTCCAGACTCCAGACGCATTCACAAACTGAGTCTGTGCACGTACTACTGCCACTACTGGCAGCCGTAGAGTCCCCTGTCTGATTGTCCAAACTGGCAAAGCGGCTACCTTCAAGTCCCTTGCCTTGTTTTAGTTGTTTATGCCTTGACTTGACTGTCACTATGCCACAGTATGGTATGTGTGACTGGCTGACCCTCCTCCGGATCTCCACTGACCATGCTGACAGTGGCTGTCGACATGTCCAAGACAAGAGTCATATCAAGACCAAGAGTCCAAGACATGAAACTCTGCAAGTAACGTACAGTCGTTGTGTGTAGAGAGGTAAATCTGGCAATGACGTTTCCGGATTATGTGTTTGCATATTTTTTGCATTTTGAGGGTCAAAATGCTTTTTGTCCATTTTGACCCACTTTGGGCCAGGGAGTCGTAAAATACCGGTATTTTACGACTCCCTGAGAGCGATAGGTACTTCACGATCACCATGAATGATCACCACGGTGCCAAATGTCACGCGACTAGCTGTCGCCATTTTGTCACCATGGCAACGGTGGCATTTTTTGTCCTTTTTGGGTAAATTTTTGCATTTTCTTTAGAAAAAAATTTGATTTATAGGGGTTTTTCAAAACACTTTCCATTTCCATTTTAGACCAAGAAAAAACGCATAATCCGGAAAAGCCTACTGCCAGGTGCCGTCCCGAATCCCGGACCCGCACCGCACTTTGATATCCCTCCTCCTACATTGTACGTCACGACGGTCACGTACATGTACTACTACTAGTACCTGATGACAGGCAGCACTGTCACGGCACTAGGCCTGTTACCTGGTTACATGTTTTGCTGGCTCACCTGGACCGAACGGAGTTGCTGCTGTTTCTCATTGCCTTTGGGGATGACGCGAAGCGGCGGATGCTTCATCCGATTCAGGCTATTGGCGATAGGATCTCTCTTGGAGACCCCTTGAAAAGGCGGATCTCGGTCGAGCTCCTCCGCTACCCCTTGCATATCAGGAGACCCGCGGACGAATAGCTGAGGGTGGGCCCTACACTGCCTCAGCAGAATGAGATCCATGGTAAGGTCGAACCTCAAATATTTGGCACACTTTGAGTTGCCTGCGGGGAACTCACGACGCAGATGCCGAGACAACGCCAGCAGGGCTACTGCAGTACTGGGAGCAGGAGGCATACCGGGGCTGGTAGTTGGTGACAAAGCCATGATTCCAGGATCCTTGAAATGAAACAAAAAGCACACTAGTCTTGACAAAACTTTTCACAGCTCGAGAGAGAGGAAAGCGTCAAGAAGTCCGGTTCGACTGTGCCTTGTGCACTGACATGTACAACTACGACTACAAGTACTTCAGTCTTTAGTAAGAACTAGTAGTAGCTACATGCGCAAGTGTGAGTACTAATACTAGAGCACGCGCGGAGCATTCGAAAAGTATTCGAAAAGTATTTTCTGTTTGCGGGCATTTTTCAGTCGAACAAAGCCCTAGTTTCGACTGATTGAGGGCTTTTCGTGACGATTCTCGAATTTCACTCGAATAATCGATTTGCTGATGCTCCGTATTATTATTAAGTCATGTCGATGAGATGGAATGCGTGGATAGCGTGGGCGTTTGGACACGTGAGGTCGGTCCTTTGTATGTATGCCAGCAGTATGGCGCAGGGCAGGGCATGCCGGCAGGCAGGGGGCATCCGATGATCCGGCAAGGATATCCTGACTCGTGTAGTGTAGTGTGAGTGTGAAAATGAAATCGTGTCGTCGATGGACGCAACGAGCCTGCCCTCAGCTCGATCAGCCACACTCAGCCCCGGCGCCGGCATGCGCGGCAGCACACGTACACATGCACAGTCGACTGACTCTCTGTGTAGTCATGAATCATGATGCATGTACGGTCGACTACTGAAACGCTAAAAATCAATCTATGCAGTCCTACTCCTAGACCTAGATCCTTGCACTAGCACTTGAAGGACTACAGACTAGAGACCTTTCGCTAACGATTTTCGTACACCATTTTCGTAGTGCGGGAACGAGGTTACGAAGATCTTACGGAAGTTCGTCTGATCTGGACGGAAAAAGCCACTTTCAACGAATATTGCTTTCGTTCTTGTTTGGCGGGATTTGTTTCAGATTTTTCAGACTTTTCCCTCTACTCTTTCTCTTATCCCTAACCGTAAACGTGTCAGTGTACTATGGCTTCAAATTTACCTGCACCTGTTCCTCCGACACCTATTACACCGGATAGGCAACGGATAGTTTGGGACTCAGGCATGGACTTGGTCCTGCTCAGACAGATTCGTGGATCAGGAAATCCTTTTGTCGTGTTAGGATACGAAAGACGCCTCAAAACCACCAGCAGCCCTTCCAATCCTGTCCAACAGTGTCGTGACGGAGCACGAAACCTCGCTGGGAGGCTGAGCCGTTCAAGCAACTCCATAACCTGTGCTTTCGTGAAGCGATATCTGCGAGAACATGTCTCCTCATCAATTTTTTCAAAGTTTAATCGATTACCCACATGCTGAGGGAGATTCGCACAGGTATCTTCAGTTATGCAATGGATGAGAAGTAGGAGCTCCTCTTCATCCAACATTCCATTCTCGTGCTCAAGAAGGAACAGAGATAAAAGCATTTTGAATTTTTGATGATTGAGTCAGATCCTGGCTATAGCATACAATTACAGACCGGTCGTAGCTTGAGTGATCATGGAGTGGAGATAGGAGGAAATCAAAAAACCAGCGTGGGGAATAGAAGGGTGCAAAGTTCAGGTCATGAACTGCGCACCGCCGGTGAGAAATATGTTGCTACGACAACAACGCAACGAAATGTGGACATGCGAGCGAAACGAAAAATTTACGAAACTTCGGTACGTAATCCAGACCAAAGGAAAATTAACGAAAATCGTTAGCGAAAGGTCCGTAGTCAGTGAGGCTACACTACCTTACCTAGGCTACAGCCAGTGCGGCGGACGGTAGATCTACACTACATACAGAGTCAGTCAGTGATATGTATCTAATATTGACTGAGTACGAGGTCAATATAGGAAATAGGTCTTTTATTTCCTATAGTCTATACTGACCAAGTACGAAGTCAATATTAGATTTATCACGACTGACCAAAGCATGCGTTCAATCGCTAAAAAGGAGTCAAATATAAGCGGTCAATATAGCCCTAAGGAGTGAAATATGCAGGAATATTTGACTGCTTAGGTATGGCAAAAATCTATGTGAGTCAATACTAAGGGAGTGATAAACACCCGATACTAGTGATAGTGATACAGCCGCCACGAGAGAGACAAAAGCAATCGTAGATTCCGCTAGGACCCGCAGGGTCCGACGTGGAATCGGGGTTACCATGGTTACACGAGGGGTGAAGGCGAAGAATGTGACAGTGTGTTTGGCCTCAAATCGCTCTAGTTTTCCATAAATTTCCAGCGGTTTAAAGATAAAAATGTAAATGCACGCATTGATTGCACCTAGCACCTCTTGCTTTCTTTGGCCTTTTCTGAGCGACCAAAGTGATAGTGCAATCAAGAGTAGTGACAGTGAGGGTTGGGTGACACCAGCACAATGGGCGGGAACACACTGTCACATTCTTCGCCTTCACCCCTCGTGTAACCCCGATTCCACGTCGGACCCTGCGGGTCCTAGCGGAATCTACAATTACACTTCGGAGCTTCAGCAGACAGCATGCACTCATCAAGAACCAGATGAACGCACAAGGTAAGAAGCCAGGGCATACGTTTCAGGGAGTCTTGAAACCCCGCGCGCGGGCGCTAGCGCTCACGACACAACGTCACAAGTCATCTGGTCAGCACAGGGCCAGGGGATCACGAGGGGATCATATGGGAACACGGAAGAAACGGTAGCATGCAGCATGCATGCAAACAAAAAAATAGCTACGGAAGCAGTGCATGCAGCGCATGCACTGATGGCAGTGATGCAGCGCGCGCAGCCTGCACTGCAGCCGTGCAGGCCGGAAAAGTGCTGTCAGTTCCCCATACCGGTATCAGATTATTGTGTAGCGTGTGTGCAAGCTGGCAGGCCTGCATGGCCGATAGTGCAATCAAGAGTAGTGACAGTGAGGGGTGGGTGACACCAGCACAATGGGCGGGAACACACTGTCACATTCTTCGCCTTCACCCCTCGTGTAACCCCGATTCCACGTCGGACCCTGCGGGTCCTAGCGGAATCTACAATTATTACACTTCGGAGCTCCGGCTTCGAATGTGACAGTGTGACTTTAAAGTGATCCACCACCTCAACCAAGGCAAGGGCGTAGCCAAGCATTATGCGCGAAGGAGAAGCGCGCATGTGGAGTGAAGGAACATGCATCTCGCAGAGTGCCTGATATACAGTAAAAATGTCTCTATGTATCGAGGACACACCATAATACAGGTGCCCTTCAAGTCGGAGACATGAAGGGAGAAAAGGGTGACAGTCAATTAAAAACGACTAGCACCGGACACAGATAATAATACTGCGACACCATGGCGAGGCTGTGTCAAAATATGGAATGTCACAGTACTCCTCGAGCCAGGAATGTGGACAAAGAAGTTTGTCCCTTGCAAACCAGGGAACCAGGAAGGTCTTAGATCTGGAACCCTAGACATTTGCCTTGCTGACGGAGGCAAGGGCGAACACAACACGTACCTTCGGGAGTTGATGGCAGTGGAATACGGACCGTGAGACTGCAAAGCTCCGAGGTGAACGGAGAGCCTGAGTGGAAACTATCTACATGGGAATGTGCCGCGTCAGACGTTTCCGAGGCAATTGGGATTGGGTCCCCAAGCCTGCAGAACCTCCAGAACATTGATGACACTCCATGTGCTGGCAGGCCAGCAGTAATAGACATTGGGCATCAAATGGGTGGTCGCTACATCAGCCTGACCAATACTCTAAGAGGCCCTGAACACGTAGCTGGAGTGTCGACGAGAGAGGAGAAAGATGCATTGGTTATTGGTCTATTGCCTCCCTACATCGCACTGGGTGGCTAAGGAGTTGGTCCGACTGCGATGAACTCCAGACCGAACCCGCCAAGAGCACTTGCTATATGTGGTGAATAGCGCTAACCATCAGGATGAGGCAGAATGGAGAGTGCAGAAGTGCATTCTCCCACTGGTCTGGTCTGCCGGAAGGACCAAGGAAGCCTGGGCCTCGGCCTCAGGATCTGAGCGCTAACTCACATACTGATCCAGTTAGCGGGTATGGCTGGCCACAAATAGGTCAAGTGGGCTGTATCAATGATGTAACTTTGTAAGGACCTACCTGTCCAACAGGCAATTGCCGCTGTCTGCAGACCGTGACGGTCGTTTGGGTCGTGGACGATGTCCCGAACATTGACGGCGACTAGGTGGAGCCAGCGGGGTCGCGCCAATAGTAATAGTTATGTACGCTTGGTAGCCCTAACAGACACATAGTTATCCAATGTTTCTTTCCTTGGATACGTAAGCAACAGCCATCACATGATCAATCTCGACATGCAAAGGTACTCCCGTTATGCCATGCACTGGGGTTTGCAGACCAAGGCACTCCGCCAACAAGCAGTAGATGAATGGAGTTTAACTCCTGCAGAGTCATGTGGTTATGGGTGGCTGCTGTGCATGGGTCCTGAACTGCCGGGCTCTCGTAGCGCAGCGATGGCACCTGTGAGGTGACTGGCTGGCCATCCCCGACTGAAAAGTGACAGACCCAGTAATGGAGACTTGTCAATTGAATCACCAGACCATATCGAGGTTGCACAGCCCAGGCTGTGGACCTCTATCCTGCAAGCACTATATTCTGTAATGAATTGATCGACTGTGAAGCTGGGCTAGCGGGAACGCCTTCCTCAATTCCGGACGCTTCACGTTCAGGCGCCTCAAGTGGCTTGGTGATGGCAGACGGATGGTGAGCCTCATACATTCCAGGGACTGCACCAGCTACAAGCCGGACTTGTGCAGGTTCACTTGGAGCCCGAGATGCTCCAGGAGGCGGATCGTTGCTTGCACTATGGTGTGCCGCAACCAGACCGCACACAATAATGAGGCAGGTGGCAATGCACATCACTACCTTCACCGCCCATGTCCGGAAAATGCAGACGATCGATGCAGACACCTGGTGCATGTGCGGAGTGAACAACACATGCCGAACGGTAGACATGTGTACCGCCAGCCACTTCCGGATGGCCGGATGGATGCCGGTCGAGTGACACATGTCCTGCATGGCCAAATAGCACATTGGCTCCATGAGGCTGGTAACATCGTCAGTGGCCGTACCGGGTCTCCAGCTTGCAGGGACCTGTGGTGATAAAATCGTCATATTCGTGTGCTCAGCGATGGTAGAGATGACGCAGGATGCGGAGTCAATGGCTGGTTGGATGGTCATTTGAACTGGACATAGTTTATATCCGTAGATCTCAGGTATATGTACGGCTTACTCAGCTATTGCACAACATGGTCATGGACCTTGGGAGTGCACAGGACGTCTACGGCAAGACAAGGGTGAATGTACATGTAGGTCATCAAGTTCTTCCTCCACGGTGAGAACACAAAGACATCGCATATTCACTGATTTCCTTCTGCGCTAGGAAAGCAGTTTTCTATACAATATACATAAGGCCAAACTAAAGAAGGTGTGTGGTTCGACTAACATGGACATTTTTTTTACGGGCGGGCGGGCGGATTTTTTTTTAATATATTTTTTAGTAGATGTAAATACACTGTACTGCCTTTAGACACCCAGTGCAGTGCAGTACATCGGCATTATTACGCAGTGTTATGCCATACATGTTGTATAAAGGGATCACTGGCTAATACTTTGAAACATTGTGTAGCTCTGGAACGAGAAGAGAATAACTTCAAGCGGTGACTCTGACTGTCCAAATCATCAAGCAAATGAAGAACGATGCGAGTTGAAAGTAAGTTCCAAAAGGAGCCGCCTAGCGCCTGCGTCCGCAGACTCACGCTGCACAGCACGTACTAGACGTGGACGTGTTCAGTCCACGTACGTCAGTCACACGACAGCCCGCCG
Organism: Sycon ciliatum; assembly: GCF_964019385.1. Classification (NCBI taxonomy): domain Eukaryota; kingdom Metazoa; phylum Porifera; class Calcarea; order Leucosolenida; family Sycettidae; genus Sycon; species Sycon ciliatum. The sequence continues at coordinate 1,480,185 of NC_088651.1, read as the reverse complement.
AAAAAAAGTTACGGTCGGGCTGAAAAATGTACGGTCGGTCGGGTGAGTCGAACCACAGACCTTCTTCAGTGTGGCCTAACTGTATATTTGTTTACAAACAGGCGCGTCGGAACGACTTTGGAAGTGGGGTCCGGGGGTCACGCGTCGGAACGACTTTGGAAGTGGGGTCCGGGGGTCCTCCCCCAGGAAAAAATTTCAAAAATTAAAGCCAATTGCAAGCATTTCCGGGCATTTGGTGCCATTTCAGTGTACGGTAACTACAATGAAAGACTTTTTGATTCTGCAAAAAACCAAGAAGATGCTACGATCGGGGACAAACATTACCCTCCCCCGGGAAAAAAATTCAAAAATTGAAGCCAATTGCAAGCATTCCCAGGCATTTGGTGCCATTTCAGTGTACATGGACTTTTGATTCTGCAACAAACCACGATCGGGGACAAGGGTTTGCCACGTTTGCGCTGAGATCATCGCGCTTTGTTGCAGTGTGCTAAAAAAAATATAAAAAAAATAAAAAAAATAAAAAAAAATAAAAAAACCGCCGAAAAAGTGGGGCGGCCATGGCCGCCCCGGCCGGTGCGGTTCCGACGCCCTTGACAAAGAGGCGTCTTTTCGAGGGTAGAGGGCTCAACACGATGCGGAGCACTATGATGATTTCATTGAGTAAGGAACTCAGAGTTGCAACAAACTCTAAGACCTCCTTGTGCCTGTTGTGTATATACCTGTTCTGTATTATTTTATACTTGAAGTACATTTATGCAAATGTACTCGTACCAAGTAAGGCACACCGTGAAAGGCCACCGACAGCCGAGCAGGCTGGTAGTGTGGACCATTGGCTGCACCATTACGGGATTGGCACAACATGCATCCAGCTGCTTCAGCTCGTCTGCCAAGCCCTTGTTGGTAACGAAAGCCTGGTACATTGTTGTTGTTGTTGAAATTTTATTTTGTATCGCAGACCAAACGAGCAATGGTGCCCAATATTATGATGGCGATAAAGTAACGGCCGAGAGCCAAGGATACAACAAGCAAGCCTCCACGAAAGAGAGAAAAACACAGAAAACACAGACTGCAAATACTCAAAAAGAAAAAAGAGAAAGGGAAAAAAAGAAAAAAGAAAGAAGAAGAAAGCACAGTTGAGTCACAGTTGAGTCACGACTCCAAGTCCAAGCCTAGATGCTGGCTAACCATAAAAATAAACCTTTAAAAGTCTCTTGAATGATCTATGGCAGGCGAGGGACTTGAACTCTTGGGGCAGGGCGTTCCATAATTTAACAGCAGAAACGAGCGGCCGACAGTCACCAGAGACTCGCCTGGTGGCAGGGACAACATACGCATTTGGATCGTTGATCCGAGTGACGCCTTCAGTCTGGCGACGTAGGCGCTTGGACAGGAGATTACAAATTCTGGCGGTGTGGATACGAAGCATGAGGAGGCGGAGTTTACAGTGGGCGTTTTGGATGATGGGGATGAGGCCTAGACGGGTGTAGATGGGATCTGTGTGGGAGGGGAATGGCTGGTTGGCAACGCAGCGGATACATCGCTTGTCGAGGACCGAAAGCTGATGCCGTTGGTGCGCAGAGAGAACCGAGAAGAAGGCATTAGATCCATACAACATTTCCGGTAGTATTAACGATCTGTAAAATAGCAGGGCTTGTTGCTCAGTTAAGCAGGAGCGAATGGCTCGCAGCGCCGTTAGTTTCTGGGAGGTCTTCCGTGTAATAGTTGCAACTTGAGTCTCCCACCGAAGCTGGGTGTCGAGATGTAGACCTAGATATCGAGCATTTGTGGTCTGAGCTAGGGGATTTCCATTGCATTCTATGTTAAGTAACAAGGGCTGCCTGCGAGACGCATGAAGGGCTAGAACGTGGGTTTTGGAGGGATTTAGTATTAAGCCTCTTTCTTCCAGAAAGTTGGCCAGGTTGGAGACTGAAGGGGAGAGGGTTAAATTCAAGAATTCGACGGATTGACTGATGGCGCCTAGCAGGATATCATCAGCAAACAGCTGTGAGTGGGCTGGAGCTGTGATCTGTTCTATTTCCATTGTGTAGATGGAGAACAAAAGAGGACCCAGCACACTTCCCTGAGGAACACCACACTCACAGGGAGAGAGGGCGGACGACTGGCCATTGCTCAGGACGACTCGCTGACGGCGGTCAGTTAGGTAGCTCATGAACCAACTGAGAGCCGTTGAGGTAATACCAAGCTGAAATAGATCTGTAACCAAAATTTGGTGTTTGACCTTATCGAAGGCCTTGCTCATATCGACAAGTAGAAGACCTGTATGGCGCTGCTGATCCGCTGCCTCCAAGTATCTGTCTACAGCCAATGTCAGGGCATCTTCTGTGGAGTGAAGTGGGCGATATGCGAACTGGTTTGCGGGGAACAAGGAATTTCCGGAGAGGAACTTACAGAGTCTCGTGTGGACTACCCGTTCTAGGACTTTGGAAACTATTGGTAATAACGATATTGGTCTATAGTTCTTAGCGACAGCTTTGTCGCCTGACTTGAAGAGGGGACGAACATCCGCAATCTTCAGAGATGCAGGAACAACACCAGAAGCCAGAGATGCATTGATTAGTATGGTGAGGGACGGTGCAAGGACAGGAGAACAGTGTTTGAGGATTGCAGCTGGAACCTGATCGCTGCCTGCAGCTTTGCGCACGTCGATGTTGGAGAGCAGCTTAGCGATCTCTTGCACACTTGCTGGAGCAAATTCTTCGAGGCATTCCTTCTTCGTGGGACCCAATGGGGCTGAGAGACGTAGTGGTCTAGTTGGGTCTGACACAACACCGCTGAATTGGTCACTGAGCTGTGAGACACTGACGGCTGGTGGAACTGAGGACTTGTTACGACCGCTGAGGTAGTTGATGGTCTGCCAGGTTTTTCGTGCGTTGGCCTGACTAGCAGCAAGAAGGTCCCTAAAGTAGGTGGCTCGGAGATGTCGTGACATACGCTTGGCTTCGTCTCGGGCAGAAGTGAAGACATTGCGTAGTGCCGGGTCTGCAGGTGATGCTTTCCACCGTCGATGGGCCGCGTCACGTCGCTGGACTAGGTCATGTAGAGCTGGCGTCTTTCAGGGGAAGGATTTCCGGGTAGGAGCTCTTGGGCGGTGTAGACGGATAGGAGCATGAGTGTTCAAGGCCGCGACAAGTTTCTCCAGCCACATATCCCACATTTCATCTTCTGTCCGCGCAAAGCAGAAGTTCTCTAGATCGCTATTTAGAAGGTGGTGTGCAAATCGACCCATATCAATTCTTGCAATGTTACGGCCACGTCGCACGGTCGGTGTGCAGGACGTTGTGAGTCGCAAATCAAGTGCCAGAGCGAAGTGGTCACTGATTGTACAAGGTACTACGACACAAGAGTTCACATGATCGTCTCCGACCAGAGCGAGATCCAGGGTTGTTTGGCTGCCTTGGGGTCCAATTCTGGTAGGACTGTCCACTTGGTTCTTGATGTCGAAAGAATTACACAGGTGCAGCAAGCTGTTTAGCTGGGGGCTGTCGCGGGAGCTTACATCGACATTGAAGTCTCCAACAAGGACCAGAGGTGACGTGGGAAGTGTGGAGATGACAGTGTCTAGTGCATTCGTCAAGTCTTGCCAGAATTGCACAGGAGTGCCTGGAGGACGGTACACGCCACCAAGGAGAACCTTGGAACGCTGCCCACTGACCTCTAACATGAGCATTTCCACCTGGGTGTCAGCCTTCACAATTCGGGCTCGGAGATGATCTCTTACATATGCTGCTAAGCCTCCGCCATGAGTTGGCCTGTCGCGTCTGACCAGGGTGTAATTCTGTATGCGTAGGATGTCATCGGAAACGGAGGTTGTTAAGAAAGTCTCTGCCAGCATCATTATATCAATTTTATGGGAAAGAATATAATCTTCAATTTCATGCTTTTTATTGAGAAGATGGCAAACATTTAGGAATCCTATTTTGAGGTTACTTTTAATTAATTCATGCTGTAGGGGATTTACAGTGGGGCAACTATTTCGTGGCTGAAAGATAGGTGCATGGGGGGGTTTAAGGGTTGAAAGGGGGCTGCGTGAGGATTTAAACAGAACATTTAGTGCTCCTCTGCAGCTCGACCAGTTGCTACACTGTCACCCTTGAAGCGCCATTCTCGAACTCTGACGTTTGAAGGCCAGAATTCCGGTTCCAGAACAGTAGCTTTGTGTTGTAATGGCAGAATTACGTGAGCAAAGGCCAACCCGAAGTACTTTGTCTCAGACACGGAGCACTTGATGACAGGTATATTTCGGCGTTCACACCATTTGGCGATCGATTCTGATGTGCACCCACTATTGACATTGCCCACATACAAAGCGCAACATTTTGTGCGGGATCCTCCCTGTAGTTGATCAGAGCGCTTTGGCCGGTTTTCATAGTACGACGTGACCTGAGTGCCTGGGTGACTTGTTTGTTTGGGGTCGTGTAGTACTGGCCTGCTGGCTGGGGCCTCCCCATGTGTTATCCCGTGCTCGCACCTGTGACGACTGTGCACGTGCCGCCGCGCTGTACAACCTGACGCTGTCAGCAGGCGGTTGTACACGTACGGGTTGAGGTTCAGGTGTGCTAGTTTGTACAGGGTCATGATCAGAGTTCCTTTCTTTGAGAGCCGCCAATTCTCCTCGAAGGGACGACACCTCCAACTGCAAGGCAGAAATTAGGGCTACCTTGGCGGCCAATTCTTTAACATTTTTTGCAATATCGGCCAATGCCTGCTGAACAACATCGCGCACCTTGTCAGACTGACCTGCTGAGTTTGTCGACGAACCAATACCGTTGTCGCGAAGAAGCTTGACTATCTGGGTACGGGAAAGTCCCGAGTGTTCCAGTCTGTGACTCTTGGCGAGATGCCGGATCTCCTGATTGTCCATCACAGCAAGGTCTACATCTGCTGGTGCGGTGGGTGACTCCTCAGACGACATTGTCACATCAAGGGGCCTGTTATGCCTACCTCCAGACCGGCCTAGTGCCGGTTGGGCTTGAAAATTTGCAGAGCTCAAAAAGTCACAACTGCCCCGTACTCTGCATTCATGGTGGGTCGGGCACAAGGCACACGTGAATGCAGTACCGGCGTATCCGCCATATCAGTACTAAACAGTACGAGACTGATCTGGTTGCTAGCTATGGTTGCTAGCTATAATTATAAGTAGATTCCTTCTGGGTGCGTAGATATTCCAGGATACGTACGATGAAATGCTATCCACAGTAGTAAATTACAGATATGGTTACTTGGACCTGCCGTTGTACGGAAAGGGCCGCGCTGATATGCACATATCATATGGGCAATGAATTGATCCCAGTTATGGATGCGGCAGTAATCGTGCAAGGCCTTGGCTGGCCAGACCAAGAAGGGGGTGGGTGGTCCCTCGCGGTGCCCGAGATGGGCACTAACTTGAGTAGTGGAAGGCAGTATACCACAAGTCATAGCGTACACAAAGGCAAGTGTACATGACATTGCACTCTTGGCACTACGCTCAGCAGATAGCTGGAGCGCCCGTGTCCGTACGTGCTCCAGCCACCGAAGGTCAGACTGAGGTATTATTATTATTATACGCATTCCCGCGTTGAAGTGTAGCAGCAGTATGCTACTACTACTACTACTACTACTACTACTACTACTACTACTACTACTACTACTACTACTACCACTACTACTACTACTACTACTACTACTACTACTACTACTACTACTACTACTACTACTACTACTACTACTACTACTACTTGAGAACGGTTTTATTCACAACACCATGAAGTAAGAGTCAAAGCAAAAAGACAACCCAATTTCGGAATAAAATAGAAGACTCAATTGAAATATAAAACTTTGAACGCAAAAGCTTCACACGAAATCATTAACTAGTAATAATAATGCCTACGGGCATGCAAAGGCGAACGGTCAGAGCTCTGGCCGTGTCAGCAGAGCCGGCGGCAATAAGCTGCAAAGGGGCTCCCGACCCTGCGGCGAATGTAAGAGAGAGAGAGAGGGGAGACTACTACTACTGAGGTATGGCAACAGTAAAAGTGTCATATGCTTCACCACTTCGAGGTTCCTATCACAAAAGGTGCTTGAACAATAGGAGTGGCAGTACATTGTTAGCACTGCACAAATGGCAACCATTTGATGTTTATTTTTCATTGCTCACAGAGGTGCATCAGCCACCTCTGACATCGTGATCATGCTTCCAGAACCATGTATCTACATACAGGTAAACCTGCCTTAACCGGACGCCCGTGGTGCAGCGGAAACTGGTCTGATATGACATTATTCCGCTTGACACAGGGATGCACGTTCGATCCACAGCCCTTTGATGCAGGAACATTTCCCGGTCAATACGGGATTCTGCTTGGTATAGGAGCAAGCAAACACAGGTAGAACTGTACTTGCGAAACAACAATATGAGCATGGCAGAACGGCATTAAGTTATGGGCGTGACTCTGGGCATGAAACAAACTTTGAAAGCACTCGCCGGTGCTTGCAAAGCCACGAGACCATCGTTCATCACCAATGGACTAATGGTTAGAGTGTGGCAAGGCCCCCGACAGGGCCTGCCCACTGGCGTGACGGAAGCCACCATATCTACAATGACCGCACAGTCCACCGATATGGGTGGATGCGAGTTAGGCACAGACATTGGAAAGGCACTCCTGCTTTTCATGAAATTGCCCTGACCACACCAGGAAGGCACGACTCAGGGCAAGAAACAAAGCACTCGCTGGTGCTTGCAAACCCACGAGACCATCATCCATGGATAGTGGATGGATGGATAGAGTGCGGCAAGGCACGCGACAGGGCCTGCCCACTGTAGAGACCATCGTCCATCGACAGTGGACGGATGGTTAGAGTGTAGCAAGGCACGCGACAGGGCCTGCCCACTGGTTCGACCATCGTCCATCCGCAGTGGATGGATAGTTAGAGTGGCTAGAGTGTGGCAAGGCACTCGACAGGGCCTGCTCACTATAGACTATCGTCCATGGACAGTTGACGTATGGTTAGAGTGCGGCAAGGCACACGACAGGGCCTGCCCAGTGGTGTGACCATCGTCCATCGACAGTGGATGGATGGCTAGAGTGTGGCAAGGCACGCGACAAGGCCTGCCCACTGGTGAGACCGTCGTCCATCGACAGTGGACGGATGGTTTGAGTGTGGCAAGACACGCGACAGGGCCTGCCCACTGCCGTGACAGAAGCCGCCGCATATCCGCCATGTCCGCGTCGTCCATCGATGGGGTTGGATACCAGTTACTTGTAGGTACAGAGATTGGCAAGGCACTCGTCAGGGCCTGCCCAATGACGTGACGGAAGCCGTCTGTTGATGTTGCTACGCGCTAAGCGCAGAGCCTTGGCAAGGCATTCGAAAGAGCCTGCCGAACTCGTGAAGGCCGCCCTGACCCAACAGGGAAATCGTGACTCGGGGCATGAAACAAGGCACTCGTCGGTGTTTGCAAACCCACGGAACCATCGCAGCGTCGCCATCAGCATTGGCCGCCGAAAAGGCCGAAATTTCCATATCGGCACTAACTAGTTACTTCAGCACTTACCTACACGGACAGCATGCACGACGATCCGGTAGGAACTCTTACTAGTCCTAGGCCTGGACTGCGAGCTTCAGCTTCGGAGTCATCATTAGACAATAGACACTGCCATAGCGGCAGTAGAAGACTGAAGTCTCAAGGATACTAGACAAAGGAAAAAGGTAACCTATCAGGAAAGAAGCGAAAGAAAAGGCCAAAGAAAGCAAGAGGTGCTAGGTGCAATCAAGGCGTGCATTTGCATTTTTATCTTTAAACCGCTGGAAATTTATGGAAAACTAGAGCGATTTGAGGCCAAACACACTGTCACATTCGAAGCCGAAGCTCCGAAGTGTAACAGCCACACAGAAGCCGTCCAGATATCAGTTCATTGCAGTTTGCAGTTTGCAGTTCGCAGTTTTACTTTTAGTCCGAGAAAGACGCTTTCACCTGGCAAAGAGTACCTAGCGAGTGGATTGGAGCACGCTGAGCCAGCAAGATGGTGACCATTGCCAGCCTACTGTTGGTTGCGTTAGTTGCCGTAAGTTTGCGCATGTGGTTGCTGTTCGCTGGCTCTTTGTTTGGTGTTTTGTAGATCGCGTTTCATACTGTCGTTCTCGGTTCGGGGTTTTGTGTTTTGGCCTTATCTCCTCCGTCAGGTGGCGAGTGGAAGGTCACCAGCGATCGATGTTGTTCAGCCATCGGAGAACGTTACCTCAGGTAAGAGCTGCAATCGATCGCGTAGCTGCGTGAGCATGGTGAATCCGCCTGCGCTTTTTGCTGGTGGTGTGTTTGTGTGTGTTTGTGTGATGTCTGTTCGTAACATTGCGACACATCCTATGTGGTGGTGTCGCTCAGTCATCTACGCTGAGCATTCACAGTCGCTAGTGCCTACGTGCGAAACTGCGTCGATGGCGAGCGCTAATTCCTGATCTTGTAGCGTTCACCATACACGGGTGTTTCGCAGCGGCCACTCGTCAAGATGGCGGCAAATCCGAGAGTACAAAAATTTCGACTCTGGCTAGGCTATGTGCGCGGCGGATGCGAATCTCGCACGTGCATGCAAAATCTAGCCTTCTGCAGATCTGGGTAGAGCAAGTGTACGTGTGTGGGAACGACGACCTTTTCCGAGAGAGAATGTGGCTCTTTTCATCCCAACATTTTACACGCCACGCTCTCCCTCCCAGCTTAGTGATATGAGTATCTGCTACCGAGTAGAAGTCTCCATCTTCACAGTAGGCAAGGCAAAATCGCAACGTTGAATTACTTTGCTCACTTGGTGTTTTTGGTCCTTTGAGATGATGTGGCTGTTGTGTACAACTCGAAGTGACAAACTTGAGACCCCCGCGCCACAAAAAACTAAGGCGCGCCACAAAGTTTCGTTTGGCTATTCAATGAAAGGATGTATGGAAGCAGGGATAAAAACTATCGTGGCTGCCGGCAAAACTCCTAGTTATGTAATAAACGGGGGTGTGACTTTGGTAATTCCAAGGAAAATGTACGCACGGCCATTCCACAACGAAGACGAAACTACGAGCTCAAAAACACTCCGATTTTCAAACAAACGACGCAGGAAAGAAGACATGGCCGCAGTGTTCCCGTGTGGTCTTCAAAACACCTAATTTTACTTCGATAGCGGCTGGTTCAGGGCAAATTCAGGCCCAATTCGACAGCGTCGTACCGCTGGGATTCGCCCAAAACACGAGGAAATGTACGGTAGATCCAAATGCGTACGCATTTTGCGTACGGGGACGACTGGCCAGAGTTCATGCACTGCAAACACCCGTGCATAATACTAATAGACCAATCCCGAAAAGATTGTCTGGGTTCGTGAAAGGGGGCACGCGTGCAAGCCAGCACGTGTGAAGTGCATCGTTTTGTATTCAGTTTGTGTGTGTCAGCTCATGGCGGAGGAGAGAGAGACATTTGCTCGCCGAGCTGAAGCTAAAGGATTGGATGGAGTCCTGCCAGCAGCTAGTCAAAGGACCTTCGGTACCTTAGGCAGACCCTGACGGAGTTTGGAGGCCAGATAGCTCTCGGTGAGGAGAGAAACATTCGCGTGGCGATCGACTCTCCGTAAAAAATGCAAGCTACATAGCGCCGACATACTGCAACAGCTACGATTTCAGCTAACTTCTCGATCTGCTGCTTCACAAAGTTCAACTATTTACAAGTCCTGACTGTTGTAGTCTGAAGCTGGAGTCTCATCGCTCACCTACAGGTAGCTTTTGGAGCTGATGGATTTCCCGACTTGGACTCCTTCCGCAAACTCTCTCAACATTACTACAGTGTATGCTGTGTTTCCGCACGCTCGTGTCGACATGTCACATACTGTACTGTACCGGGTCGCGGAGGAGCTTGACGACCTCCGCTGACTCCAGGTTTCCGAAATACTGCCGTCGTCTTCGTTGATGTCGCTGGTGACATTCTCCCCTTGCAGGACGTGCACATAGTTGTCGTCCCGGGGGTAAAGACTATGTTGTCTTTCGAAATAGTTCTTCATCACGCTCGCGCGAATGATGTTTCTCATCATGAACTCGTTCCGACGGTGTGACACGGCGATGGTCTTTGGCGGGGCACTGGCTTGGCGAAAACGGTATCTTCTTGTGCAATATAGCATTGATCGGCTGCAGATGAGTACAGTCACTTCGTGGTTGGTGCTATAGGAGGGCAGCTGCCAGGAAAGAGGCAGGACTCATCGAAGACGAAGCGCTCGCAACAAACAATAGCACTCGAAATATCTCGTAAGATTTAGGGCCTATCGCTTTGAGCCACAGCGCTCATAGCTTTGCCTACTTCATCAAAGTGAGCTCTACATGTTCGTTGACCTCTTCACACTACACAGAAGAGCGAAACAAGGATTATGTCTTAGCATTTCCACTCCAACAGCAGACCATTACCAGTGCGAGAGAGAAAACTACAAAGGGCTTTTGCTTTCTGTCGCATCGTATCTCTTGCATGCAACTAACGAGAAAACCGTGTACTTAGGGCCTGTCCACACTAGGTAATAAAAACGGCGTGCCGTTTCAGAGTACGTGACGTACACGCGGTGCGCTGTCCACACTTCGCTCTGTCACCTGTACCACTCCGTGTACCTGTTCATTTTTGTCCGTGGATGCACTACTCACGGTGACTTCATGTGCACCAACTAATGACATGGCGTCCTTTCATGCGGTTTACCGCACGGATTTATGAAGTCGGACATATTCCGATTTATTTGCATCAATCGCACAAAATTAGGTACATTTCTCTTGTAAACCCTGTCAGTTTGAGACAAACACCGAACAAATTTTAGCCGCGACGAGGATCGGGAGGAATCCAGCATTATTTTACATAGCTACTACTAGGGATTCCAGTCAAAATTTCAAATTCATAATTCAAGCTAGTTTGTGCTTGGAAAATGTTACCAAGGAAATCAGAAAACCAACGGTACCAATTTTATCAAAATCGGTCCAGGCATTCCAAAGTTATAGCCATTTTTCTACCCAGAAATGGGTGAATTTTTCTCTGGCGATCAAATGGGAAATTGGCCCAAAACATGGTCAAACTACTGCATAGCAACAGCCTAGCAACAGTCAATTTCACCCAAATCAGGTGAAATTTGGAACACAGCCTCTAACCCTGATCTTGATCAAGATTGTGAATTTTTTTTCACCAAAAAACATTAATTGGCAAAAATGGCGCCCCTAGCAACTGCATAGCAACAGTGATGCAGCACATAGCAACAGCATGGTTACAGGCCATATTCTACTTATATTGAACCAGATTATCTTCGGAAACTTTTTGGGAGGCACTGTACACCCTAGACAGATGCCCTGCAGATTTGTTTACTTTTGCGAGAGGAGCTTGATCAGGTTTTCCTTGAGCACAGTTGACGAGAACTTGTTGCCGAGCTGCGAGAAAGCAAACAGCGACGAATCCGCCTCTTGGCTAAGGATCTTCTTTCTGAATTTAATCTGCAGCTTAAGCTTGCTCAGTCGGGCTGACTCAGATGTGCAAGATTCTAACCCTGCTTCAATTTCAGCTGGTGATTGCCAGAAACCATCTCTAGCGATGTCGGCAGAAAGCTGTGCTTTCTTCTCCGCTTCCCTTTGGCGCTTCTCTTGCACGGCCTTCTGCTGGGCAGCTTGTGCTGCAGCTCTGCTTTCCAGCATATGCCGCCGGCGTAGACGAAATGCAGCATACATACTTGGACTCAAATGTCTAGCCTTTTGAAATAGGTCCTCGCGCTCGGCTTCAGTGCGCTCCGCAAGCCAGGCTCCGGTCTTGTTATTGTTGTAGAGAATCATTCCTTCAAGAGCAGCAGTTGACGCATTCGGCTTCTCCCTCATCAGCCGATCGAGCATCGCAAAATCTCTCTCAGACACAGTGTTCGTCTTTGCCATTGTTGCCGTCTGCTCTTTCAGGGTTGCTGACGGGTCGTCCAGTTTCCCACCCGGCAAGTGATCACGGACTAGCCGGTACGTTAGACTGGCGATAGCTGCAAACAAAGACTGCAGGATGAGCTCAGTCTCTCCATCATTAGCACTTGAGGTGACAAGCTCTGCCCATTTCGTATCACCGTCAATCGGCACGCTAGGGAATGGCACAGTCTCGCCAGTCAGGAAACCAGCGGCATTGTCTTGTGACGATAAGAAGCTGTACAGGTGTGCGTACTTGGAATTCATGTCTAGAATTGAGACACCCTTGTTCTCCAGCAACTTCCACAGAGGAGCGGAGAGGTGCTTGTCAATCAAGCCGAGTGCGCGCACGCCTGCAAGAAACAGAGGCTCCTTCAGGTCAGCGGTCACAGCTTGCAACAGCATATTGGGGCGGTCGAACACCGTCGTCAAAAAGCTCAGGGCGTGATCTCTCACAGAATACAAACCAGCAGCATTGTGAAATAAGATGTTAAATCGATTTCCACGGAAAGTGTCAAGCGGCACTTGAGAAACACCTCGCTGGCGCAGAAATGCAGCAAATTCTTCAGGAAAGCCACTCTGCTCAGAACCATGGCGCTCCAATGCCTTGCAGGCAGTTCTCACAAGACGGACAGCACCAGATTCCGTTGAGTTCCGTGCTGGATTCTGGGCAAGTAGCGTTGCACCTGCCATGGACCCATCCAAATGCAGCTGTTTGTACACTCTCAGCGACTCGGACACAGTTTCAGCCATATTCACGATGAAATGCATCCCACAGAAGAAGTTATGCATATCCAACATAGACTTCTTCTCCTCTTCACCAACATCACACCATCCGCTGACAACGGCAGGCAGCACCTGGCTTCGATACCGCTGAAGTAATTCATTAAAGTTCTTCTGGACAATATGGCGGTCGGACATTGTGTTTTTTTTTGCTGCTGTAATCCGCATGGACGCATCCTTCGTTCCTGACACCCGCTGGATGTCATCCACTATCTGCACGTAGGTGTCCAGAGTCATCTGCGCCGTCCCAGACAGAACTTCCCGCATACCCATACTATACTGGTCTCCACCAATACCGACCTAGAACAAATGCAGGAATCACACATAGGAAAAAACGATGAAAGGGCACAAGAAACATGTGCTAGCTGATAAGACATGTTCTCATCACGGTGGACACCACTTACCAGCAGTAGTGCTCCACGCGGCTGGCATAGGAAATTCAACACCAGCGTCATAATAATTATTGCTTACTAAACCCTTGCATAGAACGGCAAGACTGATAGCATTCAAATTCTCAGCGCAGTCAAGTGGCTAATGGGCCCAGTATGCCTAATAATCACAACTTACCTGGAAAGACATATACTTCTGACCAAACTTTGTCGTCCAGTCACTGTGCAATGTGACATTATCTGCAGAAACTAGCAGATCACTGAGCTGAACTTGCGATAGGGTGGCAGCTTCGACGTACATCTCAGACAGCTTAGATGGCTGTGGAAGTCGCCCAAGTGTTCTGCCGCAGAGCGAAGCAACTGAGCGCATGATAGGCTCAACGTTGTTGATGCCAACATTGCGCGACAGAAGGTCCATAGAACATTTACGCACGGAAGCCGTGAATATTTTTCCCGCAATCATAGTGTCCACTGTTCCGGTGTCCACAGCTTTCATTGCCTGCTTCAGCGCTTCCACTTCTCCTGCCAGTGCAGCATTTGCAACTTTCAAATCCTTTATGTTCGAGTGCAAATGGGAGATTTCTTCTTGCGAATTTAATTCTAGCTCCATTGCACTCTCCTCCATCTCGTCTGCTGCTGAAGTTGATTTATCTTTCCAGTATTGGACTTGCTTTGCCAAACGCTGATCACGCACCCTGGCTTCAGTTAGATCACACTCCATTGCATGTGCGTCACCCTTTAGATCACTGATTTCTCTCTTCACCCGTTTTAACTCGGCACGCTGTTCGGCTATTACGCTATTTTTCCGCTTTTCCCTCCGGCGAATATTTTGAATTTCGGCAGGTGACATAGCTCTCTCCTGTAGTGTTTCCATTTCCTCCTTTAGTTCATGACACTCAGTGGCTAGTTGGTCAGCCACATCCAGGTGCGCATGTGCCATAAAGTAATCGTCAGCACTCGGCTCACCCGCACCCGGTTGATCGTCCACAGCAGCACGGCCTCCACTGGCCACAGCAGTACTCTGTGCACCTCCTTCAGCAGCTGTTTTTGATGATTGAGCCAACTTGGAAGCGGATAGTATTATAGAGTCTTCCTGCTCCCAATTTTCAAGACCCTGGATGGCAGATGCACGCTTCGTTTTGGCCAAATTACTCCTCTTCTTCACGATGGCTTTGGCCCTGGCCCAGAACGTCGACAAGCATGGCAAGTCACCAGCACGTGGGCTCCCAGAGAGTTTGCAAACGAAATCCAGAAGACGTTTTGGATGGGTGCCTGGATCACGCTGATTTGACACATACTGCATCAGTTCCAACACCAAACGGTTCGATACTATCGGTAGTGACGGCAGCTCACTGTTCTCCGCCAGCGCACGAGTTGTAAATCCAAACCTAGAAAATGGATCAGCCGCACATTCTCCTTGTTCCTCGCAAGCAGGAGATAGCACGGCATCGTGTACTACGTCGCGCTCACGAGGAACAGCACAATCCTGGTCTTCGCGCTCCATGATACTCGCGATCAGCTGACTGCGCTGTGACTGACACCTACTGTACTAGCACCCTTCTTCTTCACAACTAAAAAATCGCAGTTTGTCGGAGCCGTCGGAGGTACTTCTGGCACTACCCGGCGCGCTCAAATTTTGTTGCGCTGGTCTCCCTTTCTTCAGAAAAATACCAGCATGGGTGATTCCGAAAGGCTTTTTGGTGCTGAAGCTGAAAATCGATTTAAGAATCCCCTAAAATGCCGTTTTAAACTTGAAAATCGCCTTCAATTTCTTCTTTGACTGATCGCAATGGCCCAATTTCGCCGCGCGGCGACCAAAAACCCCACATTGGACAGCTGAAAACCTCAGGAAGCCACTGGTGACTTCAAAAATCCTCCACAGCTCACGATATCCCAGCGCACTGGCCTAGAATGAGCCGTCATTGCGCGACCAAACTTTTGTGTGTAGCGCGTGGAGAAAGTCCTCGAACCCAGTTGGCCGAATCCTGGAACCCCTACTACTACCATCACGTCGACCGAGTGAAGATCGAAATGATAATGGAGTGGAGAGAAGAAGACCTGAACTAGAGTGCTTGAGAGACTATGTAGTGTCACATGAGAATTGCTTCGTTAGGAAGGCTCTCCTTTTGAATGGAGAAGCCCAACGTCGCTGATTTGCATCGCCGTTTTCAAGCGCTGATCTGCAGTAGGAATGTTTTTGTAAATTATTCGTAGTTGCCAGTGGACGTGGATGAATTCAGCGCTCTGTTCTCTCAGCAAGCCTACTCAGTCCAACACGAAGGACTTCCATGAGCGAAACAACGTGCTCCTCGAGCAAGTGCAGCTCGGGGTAATATGGCCAATGCCACGGGAGACCACCTCGTGCCTGCATAAGGCCAATTGATGGCAAGAAATCTTTGATGAGCGCCTTCGACTTCAAGGACGCAATATATCACCTCAGCAGTAACTGCAGCGCTCTTGCTGAAAATATCCTGAGATTTGGTGTTGGCTTCCAGGGCTGGGCATATCTGCTCCATCATGGTAACTGGTGCGTTTGTCAAGGCAGTGCAGTTTCTGCTGCTGTTTCACAAGCCATATGCGCATATGCGCAGTGAGTAGGAATTTGTTGTATGATAGCTGAGGATCACCAGCCTTTATGGACAAACCTATATTGGGACTGGTTGCTGAACAGTGCACACCTAAATCTCTCAGCAAGCTCTCTTGCTCAGCTGGTGACGAACACTATATACCCGCTGCTTTGGGCTTGCAGCCCCGTCTCCCGACCGTAGACCGATCGAAAGGCTGTCACGGTCCTGTGACCATCGGCGTACAGTTGACGCTGATGGGGCATCGGATAAAGTGCTGGCGTCAGTAATTCTCTGCCTGGGTATACCTGGATTCTACATCTACAGCTGGTTTCGACTTCCAGCCATCCTTCGTTAGTTATGCTTGTGACTATCATGCCAGCAAGTTGATCAGCAGCATCACCTCGCATCTTTGATGGTGAGGCCTGCAAAACGTCACCGACCAGTGACGATGCTCAAATAGGGCACCCTACCAGAGCTGCCGCAGTGTATGGTGCAGTCTTTCATGAATCCATAAACTATGCTGTTTGGCTGCTGTAGCTCTGACGCTTGCGTGTGTGCCTTACATTAAGGGCAGCGGGCCGTCTGCTCTAGCCATTTGCCAATGCATGCACGGCTGAACGTCTACCAACAAGCTGCAAACACTTCTCTCCCTACCTGTGACACTGTGACATAGTGGACATTGTGCGTGTGTTATTGCATTCCTATCTGAACTGTTCTGGATGCAGAGATTTACCCACTAAGCCCTAGAGAAATATGAATAAATAGTAAATACTATACTACTACTACTATTACTAAACTTGGTATGCGGGTGTGACGTGCTGCTGCTCATCAGATTCGGTCCATGCAACGCTCGTGTTTTTAGTTTTGTTATTTTGTCTTCCTTTTTTGAATTCGTAAACCGAACAGACTAAACTATGCAGTGATCAGGTACTGGTGTGGTGGGGCGAGGTTTTGTTGGTGATGCTGCTGTCAGTGGTGGCGGCGTGCATGTGCTCGTGCTTGCGGGCGATGGCCCGCGTTTTCTACCATGCCGCAAGTTTGTCTTGCGTTTGTGTTTTGCATTTGGACTTCCTGCCAGGCTTGGAAGACTTGCATTTCAAACAGTTTGTCCCACGGTGTGGCTCCCAGTCTTTGAGCGGTGTACATCCACCTCTGGAGCTCCAGAGAATGTTGGGCCCCTGGCAGTAGCAGTGCATTCCATGGCCAATTTGCAAGTGTGGCAAAAAAGTTCAGGGTGTATTTGGTTTCATCCACATTGAGATGAAACACTGCCAAAATGGATTGAGTATGATCTGCCACACGATACTTCGTCCGTCCACTCCTTGACGCGAATTTCTCCCCTCCAATACGACAACACGACGACAGGAAGCTAACATGAGCCTCCATTTCTGAACAAAATAACGTCTCTAACATGGCCACGAAAAGCTACAGTGATGTACGTCAAGCTTAGGAATACACGAAATCGAAAGGCTAGGACATCGAGGTATACTAGAAAATTCGCTGACGAGGTTGGTGAGCCCTTGAAATCGAGCGACGATCCAAAAATAATTGCACCCACGTCGAGAAAGAAACCATGCGTAGCGCGTGGGTAACCCAAGAAGATCGCTCGAGCGGCGGCACAGTCGAAGGCAAGGCCAGTCCAAGCTCTAAACTCTATCGAATGACCTGGCAAACACCCGTGGTTTCGGTTGACCTTGCCCGTTTGAGATGGAAGTCGAGCGAAATTGCAAACATACGACTAGGCCAGGTCGCGTAAAAAATGAAAAGATTAAAATTTGGCCGCCATATTAAATGAACGCGCGTCGCATGCATGGGACAGCCGTGTACTGGCAGACACACAAGTGACTTGTAGTTGTAGCGTGTACACCAGGCAAGCACTCCCTGGCTTGGTCTAGACCTACCCAGCTAGCTACAAAAACGAGTGGCGGCCCAGCGATGGCAGTACTGACGCCGAGCGCAAGGAACATCACCCTGAACTCTGTTCCAGGTACGGAAATTTGGCCACACTCTCGCGGCAGCGCAGCATCACGGTCGAGGCCCGCTATAGCATCGCTTGATGAACTAATGGTTGTGGCCGCCGTGTATTTCCAGTAAAAGTCCCTGGCTTTGGCCTTCAGGTCGTCAATTTCGTTCATCACAACTGAACAGGGTTCTACTTCCTATCCAAACAGTTTCAAATACTCGCTCGTCAGTGAATTATCTCTCTCTCTCTCTCTCTCTACTACACCTTCCTCTTCACCAGACCCCGGGATATCTCTGCATGTCCAGCCACGACTGTATCAATGTCGCCTCAGAGTCGTAGCTGAAACGGACGTGTGGCATTATGAAAACGGCAAAGCAAAAACAAGCTGCAGCAGCTGGAAACAGCAAGAAAAAATGCGATCCGAAAACTCCGCCGATCGACTCTCACACAACAAACACTGCGAAAACGGCACGTAGATGAGAAACGTGCTTTGTACAGGGGTCCTCGACTCACGTTCCGCGTGAATCCCACGTTCCCCGTTATCGGCCATTTTTCGTCACTCACCTTGGCAACAAGCATATTTATGGCGTGTTTACGTGGTTTTCTACCTAGTCTGGACAGGCCCTTACCCTCGCATTCACACGCGAACTATCAAACACATCCTGTGCCGCATGCTGATCAGGTAGTGCCATGTAGGTGTTGTACAGTGTACTCTCAGGTGACATGCCCCCTTTCGAACCCAGACAATCTTTTCGGGATTGGTCTATTGGCCTATGTTGCTGTGCGCCTCTGCCTCTGGTGAGCGGGAGCATTCGCTGAGGTCCACCACCACCACCAGGGCAGGAGGTGTTATTCGCACCGGAGCTGCCTGTCCCAAACCATGAAAACTGGCTGGATGATCAGTCACGGATTGCCAGTACTGCAATGGCAATCGCATGGACTTTCGCCACTCCAGGCTCGCATTATGCGCTATCAGTATCACAGTCATCAAAATGGATATTGAGAATGTGTGGAAGTAGTAACTAATACTTGAAGTGCCAGGAAGAACCCCCGCACCTTCCGTACTGCCCAGCAAGGATTTGTTGGAAGGCAGTGGTGGATCGGCAGGGATATCCCCGGGAATGGCAGAGTGTTGTTCGTAGACATCGCTGTAGTGTTATCAGTAGAAAGGTAGTTTTCAGAGTGACACGACAGGTACGAACCTAGCCGGGGGAAGATCCTTCAGCCACTGCTGTTCGTAGACCAGTTTCGTGCATTTGTATGTGCGTGAGCGACTTTTCTTTCCACTGTCGCTATCTCCCCTCTATTTCTCTCTCTCTCACACACACACACACACACCACACACACACGCACACACACACACACACACACACGCGAGCGCGCACACGCATACCCTCTCGGACTGGTACACTTCAGCTAGCGATGGAAGCTTTCAACGCGCTACTCGTTTTACTGCGTTTGACGGCATCGGCATCGCAAGGATTTAGGTGCTTGGCTGGTTCGTGTATAGACATTCCTGTTCAGCTCATCAGGCGCTACGACCGTCAGTTGTGTTTTCCGATGCAGCTCGCTATGTAGCTGATCGAGCGGAAAGTTCTCAAACGAAATGGCGAAAAGAAGAGTTTCCCGCAGTGATTCTGTATTTTTGCAACTGGTGCAAATGTTGTTCGTTTCAGCGCGACCGCGGTAAAGGTATAGTTTAGGGTCCCAAATTATTTTAGTGGGTCAGCATGCTCTACAGAGTCCCAGGCATGCACATTACACATAGGCCTTGGCCACAACTGACATCGAATACGATGTGGATGGACAACCACTGGTGTATGCAAAATCACCTTACGATGCGAACGAAGACGGCGCAAAGGACCATGAAAATTGCCTGAGTTTGAATCTCGGTGATGCCGTGCGTGTCTTGAACACCTCCATGGGCAAGGGAAGGTGGTGGGTAGAAGTCAAAATATTCGTCGTTCTGCCAGGAGGCTTCCTCCGCGCCGCGCAGGTCATCCTCAGTGCCAAGGAATGATGATGGAACGTAGCCAGACTCGCCATCGACTTCTACCCACCACCATCCCTTGCCCATGGAGGTGTTCAAGACACGCACGGCATCACCGAGCTTCAAACTCAGGCGATTTTCAAGGTCCTTTGCGCCGTCTTCGTTCGCATCGTAAGGTGATTTTGCATACACCAGTGGTTGTCCATCCACATCGTATTCGATGTCAGTTGTGGCCAAGGCCTATGTGTAATGTGCATGCCTGGGACTCTGTAGAGCATGCTGACCCACTAAAATAATTTGGGACCCTAAACTATACCTTTACCGCGACCGCTCTTGTTGATTTTTGCAGCGTGCGATGCGGAAAGGTGTGTGTTTGTGGCACCTTCTGTCGGCGTAAGCAAGTGCTCTTGACTGGCATGAGAAACAAGCACTCTACTCGGCCATTAGATGAGCGGTTTTGGTTTGGTCTGGACACAAAAATTATACTATGGCTCAGGCGGCATTTGCATGAACAGTTGCTTCGGAGGGTGTCTTCCATGCGTACAAGTACGAGCTCGTACACAAACGTAGGCTAGCGATCCAGGAAGCCACTCCATGGCGCATCTGGTGAGCGCTCTGGTGCAGCCCTGGCGTGTTGATAGGGTAATGCAGTATCTCTTGTTGTGTGCTGCTCCGCTGGATTTTTTGACGATCGGGGCTGGGGCGACCGACACCTTTCGTACATGGTACTACATTGTATTTGCGTTGTGCACGAAGCAATGCACTACATCATGTAATGCTCCCTCAGACCTCACAGAAGAGGAAATAGTGGACCAGTTCAGTATCATGTAGATGATGTACAAGTACAATGGTACAGGTCCTCCCTCGTTATAACGAGTAGTACATAAACCCCGTTAGTAAATAGAAATCTGAAATCCCCTGGCGAAACGTGGTCTATACAACTGTTTACAGGTCCGGTTACAACGTAATCCGTTAGTACATAAAATCCGTTATAACGACCCTTTGCCCAGGTCCCTGGAGTGCCAAACCCTCAGTATAAGATAATATTGACCATGCAGGACCAAGGCCAAAACACGTAGGATAAAGCAGAAAGAGAAAACGTATTATGTCTATGTATTCGTGAATATGGACGATCCTTTGCAATGTTTGCATCCAAGGAAGAGTTATATTGGAGATTTTCAATTATCTTATAACGAGTTGAAGCATCGATAATTTATGTTGTATCGAGGGTAGCCCGGGTAAGTACGAAGTAGTGCCTATTTCACCTTTAGCTGCAAGTCCTGCTACAAGATAAGTCTCGTTATAAGATAACTTTTTCGATGGCCCAGAGATTATCTACTAACGAGGGAGGACCTGTACATGTACCAAACTGGATAGAACCTGCACACCACCAGGGGGAAACAGGAAAGACTCTGCGTTATGGTATCCCATTTTGACCTGGGTTATACATGAATGTGCAGTAGTGCCTGGGCTGTAAAGGTCAGATTCGTATGAGTTCTGGCCATTGCCTGCCCATGAGGTTAGTGCTGCTGCACCGACAAGTAGCATGGTTGGCAAGGGGGGAGGGGGGAGGGGGGGGGGGATTTCTCTTCCCCGTGCAAGGTCCAGTAACCTAGGGAAGCACTAGTTCCCTCATGGATGAGATTCCGACTTCATCGCGCGCACACGTTCACACACAAGTCGAGTGCACACACACACATTCACACACACGCATACATATACACACGCGCACATGCCCACGCACACACAGGAGGTGAACATACCGCTCAGGTCGTTTGTAGCTGTTCAAACGGTAGTTTGCAGAATGATGCGTCGATGGCCTCGATGGTGTTCCTGCTTCTTGTCACAGTGTGATGCCAGTGAAGTTAACTTTGTCAACAACGATCTTCGATCCTGCATGGGAAAAACGTCACTATTTGCGAGCTGTCGTTATTCGTGTGTTGTTGAAAGTATGCAGTCAAGATGGTTACTAGATCTGAGGATTCTGTCTTCACACGCGAGTTGCTGACTGTATGCTGAAGTTTTAGAGGCCGTCCATAAATATCGAACTTTTTTTCACCAAACGAATCGGTTCAGTTTATATCCAACCCCTCTCTCCCTCCCCCTCAAAACGTAAAAAAAATGTTGACATATGCTTGCACGATACAACAAAAGTTGCAAGTGTGTCACTGCTCCTACATGTATCAATGTTTTCGGAAACGAAATTGGTCAACCCCTCCCACCCCATACGGTTTTGTGAAAAATGTTCCACGCTTATGGACGACCCCTTACAATACTATTTTTTTTTTTAACTTACATTCACCACCAGCAGTACTAGTACTGTAGAGTGTAGTTGGTAGGTTGTGTTTCTGTTGGGGACTTGGCACTGCACATGAAAAAAGACACGAATAGGCAGACCGGCCAATAGGATGATATGGTGTACGGATGCTAGGAACTGAGTTGTACTCTGTGTACAGTACAAGTATTAAATGAATGTACTACAAGTATGCAATCATTTCGGCTAGCCGTGAATACTCTAATTTCAGAAATTTTCTATTTTCGGTATGAGGGCAAAAGGCCAGGTTAGGTGAACAGAAAATTTAGGTACAGAGAAGCAGTTCCCTATTGGATTATGTGTGTTAGTGTTTGTTTGGTGTGTTAAAATTTTAGGTATGAAACAGATGCACCGAAAGTACCGAAAATAAAAGTACACCGAAAATTTGTGAAATTTAATTACAG
This sequence comes from Sycon ciliatum, assembly GCF_964019385.1. Classification (NCBI taxonomy): domain Eukaryota; kingdom Metazoa; phylum Porifera; class Calcarea; order Leucosolenida; family Sycettidae; genus Sycon; species Sycon ciliatum. The sequence goes on along the minus strand of NC_088651.1, from coordinate 1,457,856 downwards.
TAACCCTTCATAGTTACAGTGTACAGTGTAGTCTGTCATGACGTCACTATCTCACTATCTCACTGTCTGTGTGTGGAATGTTTTATTACGTCACTAGCCTTTGTTTGTGGGCATGCATGCATGCATGTGCTTATCAGTGGCTAGTGTTGCATTGACTGGCTAATGAGTGCGTGGGTGAGTGAGTGGGGACATAGTCATTGTACACACACGCACACACCACACAGTCCACACAGTACACACGGTACACATACTAGTGCAGCCAGCAGGCAACACACTGTGTGTGTGTGTTCTAGGTGTGTCCCCCAACACTTGTTTTATTCTGGTCCTGGGATGATTGCATGCACTGTATGTAATTGTTTGCCCCAAGTACCTGGCAGCCTCTCTCAAGTGCCTGGGAGGCCCTGGTTGCTGTAATGTCATGTGACACTGGATCTGTACAGTAATGTTGTATTGCCGGGGCTAGTACAGCAGTAAGGGCAGGGCCTGCTCTAGACATTGAACACAGCCCGGTCAGAGTGTACCTGGCGCATGCAGGCCAGCCGGGTCAGATCATCCAGCAGAAAAACAACCAAAAAGCCGTCTCAAAACGCAGGAAAACAGAAAGGCGAATTTATTACCGGAAATCTGAAATTTTAGAGAACAACGCGAACTATCAAAGTCCGCAAACGTAGAAGGTACTCAGTAAACGACATTACGTGAAGAATGCAAAGCAGTTCCATTGGATGATTTAACAATTTGAAAAAAGGAATTCTGTTTTCTAATTAGTGCTAGTAGCAGGACGAACATGTTCACATAATAGAGCACTGGGGGGGGGGGGGGGCTGCAACACCTTGTGGAGTGGCTGCTTGCTGCCACTGCATCATCTGCATGGCCAAGCCGACTGGCATCTGCTGAAAGGCTTCAGCAGACTGGAGAACTGGTGGAGTTGCAACTGCTGCTGATGCTGCTGCTGCTCCTACTGCTGGCGCTGCTGCTGCAGCTGGCGCTACTGTTGCTGGTGGCGCTGTTGCTGCTGCTGGCGTTGCTGCTGCTGCTGGCGTTGCTGCTGCCGCTGCTGCTCTGGGTGTGCGGGCCAGGTCCCTCCGTCCAGACGAGGTTGACGTGGCAGTCGTAGTACGCCGAGTCACCTCAGAATACCATGCAGCCATAGCCTTGTCGTAGTTGAAGTCGGCGACGGCAGGAACGTCGAGCTTGATTGCCATGATCATCTCCAGATTCCTCGTCGACAGCGAGTTTCGCATCGCCGTCTTCACAAGCTTCAGCAAGCTGAAGTCTCGCTCGCATTCAGCAGTGGACAGGCAAACGGCCAATCCCCAGTCAGCGATGCGCGCCAGGTTCGGGTAGTCTCCAGCATGTTGCTCGGCGAGAATTTCGAACATCTGCTGGACGCCTTTCGAGGCCCGGAGGTTCGGGTGGGTGAGACTAAACGATTACTTGAGCGGATGTCGCAAGCCAGGATGGAGCCGAGCATCATGCCGATAATTCGAAGCAGTGAGTTCTTACCTTTCAACCACGCATCGCGACCAAATCCACCGCCGCTCGTCTTTCCTTGGAAATGCGTCTTGCACAAAGCGCATGGCATGGATAGACTGGCATGGTCGTAGTCCAGCCAGGGTCGACCTTTCTTCCAAGAGTCATGGAAAGCGTGAGTTCTTTTTCACTTCGCTGCGGGCTCCATCGTCCAAATCACCAGTCGACTGAAAACTTGCAACTGTGTCTAAAGCTATACCCAAAGTTACACTTTTGACTGCCTGCAACATCGACTTTGAATGTCCTGATTTCTTACTCGCCGCTGGCCAGATCGCGCTCGAACCAGTTGACCACAGTTGACCCTAGCCGAGTTTCTGTCGCTTGTAGACTGTAGTGTGTACGGTTGCGCTAGATTTGCAACAGATGGGGTCCGCGAGTTGTAAAATACCGGTATTTTAGGAATCCATTGTCAGTTTGAGACATTTTTCAGCCGGGACAGACTGGACCCGGTGTTATCTGTTCAGCCAGGTCGTGCAGTTCCCCAGCCGGGCGCGTGACCCGGCTGACCCGGCTCTCCAGCAGGCCCTGAAGGGGGTAGGGAACATGATGAAGATCATGTTTGCACCAGGTGCTTGTAGCTATTGCACTGCTGTCTGCTGTGTGTGTATATGGTATATGGTATATGGTATATGGAGGGTTGTTTTCCTAGCTTGACGTCGATACAGTAGTCTCTTTAGAATCCAGCAACATTAATTTTATAGAAAGAAAAAGGACATAAGGATACGAGTTAAGAGTAACTCTCCATCACTGTAACTGGATACTATATACAGTCAGAAAGTGCAATAAGTAGGACTTGCAAGTGCAATAACTTTTCCTTTCTACATTTATTTATGGCTCAACATCCGAGTTTCATTAATTTTTATGCTAAGGAAATTCTGCTGGATTAGGGAGGGTGCTGGAATTAACGAATCTGATTTTCTGCTGGAGTGTGCATTACGAGGACCTTTTGGTTACTGAAAATGGTGCTGGGTTTTTCTCTCTACAAAATCCACATATCTCCAGACACTGCGGTGAATAATGGAGTGTGGTGGTGGAGCCCATTTAAAGACCGCCTGCCATTAAAGACCGCTTTTTCTGGCCCCAAGGGATGCTTGTTAGTCACAGGTTTTCTTCTATTTTACAATCAACTTACGGTCGTTGCTTTTCGTCTTCTTCTTGTTGTTCCCGTGTAGATTGCTATGAACGAGCTCAGCCCCACCTTCACATGATGCATCTGTCACTACACGCGCACAGACATCGCGTGCACGATCAGTGCCGTCGCTCGCAGCAGGAGCACAACGAGTTCTACGCGGCGCAGAAGGAGCGTCTGCGTCAGACCATCGAGGACTGTGAGCGCAGTGCTCACAACCTGGCGGCGGAGACGCCAACGCCGGCGGCAGAGCTCGAGGCCTCGTAAGTATTGATGGTGTCATTGTATGATGTCATTATGATGTCATCATTAGTGGGTTGTTTACAATACTGTCGGTCGCCGAAGAACGGAGGCCTGAATAACGAGCAGGCTAGGATTTTACCAAGCGCAGCATACCAATATATGTTTGTGCCTGTGACTCAACTGTGCTTAGACTAGCACCTGAAAAAGAAGAACGGCTGGTGCGTGTGTGTGTGTGTGTGTGTGTGTGTGTGTGTGTGTGTGTATTTGTGTGTGTGTTTTTTGTGTGTTTTTTGTGTTTGTGTTTATGCGCGTGTCGGCGACTGCGCATCCACCTGAAACCCATTGTGCATATCTCTCACCTTCTACTTCAGGTGCCACGAGGCGGAGGCCAAGATGCGTCAGAGTCTTGGTGACCACGTGTCCGGTGCTGCCGACCTTCATGAGCAGTGTGCTCGACGACTGCGTCAGGTACACAAGAGAGTGCAGTCGGCCGGACAGAGTCTGTTCCACGTCCTGGCTGGATGTGCTCCGGAGCACGCTTGCATCCTCCTCAGACTGTCGAAGGCCAAGATGCAGCGGGTAAGAAGAGAGAACTCGAACTCTGTGTGTGTGTGTGTGTGTGTGTGTGTGTGTGTTTCTCGCAATTCACGACACGACATTCTTTTCTTCTTGCTCTGTGTTACGTTCGGCCTGCGAGCCACGCAGGAGTCCATTGCGGGGCAAGACAAGGACTGATTATTTACAACGAGCATGCGCAAATAAATATAATACATGACATGTGTTTGTGTGTGTTTTTGTGTGTGTGTGTGTGTGTGTGTGGCTACTTGAAGGTGTAATGTTGTACCTGCCACCTTTGTTGGTTCCAGGGTTCATATACTTTTTGTTTGAAGTATACATACCTGTTAACCATGGACTGCTTCTGGCTAGATTAACTCTTGTGTAATCAACGGTGCTAGTGAAGCTTATATCAGATCCACTCTGATTTAGCCACCCACACTAGTAGCAAGTATTACCTTCACTGGGGGCAGGGGTAACTGCAGTTGGATCCCAGGACGGATACCCTGATGCCGTCAGTCCTTTTTCTGCACCTTGTCCTCACCCACTTACTGAGGTGTGGTGAGCCCATAAGTGGGATCATTTTCAAGTCCACCCAGAGTTTTGGGGATTTCAGGGGGTGTCGGCCGTTGGGCGGTTCAATAGCCAATTGAGTCCTCTTTCCAGGATTCCTTTTGAGTCTCTCTCCCCTCTCCCGGGGAGACCCACGTGACCAGTTTTGGAAGTGAGCAACAAGTACAAGTACAAGTGTGTGTGTGTGTGTGTGTGTGTGTGTGTGTGTGTGTGTGTGTGTGTGTGTGTGTGTGTGTGTGTGTGTGTGTGAGAGAGAGAGAGAGAGAGAGAGTACGGAGAGAAACAATGCTGCAACAATCACTATACACTACACGTTGGGCCCCGGACTGTGTGTCTTGCCACGTGGACAGCACTGTACCCCACATGTACGAGCGGTGATGCTCAATGAAATCTGATCGCGTGAGTGAAGTGCGTGCAGGTGTGCTGTTCATTCCCAGTCCTGCAAACAATGGGATGTGAACAGGAGAGCGAAGGTCGCAAACATTACTCACGCGATTAGGTGTCATTGAACAGCACTGTACAAGCATTCCTCCCCTTTTCCCCCTCCTCCCCCTTCTCCCCCTCCTCCCCCTTCTCCCCCTCCCCCCCCCCCCCTCCTCCCATCACACATTTAACACGATTCTGTGCATGGGCTGTGTGTGTTATCCTGCTGGCTCGCAGGTTTCCAGCTCTGTCCAGGGACTGGCCAACCTTGACGTTGGCGCCACGTGCGCTTTGCCGAGTGAGCGGCTGGGGCACAAGGTGCGTCGCATGTGCGAGCGATTCAGCACACAACAAGCCATCGTCAACGAAGCCAGCTCCAATGTTTATGATGAACTTCACGAGACATTGGCCAGCCATTGTGCTGGGTAAGGGATTGATTATTGGCACCTGCATTGCGGGAAAACGAAAACTAAAAAGATAATTTTAAAGAGCTACGACCGCGGTCAACAAACCTGAAACAATGTCTCCTTGCCGTTAGCGACTTCTTCGTGCGTGTGTGTGTGCGTATGTGTGCGTGTATGTGTGTGTGTGTGCGCGCGCATGCGCGTGTGCGTGTGCGTGTGTGCATGCGTGGTATGTTTGCCCGTATCTCCAGTATAATATGCAATGAACACCAAGATGATGATGTTGATATCATGATTGAGTCTATTACACTGCATCATTCACTCAGACTGAAGTCATGTTTTTCTCGCATTCAATTTGCATGTCCGTGTGTGTGTGTGTGTGTGTGTGTATGTGTGCGTACATGCATGTCTGAGTGCGTGCGTATATGCATGTCTATGTGTGTGTGCGTATGTACATGTGTGCGTGTATGTCTGCCTGTTTACGTGCCTGGCTATGCGTATGTTCCTAATATGCAGTTCAAGAGCTCAGGACCGTGACGTGGTCACTGGCGAACACAGCATTGTGACTGAGCAGGTGACGGTGTTCAAGGAGGACCCAACCACTGAGTATGTAAGTAACACATCGTGCCACCGAGGGTCAGCAACACGTGCTCGATCTGCGAAGCAGCGCGGAACACCGTCACTGGTGATAAACATGACGCCAGTCTGGTGAGGCGCTGCTGCGATCTATGCAGCTCTCTCTCTCTCTCTCTCTCTCTCTCTCTCTCTCTCTCTCTCTCTCTCTCTCTCTCTCTCTTTCTCTCCCCATCTCCCTCTCCCTCTCTGGGCGACATACCGTTTGACCTTTTGACGTCCATCGTCGGAGGTGATGATAGCGATGCTACGGCAGTATCCATAGCAACATGTGCTGGGATTGCAAAATATCTTGCAAGGCTGAAGAATTGAGCGCCACTATTCAGCCTGGTCTACACCACACAGGCATGAAGTGGCTTTTTCTGGCCAGTGAATCCCCACTTGTTGGTCTTTTTAATGTTTTTCCGCACACCCATCACACCACATACTCCGGCATGCGCCGGCTGTTGGTAGAGGGGACGGTTTCAAATAGGACACAGGTTGCAAACCGGAACGGACTCAATATTCACTTTCTCTCTTGGTATTTTGATTAGAAAACATAATATGTCACAGTGAGACTACGATGTGTTATACTCCGAGCCAAAATTTCATGGCTCTGAGATGACCAGAAGCGCCATATCAAGCAGGTGAGTTTTTGACGTGTTGCTTCGCACTGCGACTTGAGTTTTACGACTTTCGAAAAATCAACTTCTTGTCGCAGGTAAACAGCGGCTCGCCTCTCGCCAATAAAGCACCGCATACCAATCAAAACTAATGGAAGCACACACAAGGCTTATTGTTACTCTGTACTGGCCGTCGTGGAGCGATAGCAATTACCTAATTTCAGAGCCAGAGTGAATTTGACGTGCACTCTAAGACGTGTCCGGTTTGGAGCCACCTCTGATTTGAACTTTTTTGAAGCGAAAAATTGGGCAACTTGGAGGCAATGGGTCAACACAAAGGAGTGGCTCAGTTCGATTGACTCTGGCCCCAGAGCAAACTTCAACATGCCAGTTTCCTTCCACAAACATATTTCGAGTGAAAAATCAACGCTGATGATCGGGTTGGGTCTATACAAATTTGGCTGTCAAAGCGTCCCGGTATCGAGCCGTCCCCTCTACAGTGTGCACGCGCGCGCACCATTACCGAAACGCTCAATACAAAGAATGAAGACAATCCTCCTCTCTGAGTACAATTCCCCTCTCTGAAAACAGTTCGTTACGCAGGGGCAATTATTTGCATGGATTCAAACAGGGACGTAAATTATCGTGTCCGTTTCCGAAGGCGAAGGGAACTCACGACGGCCGCTAACAGTAAACACCTGGTAAACCCTAGTGGCAGATGCAGCGCCTAACGGTGGGGGTGAGTGGATAAGTCTCACAACCACTGGCACAACTTTGTAGGGACCGGCGGATTCTGCTCGAAAAGGTGGCAGATTCTGCTCGAAAAGCAGTAAAATTGGCAGAACCATACAAACCTTATGGCGGGCAATTCCTCGAATTCTGCTCCATTTCTTTATCCACATACCAAACATGCATGAAACTTACCACAAAAAGTACCGAATTCTGCCAATTTTTCTGCCGGCAGAATCCGCTGGACCCTAGGCACAAGTGCGGAGAAACCCCATTACGCATTAGCTGCATCCATGTGCCCCCTTTTTTGTAATCTTTAAAAAATGGGGGTGATTTTGGACCGGGGTCCGGAGACGCGAGTTCCCGTGCGATAATCTCGACAAATCGGGATACTTGGTAGCAGCCTAGCAGGTATGGAAGAATCGATTCAATCGACGACGACAACCCTCCCAAGACATGACTCATTGATTGTCATAAAGACATAATGAGTACTTGCATGTGACCAGCTGGCAGCTCCGCAGCGGTCGGCACAGCATGTCCAGACGCATTCACGTACTGTGCACGTACTACTGCCACTGGCACTACTGGTACTAGCCGCAGAGTCCCCTGTCTGATTGTCCAAACTGGCAAAGCGGCTACCTTCAAGTCTCTTGCCTTGTTTTAGTTTAGTTGTTTATGCCTTGACTTGGCTGTCACTATGCCACAGTATGTTATGTGTGACTGGCTGACCCTCCTCCGGATCTCCACTGACCATGCTGACAGTGGCTGTCCAAGACAAGAGTCAAGACCTAACTCTTCAAGAGTACTCCAAGACATGAAACTCTGCAAGTAACGTACAGTCGTTGTGTGTAGAGAGGTAAATTGTAACGTACAGTCGTTGTGTGTAGAGAGGTAAATCTGGCAATGACGTAAGACAAGGCGCGGCGGTCAGCCAGGTGCCCGTCCCGAATCCCGGACCTGCACCGCACTTTGATATCCCTCCTCCTACGTCACGACGGTCACGTACATGTACTAGTACTTGATGACAGGCAGCACTGTCACGGCACTAGGCCTGTTACCTGGTTACTTGTACATGTTGTGCTGGCTCTACTAGCTCTCTACAAAAATACTAGTACTCACTATAAGTAGTAGTACTAGTACTAGTAGTAATGTAGCTCTCTTCTCACCACGGTCTCAGCGCTAGCTGCTACTTACACTCAAGTCACCATGGTCAAAGACATTAAGTCATGTCGATGAGATGGAATGCGTGGATAGCGTGGGCGTTTGGACACGTGAGGTCGGTCCTTTGTATGTATGCCAGCAGTATGGCGCAGGGCAGGGCATGCCGGCAGGCAGGGGGCATCCGATGATCCGGCAAGGATATCCTGACTCGTGTAGTGTAGTGTGCTGTGAGTGTGAAACTGAAATTGTGTCGTCGATGGACACAACGAGCCTGCACTCAGCTCGATCAGCCACACTCAGCCCTGGCGCCGGCATGCGCGGCAGCACACATGCACAGTCGACTGACTCTCTGTGTAGTCATGAATCATGATGCATGTTGTTGTTGTTGTTTTCTTTATTTGAATTCGCTAAAACCAAACGGACAGAACTGTCCAGTGACAAGGGAGCGAATGATGAGCGTCATAATCACTATGCATCAAAACATCTCAGGACAAAATGAGACAGACTATATTAAGGGAGGGTCTGCACAACACTTGTACATAAAGGGGAGTACGAGAACAAAGGCGCGGCAGAAGTCGAGACAAGAAAGCAATCAACGCCAGAGATATTTTTGTCCACCAAAAACAGAAAGAGAGAGAGAGAGAGAGAGAGAGAGAGAGAGAGAGAGAGAGAGAGAGAGAGAGAGAGAGAGAGAGAGAGAGAGAGAGAGAGAGAGAGAGAGAGAGAGAGAGAGAGAGACAGAGAGAGAGACAGAGACAGAGACAGAGACAGAGACAGAGAGACTAACAAATGAGGGCTGAGACCTCTACAACAGGGCTTTACGTCTGAAAACAACCGCACGAATTAACAAGCAAGTTGTCAGAGAACAGGGAGAGAGACGGGCAGGCATATAATGAAAATATGGCGATAGTGATCCGTCTGACCTCAAGGGTTCATGCTGTGTGGAACAGCAGCAGTGCGAAATTGGGCTGGGTGCGGTATGGCCCGCACCTCGCTGGGCAACGCATTCCAGAGCCTAGCTCCTTGGAACGCGAGACAACCCTTACCCAGCTCAGTGCGGGTTGGCGGTGGTCTTAGACCCATCGATGATTGCAGCCGAGTAGGAGCGCCGCTGGTTGGTAGCAACAGCACTTGCAGTGTGGGGCTAGCACGGGAGTAGCGGCAGCGCCAAACCAGGAAGATGAGCTTCTGGATGAAGATCTCCCGGACACGGTAGGCGCCGAGTTGGACTAGCAGGTTTCTGGCAGAGGTGCGCGGCGAGCATCCGTACACAGCTCGAGCCGCACGATTCTGCAGAACTTGGAGACGGTCCAGGTGCTTACCCGCCAGCGATGCTGAGAAGGCATTGGAGCCATATGAGAAATCAGGCATTATCACAGACTTGAAGTACTGGATGCGGCTTTGCATGCTGAGGCAGCGGCGCATCCGCCACAGCACACCGACTTTTTTGTTGAGGCGGGCAACGCACCTATCCATCTGGGTGTTCTAAGACATGGCGCTGTCAATGTGAACTCCGAGGTAGCGAGCAGAAGAGACAGATGGCAGCTTAGTCCCATGACACCATACGTCCAGTTCAGTTTGCGCTTCTAGCTTCCCAGCCGGTACTACCAATGCCTGACTTTTTGATGCATTAAGGATCAAACCTCGCTGCTTCAGCCAGTCAGCAATGCATGTCACTGCTCTGGAGAGAGTGGCGGTCAGTTCCTGTTGTGTTGGGCGACTGCAGGTCAGTGCGATGTCATCTGCGAACTGGATGGACTCGGCTTGCTGGGCAACAGATGGTATGTCCCGGGTGTAAAGGCTGAACAGCAGTGGACCTAATACCGACCCCTGTGGTACTCCACAGGAGCAGGCTGCCACTGTGCTAAGCTGGGATCCCAGCTGGACAATCTGGCAGCGATCAGACAAGTATGACATGAGCCACTGGAGCGCTGTTCCAGTGACGCCCACACAGAAGAGATCTTCGACTAGTTGCTGGTGGCGAACCTTGTCGAACGCCTTCGACATATCCAGGAGGACCACACCCGTGAACATGCGGCGGTCTCTTGAGGCGAGGATCCTGTTGACCATCAACACAAGGGCATCCTCCGTGGAATGTCCTGTCCAGAATGCAAACTGTGTGCTGGGCAGAGAACCAGCCATATCCAGAAAGGTGACAAGTGCCTTCTGCACCACCTTCTCTAGCAGCTTCGAGAGAATTGGGAGCAGGGACACAGGACGGAAATTGTTGGCGACAGATGGATCGCCAGCCTTGTGCAATGGGGTCACATACGCACGCTTAAAGCCAGCGGGTAGTGCCGGAGGTCAGGGACGCATTGAAAAGTGCTGCAACTGATGGTGCTAGCAGGTCGGCACAGTACTTTAGAAGTAAGCCTGGGATGCCGTCGCTCCCGGTTGCTTTGCGCGGGTCGATGCGCTTCAAAAGCTGTTCAGCATCGCAGACACGCACATGTTGGAATGAGGTCAGGGCAGACCGAGGCTGTGGACCCTGAGGCATAGAGAGCACTGAAGGTCGAGCATCATCAGAGACTACCTTGCCAAACGTGGACGCGACATGTTCGATGTCGCATGTCGGCTGGATTGATTGTCTCTTGCGTCCAGTCACAGTATTTAGGACTGACCATAACTGGCGTGGGTTCTGGCAATTATCTTGGCACTGACTTTGGAAGTACTGGTTGCGTTTGCACCTGTTTGTATTCGCAGCAACCGAGCAGGCACGTCTATATGCTGCGTGAGCTTCAGAGTTGGCTTTGTCAGCAAGCCACTTTCGATGCAGACAACGCTTCAGCTGGTTTATCTTGTATAGCTCTCTGTCAGACCATGGAGGATGGAGCTTGCCTGTCTTAATCTTGCATTGCTGCAATGGCGCATGCCTGTCGAGGACAGAAAGGAATCGTTGATGCCAGTGGTCCCACATGGCTTGCACATCAGAGTCTGGTGGGTACACAATGTACGACTACTGAAACGCTATCTACTATTCAGGTTTTTACAGTGCCGTTTCCATGGTTGTAGCCAATGAGCGACGTTCCCGCGGTGGCCTTGATGAGCCGATAAAGGCCTGCACGCTGTCAGCCTAGCTCTACAGTGCAGGGGACTGCGTCAGTTTTCCGTTGCCATCTCAGTTCATCTCAGGACCTTGCCGTCCTTGGCTTTAGTCTAGAGGAGAGTAGAGTAAGTACATGGTTGAAACCAGGTCTACAATCATGTAGATTGGGCATGCCTGTAGACATGACCTCATGCCCAGTTCTGTTCATTGATGTAATAAACATACAAGTACTATGATGTAGGTAGCAAAGGTGGCTACATGTAGTAAGCAATCCAGTATTCTACAAGCTAATGCAGTAATGGCGATGTTGACAACAGGTTTGTACGCGTGTCAGGAAAGGAGTGACAAAACTAAACAGCTACAACCTGAAAACAATTCAAAACATTCTTCTTCTTCAAGGCCAAGGGAAAAATGGCAAGAGTTCTTGCCATCACGTCCCCGAACTACTTCTTCTAAAAAAATGGCAAGAGATCCGTCCACCACGCCCCCGACCTCCACCCCTAGGTGGTGTCGCGCTTATATACAGTTCGCAAGTGAAACCTGACCATGAATCAAGGCCAAGGGCGCAGGCCAAGGCGCGTAGCGCGCGGCCGTACGCATGAGCTTTGGCAATTCTGCAACTACTTCTTCTAAAAAAATGGCAAGAGATCCGTCCACCACGTCCCGACCTCCACCCCTAGGTGGTATCGCGCTTATAAACAGTTTCAAAGAATGCCAGTGAAAACATGACCATGACTCCGATGAGCGTACGGCCAGGCAGGCCCAAGCCAAGGCCCGGGCGCTGGCCAAGGCGCGTAGCACAGTAGATCTACGCACGAGGCCTTCATGTACTGATGTAAGCGAAAATTGATAAGATCATCGCGTGTCAGCAAAGGGGTGATAGTGTAGCCACCACGTCCGCGACCAACCTACTTCAGTACTTGTTCTTGAGCATTGAGCAAAGAAAAAAGGCAACAGGTCTAGCCACCACGTCCCCAACCTCCACCCAGTGGCGTGCACCGAGTCTTGAAAGGGGGGTTTCTAGAGTTGGTAATTTTTTCTGGAGACCCACTGTATAATTTTGTATCTGTGCACATGCGCATCCCCGGAACATCCCATCGGAGATAATGGCTAGGGAGGAGGGAGGGGGAGGGGACTCAAGATCAGGGGTGCAGGGCACCAATGAACACTGGTGCTGATGAGATGCGGGGCTTGTCCGACTGCTATCATCAGATCATGCCGGCACAAACGCGTCAGAGAGGGAACCAGGTACAGGGGTAGAAAGGATAGAAATAAGAGGAATGGAGGGAGGGGACGATGTTGCATGGAAATGTTGGTACATGTGTAACCGGTAACAGGATATAACGGGTTACCATGGTTACCTCTTACATACCAGCACTTCAAAAAGCATTTGCAAAGAGGGTGCAAAAGTCAATGTACTTGTATACAATCACATAGTTGTCATATTGAAGTTTTGAACACGTAAAAGTTTGATAGGCCTAGCCGCCCAGGCTACACTACAGTCTATAAGACTAGTATAAGTTAACAATATGTCTATGGTACTTCACCAGTCCACTCCAGTCCAGGCATGTTTGTTTCATCATAACACTGCTTACATTCGACGGATCTTTCTTTCTGTTCTTATGACGAAGTTTTCAGCATGTATTGGCAATGTTCAACATGATTTCAATAAAGAGTTATGGGCCTTGCTTCGATGGAAGCTTGCGGAAGAAAAGCAGAGCCCCGCGTCCTTGAGTCGCGGCTGGAGCAGCGCTTCGTTCTGAAGCAGCGCATGTGGATCATGGACGCACATTTTTACATCTTCCAGTCGACAACGTTTTTGACGAACATCTCTGCTGCGCACATGAGCGAGAACGAAAGGCTGTGGAGATCTTGATTTGAGTCAACACTTTGGAAGGAGATATCGTCAATCATATCCTTGAACTGACTTGCCAGGGGCGTCGCACACGGTACGGTCACTACGGTATTGACCGTACCACTTTTTGCCCCAGATACCCGTGAGTCAACAGAATACACTGATCTGGGATCTAAAATTCCAAAATTTTCGTCTCAGCCACCACTCCCCCACGAGTCAATTGTACTTCAGATGGCTGACCGTACCACACTAAAATACCTTCCGACGCCCCTGCTTGCATCGCGCGTGCTTGACTCAAATTTCGAGACAGAACGGATTTCTTGAACGTCATCGCAAATCCAGGAGCGAACCAGAGCTAGAGATCAATCTCTCTGTCGCTACTCTCCACTGAAGAAAGAGAGAATAATGTATTTTGAACTACATGCAAAGCAACTCTCTCTCACTTCGAAATAAGGACATAGTCACTGAGTCTGTACTGTAAACTGCCCGTCGATCGACGCGTATGCAGGATAACCAATCCAGTAGGCGCGCTTTTCCTTCGGCAAGATTGTCCGAAAAAAGGTGGTTTCCAGACACCAAAAACTCATACGGTGCACGCGCCTGCCACCCCTATGTGGTATATAGCTTATAGTTATACCGTCTACGCGGCTCAAAGGATGTAAGTGGAAACCTGAAACACGATCATAGAGTTCTGGCAGGACTTTCCGCCTTCATCAAGGCCTCGTGCATACGGCCGCGGGCGCAGGCCTCGGCGCTACGCGCCTTGGCCTGCGCCCTTGGCCGTATGCACTCGGCCTTGATTCAGCCATAAAGACTTAAGTCCTGCCAGAACTCTATGATTGTCTACCTAGTATGCAGTCCTACTCCTAGATCCTTGCACTAGCACTTGAAAGACTACAGAGTACAGTCAGTCAGTGAGGCTACATACACTACCTAGGCTACAGCCAGTGCGGCGGACGGTAGATCTACACTACATACAGAGTCAGTCAGTGATATACACCCGATACTAGTGATAGTGATACAGCCGCCACGAGAGAGACAAAAGCAACAGCCACACAGAAGCCGTCCAGATATCAGTTCATTGCAGTTTGCAGTTCGCAGTTTTAGTCCGAGAAAGACGCTTTCACCTGGCAAAGAGTACCTAGCGAGTGGATTGGAGCACGCTGAGCCAGCAAGATGGCGACCATTGCCAGCCTACTGTTGGTTGCGTTAGTTGCCGTAAGTTTGCGCATGTGGTTGCTGTTCGCTGGCTCTTTGTTTGGTGTTTTGTAGATCGCGTTTCATACTGTCGTTCTCGGTACGGGGTTTTGTGTTTTGGCCTTATCTCCTCCGTCAGGTGGCGAGTGGAAGGTCACCAGCGATTGATGTTGTTCAGCCATCGGAGAACGTTACCTCAGGTAAGAGCTGCAATCGATCGCGTAGCTGCGTGAGCATGGTGAATCCGCCTGCGCTTTTTGCTGGTGGTGGGTTTGTATGTGTTTGTGTGATGTCTGTTCGTAACATTGCGACACATCCTATGTGGTGGTGTCGCTCAGTCATCTACGCTGAGCATTCACAGTCGCTAGTGCCTACGTGCGAAACTGCGTCGATGGCGAGCGCTATTTCCTGATCTTGTAGCGTTCACCCTATAATTGGCCTATGTTGCTGTGCGCCTCTGCCTCTGGTGAGCGGGAGCATTCGCTGAGGTCCACCACCACCACCAGGGCAGGAGGTGTTATTCGCACCGGAGCTGCCTGTCCCAAACCATGAAAACTGGCTGGATGATCAGTCACGGATTGCCAGTACTGCAATGGCAATCGCATGGACTTTCGCCACTCCAGGCTCGCATTATGCGCTATCAGTATCACAGTCATCAAAATGGATATTGAGAATGTGTGGAAGTAGTAACTAATACTTGAAGTGCCAGGAAGAACCCCCGCACCTTCCGTACTGCCCTGCAAGGATTTGTTGGAAGGCAGTGGTGGATCGGCAGGGATATCCCCGGGAATGGCAGAGTGTTGTTCGTAGACATCGCTGTAGTGTTATCTGTAGAAAGGTAGTTTTCAGAGTGACACGACAGGTACGAACCTAGCCGGGGGAAGATCCTTCAGCCACTGCTGTTCGTAGACCAGTTTTTGTGTTGTTTATTTATTTTACATCGCATGGCAAACGGGCAGTTCTGCCCAATATTATGAAAGCGGTGACAACCAGTAAGAAGAGTCAGAAATGAAGAGAAAAAAGAAAGAAAAAATACGAAAACGGAAGTAGCAATGAGGGGAGGCAGGGTCAAGACGAGCAGAAAAAATGGATCTCAAATTTACAAGTCAGGTCATCATAGCATGATTCTATCGAGTCTCATCAGCAGGTTACGAAAGCCATTACATTTAACCGAAGTAGAATACGCGTAGCATGCGTTTGAATTCACGGACAGATACTATGGACTTCATACAGTCGGGCAGGCCATTCCAGAGTCGGCAGCTGGCTAGAAGCGGTCGGCATGCGCCAGAAGCACTGTGGGCCAGGGGGAGGGGAAGGTTGCGTCCCAATTGACCTCGAGTGGTCATGCCTGTCGGCGGGCCTTGCAATACAATTCGGGACGACAACAGCTCACTGACGATTCCAGAACGGATTCTAAATGGCAGGAGTCGGAGCTTGCATTCCCCTCGTTCCAGCACTGGGCAGACACCCAGCCTGGTGTACAGGGGAAGAGTGTGGGCCAATGGGTGCTCATCGGCCACGCAACGGATGCAACGTTTATCCAGTTTGGCTACTGTGTTCCGCTGCTCAGTGGACAGTCCTGGGAGAAACGCATTCGACGCATATAGAATATCCGGTATGACAAGGGCAGAGTAATACAGCATCGCCTGCCGCACTGTTAGGCAGTGCCGGATCTGGCGGAGGATCCGCAGCTTCATAGCCGTGCGTCGGACGATAGAGGTGACCTGCGGTGACCAGCGAAGATTTTCGTCCAGAGTGACTCCGAGGTAGCGAGCCGTACTGGTCTGGGCAAGAGGCGTGACAGTGCAAGTAATGTGGAGGTCGAGGTGTGCCTGCCGTCCAGCTTTGATTGCAAGCACTTGCGTCTTTCCGGTGTTGAGGATAAGCCCTTTGGCATCGAGTAGCCTGGCGACAGCTGACACTGCTGCGGAAAGGGTGATGTTGATGGCGTGAGCGCTAGCGTGGCTCAGGTACAGCATGATGCCGTCCGCGAACATTAGTGTACGCACTGGGTCAGCTACTGATGCGACACATCTTGTGTAGATCGCGAATAATATCGGACCAAGCACGCTTCCCTGGGGGACACCGCACGTGCAAGCTGTTTCCTCTGAGCGTGTACCGTTGGCAGTGACCACACACTGGCGTCGTGCGCTGAGGTAGTCCGCAAACCAGTCCAGTGCCGTAGAGGAGACACCAAGTTCGAAGAGATCCTGGAGCAAGGTCTGATGTTGGACCTTGTCGAAAGCTTTGCTCATATCAATGAGCACCACGCCGGTATGCAGGTGCTGGTCTGCGGCTTCGTAAAATTGATCCACAGCCAACAAGACTGCGTCCTCTGTGGAGTGGTGGGCTCGGTAAGCAAATTGCTCGGCAGGAAGGAGGCCATGTTCGGTTAGGAGCACACAGAGCCTTTTATGCACAATCCTTTCCAGGATCTTTGAAACAACCGGGAGCAAAGATATAGGGCGGTAGTTCTTAGCAGTTTCGGGGTCTCCTGCCTTGAAAATGGGGCGAATATGGGCCAATTTCAGCATCATCGGAACCTTTCCCATGGCCAGCGACGCGTTCATCAAGATAGTCAGTGACGGGGCCAGGACCCGAGCGCAGTGTCGCAACACATAGCAGGGAATTCCGTCGCTACCCGTGGCCTTCCTCTCGTCTACCTTCAGTAGGAGAGCAAGCACTTCTTCGCACGTGGCTGGTTCGAAGCGGTTCAAGCCATCTGCTATACCCGGTCCCTCAGGTTGGGATAGGACATCAGGTCGCTGCGGATCGCTGACAACTGAACTGAATTGGGCATTGAGGGCAGACGCAGTGAGCCGAGTAGGAGTTGACGATTTCTTCCGACCGCAGAGGTCGTTGAGAACCTTCCAAGCTTTCCGGGGGTTGGATTGACACGTGTCCAGTAGTTGTGTGTAGTAGGATGATTTCAGCTGACGAGCAAGCCGCTTTGCTGCTTTGCGGGCATCTGAAAATGTGTCGTAAAGTTCCGTGTCCGTAGGTTTTCGGAGCCAACTATGGTGGGCATGATTTCGTTCGCGGACTGCATCATGGTAAACGGCCGTTTTCCATGGGGATCTTGTGAGAATCTGATGTCTAGAGCTGGATAAGCGGTGCTCCTGGACAGGAGCATGCCTGTCAAGGAGTGAGGTGACCTTGTCATACCATAGCTGCCACATATCTTCCAAGGATTTCGCCGTGCTGAAATCTTCTAGACGAGAGTTGACAAAGTCCTGGCAGAGCTGCGGAAGATTTATTCCTCTGGTGTTTCGGCTAGATCTGAGTACTGGAACGGTTGGCATTTCGAAGGCAAGGGTAGCCAAGATGGGGAGGTGGTCACTGAGGCTATGCGGGAGAACGCGGCAAGAGCCCACTGCACCGTCCTCAGCCAATAGGAGGTCTATGGTGGTTCTGGACCCACCACGTCCAACACGCGTTGATTCAGTGAAGTGGTTCAAAATACAAAAGTTACCGCAGAAGTGTTGAAGCTGCGTCAGCTGGGCGGCTCTGGAAGACGATGTGTCGATATTGAAATCTCCGACCAAAGCAATAGGCGTGCCGGCCCTGGGCGCGTGGACTGAGTCCACAGCGTCAGTCAGCTTGTCCCAGTACGAGACCAGCGACCCAGGAGGTCGGTAGACTGTGCCGAGGATTAGCTTACCATTGAGGCCGTGAACGAGGAGAAAGAGAAGTTCAAGATCACCACGAGCAAAGTCCTCTAGCCGAGTAACATGAAGTGAGCTCCGTACATAGGCCGCTACTCCACCACCGAAGCCAGGTCTGTCTTGACGGACAAGTTTATAGTTTGGGATGTTGACAAGGCTGTCCGGGGTCTCTGAGGTCAGGAATGTCTCGGCAAGACACATTATGTCTATGTTGTGCTTGTGGATGAATTCCTCGACCTCGTCCTTCTTGGTAAGCAAGTGACAAATGTTGAGGAAACTAATCTGGAGGCCCGCTATCTCAGACTGAGAAGCACTACTAGCACTGGTGATCGGGGGTGGTTGAGATCTAGTACCTAAACTATGATGATGATGCAAAGGGTCACGGGATTGAGTGAAAAGACCCGGAAAAAAGGGGGCGGCATTAGGATTAAGGTCAGACATAGGTGAGAATAATGATAAGAAAGTTAGGCAAACGGCCAATCCCCAGTCAGCGATGCGCGCCAGGTTCGGGTAGTCTCCAGCATGTTGCTCGGCGAGAATTTCGAACATCTGCTGGACGCCTTTCGAGGCCCGGAGGTTCGGGTGGGTGAGACTAAACGATTACTTGAGCGGATGTCGAAAGCCAGGATGGAGCCGAGCAGCATGCCGATAATTCGAAGCAGTGAGTTCTTACCTTTCAACCACGCATCGCGACCAAATCCACCGCCGCTCGTCTTTCCTTGGAAATGCGTCTTGCACAAAGCGCATGGCATGGATAGACTGGCATGGTCGTAGTCCAGCCAGGGTCGACCTTTCTTCCAAGAGTCATGGAAAGGGTGAGTTCTTTTTCACTTCGCTGCGGGCTCCATCGTCCAAATCACCAGTCGACTGAAAACTTGCAACTGTGTCTAAAGCTATACCCAAAGTTACACTTTTGACTTCCTGCAACATCGACTTTGAATGTCCTGATTTCCTATTTGCCGCTGGCCAGATCGCGCTCGAACCAGTTGACCACAGTTGACCCTAGCCGAGTTTCTGTCGCTTGTAGACTGTAGTGTGTACGGTTGCGCTAGATTTGCAACAGATGGGGTCCGCGAGTTGTAAAATACCGGTATTTTAGGAATCCATTGTCAGTTTGAGACATTTTTCAGCCGGGTCAGACTGGACCCGGTGTTATCTCTTCAGCCAGGTCGTTCTGTTCCCCAGCCGGGCGCGTGACCCGGCTCTCCAGCAGGCCCTGAAGGGGGTAGGGAACATGATGAAGATCATGTTTGCACCAGGTGCTTGTAGCTATTGCACTGCTGTCTGCTGTGTGTGTATATGGTATATGGTATATGGTATATGGAGGGTTGTTTTCCTAGCTTGACGTCGATACAGTAGTCTCTTTAGAATCCAGCAACATTAATTTTATAGAAAGAAAAAGGATATAAGGATACGAGTTAAGAGTAATTCTCCATCACTGTAACTGGGTACTATATACAGTCAGAAAGTGCAATAAGTAGGACTTGCAAGTGCAATAACTTTTCCTTTCTACATTTATTTATGGCTCAACATCCGAGTTTCATTAATTTTTATGCTAAGGAAATTCTGCTGGATTAGGGAGGGTGCTGGATTAACGAATCTGATTTTCTGCTGGAGTGTGCATTACGAGGACCTTTTGGTTACTGAAAATGGTGCTGGGTCTTTCTCTCTACAAAATCCACATATCTCCGGACACTGCGGTGAATAATGGAGTGTGGTGGTGGAGCCCATTTAAAGACCGCCTGCCATTAAAGACCGCTTTTTCTGGCTCCAAGGGATGCTTGTTAGTCACAGGTTTTCTTCTATTTTACAATCAACTTACGGTCGTTGCTTTTCGTCTTCTTCTTGTTGTTCCCGTGTAGATTGCTATGAACGAGCTCAGCCCCACCTTCACATGATGCATCTGTCACTACACGCGCACAGACATCGCGTGCACGATCAGTGCCGTCGCTCGCAGCAGGAGCACAACGAGTTCTACGCGGCGCAGAAGGAGCGTCTGCGTCAGACCATCGAGGACTGTGAGCGCAGTGCTCACAACCTGGCGGCGGAGACGCCAACGGCTGCGGCAGAGCTCGAGGCCTCGTAAGTATTGATGGTGTCGTTGTATGATGTCATTATGATGTCATCATTAGTGGGTTGTTTACGGTACTGTCGGTCGCCGAAGAACGGAGGCCTGAATAACGAGCAGGCTAGGATTTTACCAAGCGCAGCATACCAATATATGTTTGTGCCTGTGACTCAACTGTGCTTAGACTAGCACCTGAAAAAGAAGAACGGCTGGTGCGTGTGTGTGTGTGTGTGTGTGTGTGTATTTGTGTGTGTGTGTTTTTTGTGTTTGTGTTTATGCGCGTGTCGGCGACTGCGCATCCGCCTGAAACCCATCGTGCATATCTCTCACCTTCTACTTCAGGTGCCACGAGGCGGAGGCCAAGATGCGTCAGAGTCTGGGTGACCACGTGTCCGGTGCTGCCGACCTTCATGAGCAGTGTGCTCGACGACTGCGTCAGGTACACAAGAGAGTGCAGTCGGCCGGACAGAGTCTGTTCCACGTCCTGGCTGGATGTGCTCCGGAGCACGCTTGCATCGTCCTCAGACTGTCGAAGGCCAAGATGCAGCGGGTAAGAAGAGAGAACTCGAACTCTGTGTGTGTGTGTGTGTTTCTCGCAATTCACGGCACGACATTCTTTTCTTCTTGCTCTGTGTTACGTTCGGCCTGCGAGCCACGCAGGAGTCCATTGCGGGGCAAGACAAGGACTGATTTATTTACAACGAGCATGCGCAAATAAATATAATACATGACATGTGTTTGTGTGTGTGTTTGTGTGTGTGTGTGTGTGTGTGTGTGTGTGTGTGTGTGTGTGTGTGTGTGTGTGTGTGTGTGTGTGTGTGTGTGAGAGAGAGAGAGAGAGAGAGTACGGAGAGAAACAATGCTGCAACAATCACTATACACTACACGTTGGGCCCCGGACTGTGTGTCTTGCCACGTGGACAGCACTGTACCCCACATGTACGAGCGGTGATGCTCTATGAAATCTGATCGCGTGAGTGAAGTGCGTGCAGGTGTGCTGTTCATCCCCAGTCCTGCAAACAATGGGATGTGAACAGGAGAGCGAAGGTCGCAAACATTACTCACGCGATTAGGTGTCATTGAACAGCACTGTACAAGCATTCCTCCCCTTTTCCCCCTCCTCCCCCTTCTCCCCCTCCTCCCCCTTCTCCCCCTCCTCCCCCTTCTCCCCCTCCTCCCCCTCCCCCCCCCCCCTCCTCCCATCACACATTTAACACGATTCTGTGCATGGGCTGTGTGTGTTATCCTGCTGGCTCGCAGGTTTCCAGCTCTGTCCAGGGACTGGCCAACCTTGACGTTGGCGCCACGTGCGCTTTGCCCAGTGAGCGGCTGGGGCACAAGGTGCGTCGCATGTGCGAGCGATTCAGCACACAACAAGCCATCGTCAACGAAGCCAGCTCCAATGTTTATGATGAACTTCACGAGACATTGGCCAGCCATTGTGCTGGGTAAGGGATTGATTATTGGCACCTGCATTGCGGGAAAACGAAAACTAAAAAGATAATTTTAAAGAGCTACGACCGCGGTCAACAAACCTGAAACAATGTCTCCTTGCCGTTAGCGACTTCTTCGTGCGTGTGTGTGTGCGTATGTGTGCGTGTATGTGTGTGTGTGTGCGCGCGCATGCGCGTGTGCGTGTGCGTGTGTGCATGCGTGGTATGTTTGCCCGTATCTCCAGTATAATATGCAATGAACACCAAGATGATGATGTTGATATCATGATTGAGTCTATTACACTGCATCATTCAATCAGACTGAAGTCATGTTTTTCTCGCATTCAATTTGCATTTCCGTGTGTGTGTGTGTGTGTGTGCGTACATGCATGTCTGAGTGCTTGCGTATATGCATGTCTATGTGTGTGTGCGTATGTTCATGTGTGCGTGTATGTCTGCCTGTTTACGTGCCTGGCTATGCGTATGTTTCTAATATGCAGTTCAAGAGCTCAGGACCGTGACGTGGTCACTGGCGAACACAGCATTGTGACTGAGCAGGTGACGGTGTTCAAGGAGGACCCAACCACTGAGTATGTAAGTAACACATCGTGCCACCGAGGGTCAGCGACAAGTGCTCGATCTGCGAAGCAGCGCGGAACACGGTCACTGGTGATAAACATGACGCCAGTCTGGTGAGGCGCTGCTGCGATCTATGCAGCTCTCTCTCTCTCTCTCTCTCTCTCTCTCTCTCTCTCTCTCTCTCTCTCTCTCTCTCTTTCTCTCCCCATCTCCCTCTCCCTCTCTGGGCGACATACCGTTTGACCTTTTGACGTCCATCGCCGGAGGTGATGATAGCGATGCTACGGCAGTATCCATAGCAACATGTGCTGGGATTGCATAATATCTTGCAAGGCTGAAGAATTGACCGCCACTATTCAGCCTGGTCTACACCACACAGGCATGAAGTGGCTTTTTCTGGCCAGTGAATCCCCACTTTTTGGTCTTTTTAATGTTTTTCCGCACACACATCACACCACATACTCCGGCATGCGCCGGCTGTTGGTAGAGGGGACGGTTTCAAATAGGACACAGGTTGCAAACCGGAACGGACTCAATATTCACTTTCTTTCTTGGTATTTTGATTAGAAAACATAATATGTCACAGTGAGACTACGATGTGTTATACTCCGAGCCAAAATTTCATGGCTCTGAGATGACCAGAAGCGCCATATCAAGCAGGTGAGTTTTTGACGTGTTGCTTCGCACAGGCTTATTGTTACTCTGTATTGGCCGTCGTGGAGCGATAGCAATTACCTAATTTCAGAGCCAGAGTGAATTTGACGTGCACTCTAAGACGTGTCCGGTTTGGAGCCACCTCTGATTTGACCTTTTTTGAAGCGAAAAATTGGGCAACTTGGAGGCAATGGGTCAACACAAAGGAGTGGCTCAGTTCGATTGACTCTGGCCCCAGAGCAAACTTCAACATGCCAGTTTCCTTCCACAAACATATTTCGAGTGAAAAATCAACGCTGATGATCGGGTTGGGTCTATACAAATTTGGCTGTCAAAGCGTCCCGGTATCGAGCCGTCCCCTCTACAGTGTGCACGCGCGCGCACCATTACCGAAACGCTCAATACAAAGAATGAAGACAATCCTCCTCTCTGAGTACAATTCCCCTCTCTGAAAACAGTTCGTTACGCAGGGGCAATTATTTGCATGGATTCAAACAGGGACGGGTCACATGTCATATGGACAATCATGCGGCTTCGCTACATGTACATTTATGATGTACATGGTATATCCAGACTCAGTCATAGGCCACATGCCAGTCAGCCTGGTTTGCTAGGCTGTGGTGTTTGTAAAAAAAGTTTAAAAAAAAGTAAATTATCGTGTCCGTTTCCGAAGGCGAAGGGAACTCACGACGGCCGCTAACAGTAAACACCTGGTAAACCCTAGCGGCAGATGCAGCGCCTAACGGTGGGGGGTGAGTGGATAAGTCTCACAACCACTGGCACAACTTTGTAGGGACCGGCGGATTCTGCTCGAAAAGGTGGCAGATTCTGCTCGAAAAGCAGTAAAATTGGCAGAACCATACAAACCTTATGGCGGGCAATTCCTCGAATTCTGCTCCATTTCTTTATCCACATACCAAACATGCATGAAACTTACCAGAAAAAGTACCGAATTCTGCCATTTTTTCTGCCGGCAGAATCCGCTGGACCCTAGGCACAAGTGCGGAGAAACCCCATTACGCATTAGCTGCATCCATGTGCCCCCTTTTTTGTAATCTTTAAAAAATGGGGGTGATTTTGGACCGGGGTCCGGAAACGCGAGTTCCCGTGTGATAATCTCGACAAATCGGGATACTTGGTAGCAGCCTAGCAGGTATGGAAGAATCGATTCAATCGACCACGACAACCCTCCCAAGACATGACTCATTGATTGTCATAAAGACATAATGAGTACTTGCATGTGACCAGTTGGCAGCGCCGCAGCGGTCGGCACAGCATGTCCAGACGCATTCACGTACTATTCACGTACTGTGCACGTACTACTGCCACTGGCACTACTGGTACTAGCCGCAGAGTCCCCTGTCTGATTGTCCAAACTGGCAAAGCGGCTACCTTCAAGTCCCTTGCCTTGTTTTAGTTGTTTATGCCTTGACTTGACTGTCACTATGCCACAGTATGGTATGTGTGACTGGCTGACCCTCCTCCGGATCTCCACTGACCATGCTGACAGTGGCTGTCCAAGACAAGAGTCAAGACCTAACTCTTCAAGAGTCCAAGACATGAAACTCTGCAAGTAACGTACTGTGTGTAGAGAGGTAAATCTGGCAATGACGTACGACAAGGCGCGGCGGTCTGCCAGGTGCCGTCCCCAATCCTGGACCCGCACCGCACTTTGATATCCCTCCTCCTACGTCACGTACTAGTACCTGGTGACAGGTCAGCAGCACTAGGCCTGTTGTGCTGGCTCTAACCACACACTGTACTTGTACTAGCTCTCTACAAATACTACTATATAATTATACTAGTACTAGTACATGATTGTACTGATGTACATGTAGTAGTAAAATGTAGCTCTCTTCTCACCATGTACCACGGTCTCAGCGGTCTCAGCGCTAGCTACACTCAAGTCACCATGGTCAAAGTGTCGATGAGATGGAATGCGTGGATAGCGTGGGCGTTTGGACACGTGAGGTCGGTCCTTTGTATGGATGCCAGAATGGCGCAGGGCAGGGCAGGCAGGGGGCATCCGATGATCCGGCAAGGATATCCTGACTCGTGTAGTGTAGTGTGCTGTGAGTGTGAAACTGAAATCGTGTCGTCGATGGACGCAACGACCCTGCACTCGCCACACTCAGCCCCGGCGCCGGCATGCGCGGCACCACACATGCACAGTCGACTGACTCTCTGTGTAGTCATGAATCATGATGCATGTACGACTACTGAAACGCTATCTATGCAGTCCTAGATCCTTGCACTAGCACTTGAAAGACTACAGTCAGTCAGTGAGGCTACACTACCTAGGCTAGGGCTAGGCTAGGCTACAGCCAGTGCGGCGGACGGTAGTTCTACACTACATACAGACTCAGTCAGTGATATACACCCGATACTATTACTAGTGATAGTGATACAGCCGCTACGAGACTTCGAGAGAGACAAAAGCAACAGCCACGCAGAAGCCGTCCAGATATCAGTTCATTGCAGTTTGCAGTTTGCAGTTCGCAGTTTTAGTCCGAGAAAGACGCTTTCACCTGGCAAAGAGTACCTAGCGAGTGGATTGGAGCACGCTGAGCCAGCAAGATGGCGACCATTGCCAGCCTACTGTTGGTTGCGTTAGTTGCCGTAAGTTTGCGCACGTAGTTGCTGTTCGCTGGCTCTTTGTTTGGTGTTTTGTAGATCGCGTTTCATACTGTCGTTCTCGGTTCGGGGTTTTGTGTTTTGGCCTTATCTCCTCCGTCAGGTGGCGAGTGGAAGGTCACCAGCGATCGATGTTGTTCAGCCATCGGAGATCGTTACCTCAGGTAAGAGCTGCGATCGATCGCGTAGCTGCGTGAACATGGTGAATCCGCCTGCGCTTTTTGCTGGTGGTGGGTTTGTGTGTGTTTGTGTGATGTCTGTTCGTAACATTGCGACACATCCTATGTGGTGGTGTCGCTCAGTCATCTACGCTGAGCATTCACAGTCGCTAGTGCCTACGTGCGAAACTGCGTCGATGGCGAGCGCTATTTCCTGATCTTGTAGCGTTCTCCCTATGTTGCTGTGCGCCTCTGCCTCTACTCTGGTGAGCGGGAGCATTCGCTGAGGTCCACCACCACCACCAGGGCAGGAGGTGTTATTCGCACCGGAGCTGCCTGTCCCAAACCATGAAAACTGGCTGGATGATCAGTCACGGATTGCCAGTACTGCAATGGCAATCGCATGGACTTTCGCCACTCCAGGCTCGCATTATGCGCTATCAGTATCACAGTCATCAAAATGGATATTGAGAATGTGTGGAAGTAGTAACTAATACTTGAAGTGCCAGGAAGAACCCCCGCACCTTCCGTACTGCCCTGCAAGGATTTGTTGGAAGGCAGTGGTGGATCGGCAGGGATATCCCCGGGAATGGCAGAGTGTTGTTCGTAGACATCGCTGTGTGTAGTGTAGTGTTATCAGTAGAAAGGTAGTTTTCAGAGTGACACGACAGGTACGAACCTAGTCGGGGGAAGATCCTTCAGCCACTGCTGTTCGTAGACCAGTTTCGTGCATTTGTATGTGCGTGAGCGACTTTTCTTTCCGCTGTCGCTATCTCCCCCTCTATTTCTCTCTCTCTCTCACACACACACACACACACACACACACACACACACACACCACACACACACGCCACACACACACACGTGAGCGCGCACACGCATACCCTCTCGGACTGGTACACTTCAGCTAGCGATGGAAGCTTTCAACGCGCTACTCGTTTTACTGCGTTTGACGGCATCGGCATCGCAAGGATTTAGGTGCTTGGCTGGTTCGTGTATAGACATTCCTGTTCAGCTCATCAGGCGCTACGACCGTCAGTTGTGTTTTCCGATGCAGCTCGCTATGTAGCTGATCGAGCGGAAAGTTCTCAAACGAAATGGCGAAAAGAAGAGTTTCCCGCAGTGATTCTGTATTTTTGCAACTGGTGCAAATGTTGTTCGTTTCAGCGCGACCGCTCTTGTTGATTTTTGCAGCGTGCGATGCGGAAAGGTGTGTGTTTGTGGCACCTTCTGTCGGCGTAAGCAAGTGCTCTTGACTGGCATGAGAAACAAGCACTCTACTCGGCCATTAGATGAGCGGTTTTGGTTTGGTCTGGACACTAAAATTATACTATGGATCAGGCGGCATTTGCATGAACAGTTGCTTCGGAGGGTGTCTTCCGTGCGTACAAGTACAAGCTCGTACACAAACGTAGACTAGCGATCCAGGAAGCCACTCCATGGCGCATCTGGTGAGCGCTCTGCCACTGGTGCAGCCCTGGCGTGTTGATAGGGTAATGCAGTATCTCTTGTTGTGTGCTGCTCAGCTGGATTTTTTGACGATGGGGGGGGGGGGGGGGCTGGGGCGACCGACACCTTATGTGCGTTGTGCACGAAGCAATGCACTTCATCATGATGCTCCCTCAGACCTCACAGAAGAGGAAATAGTGGACCAGTTCAGTATCATGTAGATGATGTACAAGTACAATGGTACAGGTCCTCCCTCGTTATAACGAGTAGTACATAAACCCCGTTAGTAAATAGAAATCTGAAATCCCCTGGCGAAACGTGGTCTATACAACTGTTTACAGGTCCGGTTACAACGTAATCCGTTAGTACATAAAATCCGTTATAACGACCCTTTGCCCAGGTCCCTGGAGTGCCAAACCCTCAGTATAAGATAATATTGACCATGCAGGACCAAGGCCAAAACACGTAGGATAAAGCAGAAAGAGAAAACGTATTATGTCTATGTATTCGTGAATATGGACGATCCTTTGCAATGTTTGCATCCAAGGAAGAGTTATATTGGAGATTTTCAATTATCTTATAACGAGTTGAAGCATCGATAATTTATGTTGTATCGAGGGTAGCCCGGGTAAGTACGAAGTAGTGCCTATTTCACCTTTAGCTGCAAGTCCTGCTACAAGATAAGTCTCGTTATAAGATAACTTTTTCGATGGCCCAGAGATTATCTACTAACGAGGGAGGACCTGTACATGTACCAAACTGGATAGAACCTGCACACCACCAGGGGGAAACAGGAAAGACTCTGCGTTATGGTATCCCATTTTGACCTGGGTTATACATGAATGTGCAGTAGTGCCTGGGCTGTAAAGGTCAGATTCGTATGAGTTCTGGCCATTGCCTGCCCATGAAGTTAGTGCTGCTGCACCGACAAGTAGCATGGTTGGCAGGGGGGGGGGGGGGGGGTTGGGATTTCTCTTCCCCGTGCAAGGTCCAGTTACCTAGGGAAGCACTAGTTCCCTCATGGATGACATTCCG
Organism: Sycon ciliatum; assembly: GCF_964019385.1. NCBI lineage: Eukaryota > Metazoa > Porifera > Calcarea > Leucosolenida > Sycettidae > Sycon > Sycon ciliatum. Next base: position 1,430,101 of record NC_088651.1, on the reverse strand, counting down.
ACTTCATCGCGCGCACGCGTTCACACACACACACACACACACACGCATACATGTTCACACGCGCACATGCCCACGCACACACAGGAGGTGAACATACCGCTCGGGTTGTTTGTAGCTGTTCAAACGGTAGTTTGCAGAATGATGCGTCGATGGCCTCGATGGTGTTCCTGCTTCTTGTCACAGTGTGATGAAAAAACGTCACTATTTGCGAGCTGTCGTTATTCGTGTGTTGTTGAAAGTATGCAGTCAAGATAGTTACTACATCTGAGGATTCTGTCTTTACACGCGAGTTGCTGACTGTATGCTGAAGTTTTAGAGGCCGTGTATAAATATCGAACTTTTTTTTAGTGTTGAAACGAGCGTATCTATAACAAACGAGCGATCAGTTCCACTAACGAGGAAGCTATCAAGCGAGCTAACGAGTTTCATTGATGTGGCGAATATGATTATTTTTTTGAATATATTTTTTTCTAAGTTCGATTTTTTTCAGCTGGTTCAAATTATCACCGCCGGCGCCGGCATTTGGGGTTGCTGCTGCTTCACTTCGGACTGCTGGTTGGTGTCGAGATGTCTTTTCAGCGCCGTCGTCGATTAGCCTTTGTAAGAATAGACCGTTTTGCAAAGATTGCAAGTAGCCCTGGTCTTCGCTGCATCGCGGGAGAAAACTTCTAAACGACTGAGCGTAACTTTCACTCGAATGGAGGGGTGACCGAAGCATATCCTGCAACAGGTCAGCAGATGCGGAACAAGACATCAGTAGAGTCCACCAAAGCTGCAACGACAACTGAAACAACTCAAGTGTCGTGCAGGCATACAGTCACCTGTAACTGCGAGTGATTTTCACTTTGCGCGGGATCGGGACTGGACTCTCGATCGACCGGGGAGTCGTAAAATATTTTACGACTCCCCGGTCGACATGTACTGCTATGTGTACGGAGTGCGGTGTACGGTGTTCGTTAGTGCAAACGAGCTGGCCGCACAAACGAGCCGAATTTCTGGCGAGCGAGCTAACGAGTATCCGGTGAGATCGTTTCAACACTACTTTTTTTAACCATCCGAATCGGTTCAGTTTATATCCAACCCCTCCCTCCCTCCCCCTCAAAACGTAAAAAAATGTTGACATATGCATGCACGATACAACAAAAGTTGCAAGTGTGTCACTGCTCCTACATGTATCAATGTTTTCGAAACGAAATTGGTCAACCCCTCCCACCCCATACGGTTTTGTGAAAAATGTTCCACGCTTATGGACGACCCCTTACAATACTTTTTTTTTTTTAAACTTACATTCACCACCAGCAGTACTTGTACTGTAGAGTGTAGTTGGTAGGTTGTGTTTCTGTTGGGGACTTGGCACTGCACATGAAAAAAGACACGAATAGGCAGACCGGCCAATAGGATGATATGGTGTACGGATGCTAGGAACTGAGTTGTACTCTGTGTACAGTACGAGTATTAGAAAATGAATGTACTACAAGTATGCAATTATTTCGGCTAGCTGTGAATACTCTATTATTTCAGAAATTTTCTATTTTCGGTTTGAGGGCAAAAGGCCAGGTTAGGTGAATAGAAAATTTAGGTACAGAGAAACAGTTCCCTATTGGATTATGTGTGTTAGTGTTTGTTTGGTGTATTGAAATTTTAGGTATGAAACAGACCACCGAAGTCCCGAAAATAATAGTGCACCGGAAATTTGTGAAATTTAATTACAGTAACCCTTCAGAGTAACAGTGTACTGAGTCTGAGTGTAGTCTGTCATGACATCACTGTCTGTGTGCCTGGAATGTTTTATTACGTCATTAGCCTTTGTTTGTGGGCAATGCATGCATGCATGTGCTTATCAGTGGCTAGTGTTGCATTGACTGGCTAATGAGTGCGTGGGTGGGTGAGTGGGGACATTGTACACACACACACACCACACACCACACAGTCCACAATCATGGTACACATACTAGTAGTCACAGTGCAGCAGGCAACACACTGTGTGTGTGTGTGTGTGTGTGTGTGTCCCGACACTTGTTTTACCGTATATTCTCTATTATAAGCACAGGTCTCCATTACTAGCACGGTCTCTAATACTAGCACACTGTGAGCACCTTTCGAAACATTATAAGCACAGTCTCTATTATTAGCACGGTCTTGGTAGAAATCAATGCTGCATGCATGATATCCAGCATGTATTTCTTCTTGCTCTGTATGGATGTATTGGTTGAAAAAATATAAGCACGGTCTCCAATATAAGCGCGGTCTCCAATATAAGCACGGGGTAGAGGGGTGTTGAAAAAATATAAGCACGGCGCTTATAATAGAGAATATACGGTATTCTGGTCCTGGGATGATTGCATGCACTGTATGTAATTGTTTGACCCAAGTACCTGGCAGCCTCTCTCAAGTGCCTGGCTGCTGTAATGCCATGTGACACTGTATCTGTACAATAATGTTGTATTGCTGGGGGCTAGTACGGCAGTAAGGGGGTAGGGAACATGATGAAGATCCTGTTTGCACCAGGTGCTTGTAGATATTGCACTGCTGTCTGCTGTTTGTGTTTATGGAGAGGTTTATGGAGGGTTGTTTATGGAGGGTTGTTTTCCTAGCTTGACGTCATTACAGTGGTTTCTTTATAATCCAGCAACATTAAGTTTATAGAAAGGAAATTCTGCTGGATTAGGGAGGGTGCTGGATTAACGAATCTGATTTTCTGCTGGAGTGTGCATTACGAGGACCTTTTGGTTACTGAAAATTAGGGCCGAAACGATTGCCCATTTTGCCTTAACGATTAACCAATAACACTAACGATCGATTTATTGGTTTTACCGATTTTCCGAACAAGTTTTATAAGTGTCATGTTGGACATCAGTATACGGCAAAAAAATTAAAATTTGTTCAACTATAATTATAGGTACGTATGGGTGAAAGATCCACAGTTCCTCTGCCATTAAACATAAACGATCAGTCGTCTGTCTTCTACAATGGAGAGGGGTCAACTGGAATCGACAATCCAGTCGATGATCGACTCCGTCAACATGCCTGAGCGCCTGCTGTCGCACGTTCGCAAGTTACCTGTGCCGAAGAACGACGTGACGGGCTTCATTCCAGCACTGTTATGAGCATTGTCACTGCGCTCAACATTGCTGGTAGTCGCCGTTGCTGTTGACTGTTTTGCTGGTCCTTTCCCTACCGCAGCGGCGTACTGGTCTTTGTGAGCAGAAATCAGGTGCTGGAACAAGTTGGTTGTGCCGCTTTGACGGACGAACTCGCGGCTGCACGAATTGCATCTCGCTACGCTATCAGCTTCCTCGAAATATGCCCAAGCTGGCGATCTCTTGGTCAGACTAACTTTCGCTTTTCCAGGCGGCAGGATTGTCACTGCTCTCCTCGCCAAAAAATCAAACACCAACTGTAAGTTTTTGACAAGAACTGAACAAATTAGAAGGCCGGCAGCCATCCTCACAGTTTCGCTACAACCTAATAGTAATGAAGCTTTCCGGTTGTTACATTTTCCGGCTACGCTGACTAGTGCAGTGAATGTAGTGACTATGTACGACTACGAGTACCCAAAAAGGATCAAGCGCGCAATGATTGTACGGACCTGAAGCTACGGCCGGCTCACCTGTACTTCGACGTTCATGTACTTGTGCGCATGACACGCGTGCATGATGCTATGCATGGTCTGCATGTACTGACGTCATGACAGCTGGCTCTCGCACTGTACAGTCATAATCGTTATCGATCATAACGATTATCGATTTCATCCATAACGAGTGATATACGAGTAATCGGTATAATCGTTTCGGCCCTACTGAAAATGGTGCTGGGTTTTTCTCTCTACAAAATCCACATATCTCCAGGCACTGGGGTGAATAATGGAGTGTGGTGGCGGGGCCCATTTAAAGACCACCTGCCATTAAAGACCGCTTTTTCTGGCCCCAAGGGATGCTTGTTAGTCACAGGTTTTCTTCTATTTTACAATCAACTTACGGTCGTTGCTTTTCGTCTTCTTCTTGTTGTTCCCGTGTAGATTGCTATGAACGAGCTCAGCCCCACCTTCACATGATGCATCTGTCACTACACGCGCACAGACATCGCGTACACGATCAGTGCCGTCGCTCACAGCAGGAGCACAACGAGTTCTACGCGGCGCAGAAGGAGCGTCTGCGTCAGACCATCGAGGACTGTGAGCGCAGTGCTCACAATCTGGCGGCGGGGACGCCAACGGCTGCGGCAGAGCTCGAGGCCTCGTAAGTATTGATGGTGTCATTGTATGATGTCATTATGATGTCATCATTAGTTGGTTGTTTACGGTAATGTCGGTCGCCGAAGAACGGAGGCCTGAATAACGAGCAGGCTAGGATTTCACCAAGCGCAGCATACCAATATATGTTTGTGCCTGTGACTCAACTGTGCTTAGACTAGCACCTGAAAAAGAAGAACGGCTGGTGCGTGTGTGTGTGTGTTTTTTGTGTTTGTGTTTATGCGCGTGTCGGCGACTGCGCGTCCACCTGAAACCCATTGTGCATATCTCTCACCTTCTACTTCAGGTGCCACGAGGCGGAGGCCAAGATGCGTCAGAGTCTGGGTGACCACGTGTCCGGTGCTGCCGACCTTCATGAGCAGTGTGCTCGACGTCTGCGTCAGGTGCACAAGAGAGTGCAGTCGGCCGGACAGAGTCTCTTCCACGTCCTGGCTGGATGTGCACCGGAGCACGCGTGCATCCTCCTCAGACTGTCCAAGGCTAAGATGCAGCGGGTAAGAAGAGAGAACTCCTTCACGGTGTGTATGTGTGTGTGTGTGTGTGTGTGTGTGTGTGTGTGTGTGTGTGTGTGTGTGTGTGTGTGCGTGCGTGCGTGTGTGTGTGCGTGTGCGTGCGTGTGTGTGTGTGTGTGTATGTGTGTGTAGATTCCTTTAGAGTCTCTCTCCCCTCTTCCGGGAGACCCACGTGACCAGTTTTGGCAGTTAGCAAGTACAAGTGTGTGTGTGTGTGTGTATGTGTGTGTGTGTGTGTGTGTGTGTGTGTGTGTGTGTGTTTGTGTCACTGTATGTGTGTGTGTGTGTGTGTGTGTGTGTGTGTGTGTGTGTGTGTGTGTGTGTGTGTGTGTGTGTGTGAGAGAGAGAGAGAGAGAGAGAGAGAGAGAGAGAGTGAGTGAGTGAGAGGGAGAGAGAGAGAGAGAGAGAGAGAGAGAGAGTACGGAGAGAAACAATGCTGCAACAATCACTATACGCTACACTTTGGGCCCGGGACTGTGTGTCTTGCCACGTGGACAGCACTGTACGCCACATGTACGAGCGGTGATGCTCTATGAAATCCTATCGCGTGAGTCAAGTGCGTGCAGGTGTGCTGTTCATTCCCAGTCCTGCAAACAATGGGATGTGCACAGGAGAGCGAAGGTCGCAAACATTACTCACGCGATTAGGTGTCATTGAACAGCACTGTACAAGCATTCCTCCCCTCCCCCCCCCCCCCCCCCTCCCCCCCCCCCCCCCCCCCGCCTCCGATCACACTTTCAACACAATTCTGTTCATGGGCTGTGTGTGTGTGTTTTCCTGTTGGCTGGCAGCTTTCCAGCTCTGTCCAGGGACTGGCCAACCTTGACGTTGGTGAAACGTGTGCTTTGCCCAGTGAGCGGCTTGGGCACAAGGTGCGTCGCATGTGCGAGCGATTCAGCACACAACAAGCCATCGTCAACGAAGCCAGCTCCAATGTTTATGATGAACTTCACGAGACATTGGACAGCCATTGTGCTGGGTAAGCGATTGATCATTGACGCCTGCTTTGCGGGAAAGCCGAAACTAATAAGATAATTTTTAAAGAGCTACGACTGCGCTCAACAAACCTGATACAATGTCTCCTTGCCGTCAGCGACTTCTTCATGCGTGTGTGTGCGTATATGTTCGTATATGTGCGTGTATGTGTGTGTGTGCGCGCATGCGCGTGTGTGTATGTGCATGCGTGGTATGTTTGCCCGTATCTCCAGTATAATATGCAATGAACACCAAGATGATGATGTTGATATCATGATTGAGTCTATTACACTGCATCATTCACTCAGACTGAAGTCATGTTTTTCTCGCATTCAATTTGCATTTCCGTGTGTGTGTGTGTGTGTGTGTGTGTGTGTGTGTGTGTGTGTGTGTGGCTGTGTGTGTATGTGTGCATACATGCCTGTCTGAGTGCGTGCGTATATGCATGTCTATGTGTGTGCGTATGTACATGTGTGCGTGTATGGGTGGCGGTACGCATGTATGTCTGCCTGTTTCCGTGTCTGGCTATGCGTCTGTTCCTAATCTGCAGTTCAAGAGCGCAGGACCGTGACATGGTCACTGGCGAACACGAAATTGTGACTGAGGAGGTGCGGTTGTTCGAGGAGGACCCAACCACTGAGCAGCAGTTTGTACCAACGTTTGTTCCGGAGATCCTTCCCGAGATGCCAACTCTGCCAGTCGAACCCAACTACCCGGCCGTTACCGAGGAGGTGAAGAAGGAGGTAAGGCGACGTTTCTTGTGTGTGTGTGTGTGTGTGTGTGTGTGTGTGCGTGCGTGTGTGCGTGCACATGTGTGCATAGGACGTGGTGAGCACCATTGATAAATATAATCATAACCACTACTAATTGCTTTACCCCCATTTCTAACACTAAACTGATTACTGGCATGCTCAATTGTATTCTCACTTTGCACCACTTGCCTTTAGGCGCTGTTACCTTTCACAGTTAAACGCTGACTCGTATTGTCGCTACTGCTGCCGCTGTTGTTCCGTTGTGTTTTAGACGAGCAATGGTTGGAACCCACTGTGGGGTCTTGGCCCTGTTCAGATCAACAAGAACATGCCAGCTGGACAGGAAGTAAGTATAGTGCACGCTATCAAGTCAGTGTGTGTGTGTGTGTGTGTGTGTGTGCGCGCGCATGCGTGTGTGTGTATATAATGTGTGTTACACGATAGGATGTGAACCAAAACCAATTTCTGTCCTTGTAACTATTAATGATCAGGCTTGCTGACGGTATTCGATATTCATATTCTGTTTGTCCGACGACCGATTCGCTGCAGGATATTGGTTTGATGGAACCAGAGCAAAAGCCGGATGGTGGGGACGGCGATCACGATCATGACCACGACAAGCAGAGCGATCATCACCGCCACCACAAACGTCGCTACGTCACAGTCGCCGTGGCTACGGGCTGCGTCTGCGTTGTCGTGTGCGTTGCCGTGGCGGCGTTCACTGCCAACGTACTGCGCCGTCGCTATCGTAACTCCATCCAATCACAGCAGCCGGAGAAGAGGAACGACGTCGCCAAGAAGGCCCTCCTGGACGAGGAGGAGGAGATCCGGAGCATCGAGCAGAAGGGCTTCGAGAACCCCACATACAACTTCTTCGAGCACCTCCAGGAGGAAGCATGAGCAACAGGTGGTGTTGTTGGTGTTGCCGTTGCTGGGAATGGTGGAGTGCTGCCAGCTTGACTTGTAATCGATGTGTGTGGCGTTAACCTCGCCTCCGTTGTCTCGCACACTCTCACGCATTCTTTCTGTTGCCTCTCTCTCTCTCTCTCTCTCTCTCTCTCTCTCTCTCTCTCTCTCTCTCTCTCTCTCTCTCTCTCTCTCTCTCCCACTCACTCACTCTCTCTCTCTCTCTCTCTCTCTCTCTCTCACTCTCTCTCTCTCTCTCTCTCTCTCTCTCTCTCTCTCTCTCTCTCTCTCTCTCTCTCTTTCTTAGCTTGCTCTGCTCTCAGCCCTATAATAATAATTCCTTCGGTGGCTGTGTGCCGTGCACGCAGCCACACAGATTCGCCCAATGCACTCGCAAATGCACACAGAACACTAATCTATTGATGCTGCAATATACTGTGCGCCTGCCCACACTCAGTCGCTTCTTGGCTTTCACCCACTGCGGTGGAACACACACTGTCAGTGTAACGTCACGTTCGATAGGTGCCATAACCGTTACCATGGCTACTCTAGTTGCCGACATGTTTTGTTATTGTTGTATCATGACTTAGTTCACTGACTAGCCAACATTCAGAGTAATATGCATGTACAGTACATCGGAATGCTTTATTTTTCGGCGTGCTGCATTGCGTTCATGCGATTCTGCTGCATTGGTAATATAGGATCTATTCGTACGTGTATGTGTGTTTGCTGTTTCGTGTCGTTTCTGGTGGTGTTTGTGGCCCTAGTTGGTTGTGTGGCTTGTGTCGGTTTGCCGTTGATCCGTGCCAGGAAACTGCGCGCGATGTGTTTTAACTAAAACTTGTACTAATTTTCTTCTGCTTATTCTCTTTGATGTTTAGTGTGATTCATCCGTTTGCCCGTCTTGTTCATGTGAGTCTCGCGTCCGTGCGTGAGCCTCCTCTCACATAATAATACTTTGTGTTGACTTTTATTCACGGGTTGGGCCAGAAAAATATTTATACATGACGGTGATACCGGTTGTTTCAAGCAGCGTGCCATGTATGTGTGTGTGTGTGTGTGTGTACATGTGTGTGTATGTGTGTGTGTGTGTACGCGTGTGTGTGTGTATGTGTGTGTGTGTCCACGCGGGGCGGGGGCTAGCGTGCGCGAGTGCGTTCCAGACTACAGTGTATGTAATGGGTCCTTCACACTACGCCCAAAACGAGGCGTACGTGACGCTTTCGTCAGGATAGCCATGACAACATGGAAGGTGGCGGGAAAATCGTACTCCTGATAGTGATACGAAAACGTAAACGACGTATCCAGACCCCTGTACCGAGTTTCGTTCTGCCGTTCCCAGTAGTTTGTGTACAAAAGAAGCTGTACGAGCAGCGTGTGCGTGCCTGTGTGAATGCACCTGCATGAAAACGACGTCTGCCAGCACGTCGTATTCCAGAACGTGACGCGGTTTGTAACGTAGTATGAATAGGCTATAACGGTTATTTCATGTGCCACTAGTACTAGTTCGGCTGGTAACGTGAGGTGCATGTATATAATATAACCTAACCAGTTGATTATATGGGAAATATAAACCTGTATACAAACCGAGGCGAAGCCGAGGTTTGTATACAGGTTTATATTTCCCATATAATCAACTGAGTAGGTTATATTATGCTTATACTGAGCTGATATACAAACTCCCCTAGTGTGATCCTAAAAAAAAAGGAGTTTATATACCAGTTTATACACCAGTTTATATACCAGTTTATATACCAGTTTATATTCTCGTCATCGAAGTACCTGTTATATGCAAAATACAAGTCTGGAGTGTTGTGTGGGGAGAGATGGGAGTTTGTATACAAGCTCAGTATAAACCGTCATATACATAGCTGGATAGTGTTGGGTCTGTTGCCAACGAGCCTGAAAGCTTGGCTGCTTGAAGGCCGGGTAAGCGGGTGCAATGATTATTGAAAAATAATGAAAATCATAGTGTACCTTTAGTGTACCTGGTGCCGTTGCTGGCTTCACTTCAGTGTTCATATCATTGTACTTTCTATCGACGCACACTTTCTATCGACGCACACTTTCTATCGACGCACATACCCAATCTGCGGACAGAACTGTTTCGTCCTTTGTGGACTCATCAGCGCGCTAGCGGACTCCTCAGCGCAGTACAGAGAAAATGGGGTCAAACCTGTTATCAATGGAAATATATTTTCCAAAGCCAGATTTTAACCACCTGTTGCCCAATGAGCTACTTCGGACTAGTGTAGTGAAGCACGGATCCACTCTGCTTTGGCCACCCACACTACATGATTGTACTGAAGACAAGTGAAGTATAGCAAGTTTTATGTTCACTGGGGGCAGGGGTAAACTTTATAATGCAGTTGGTTCAAGGGCGGATACCCTGATGCCCTCAATCCTTTTTTGCACCTAGCCGTCACCCACTTCTGAGCCTGAGGTGTGCATGCCATGGCATTTATAGTGGGATCATTTCCAAGTCCACCCAGAGTTTGGGGAGTTCAGCCTTCAGGGCCATCACTATCAGCCGCTGGGCGGTTCGCCAGTACTGAGTCATCTTTGCAAGGGTGAATCCCCGGCAACGCTGGCTCAAAACTGAGCAGGCCAGGGAGGGGTGCATTCTTGATCTTGCAGGTAACTGGATTGCCGGGTGGACAGACTCAGTTCGATTGACTTCTCGTGTGCTCTGTAATGTATGGCACGGTCGCGAGTTCGGTCAAGTGTCACTGAGCGTCGCAGTGAGTGTCAGGTTGGTGGGAAGAGAGCGATGGCGAGCTCCAGGGTTGGGAGCAACCAACTTTCTTCTTCTTTTCTTTCCTTTACTAGCAAACATAGCGGCGCCCTACTAACAATCGGGGAAAGAGGACAAGTTTTTAGAGAAGTGACACTGGATAAAAAGACAAGGGGGAGGGGGGGGGGGCGATGTGCCGATGTGGTTGGCGAGGCTCATCCGACCAGAGCTAGAGGTGGTCTGTGGTCGATGAGGAAGCAGACTGTAATACGATTTCCTGGCAAAACCGGGAAGCAAAGGAAAAAAAAGAGTAGATCGACCACGATGGGACTCGAACCCACAATCTTCTGATTCGAAGTCAGACGCCGTATCCATTGGGCCACGCGGTCGTACACATTTCTACATAATTCTCTAACCCACTCTGTCAGTATGCATGGTGAATGGTTTTGAACGCTTGTGGCTCAATGTAGCTGAACCATCGGACCTTATTTGTCAGCTTGGATCACGTGATCTATCCAGCTGCCGCGTGCGGCAAACAGCCCAAATAGCGCTAACTCTGGCCTGCGAGCGTTTGCTGCGACTAGCGCGCTAGCGCTCGTGACATACACAAACGCGCTAGCCAGAATGCTTTGACTTTGATGGCTTTCAGCTTCTATTTTTTGAAAAGTAGCGCGCTCAGACCAGCTCGCTCACTCTTTTCCTCTTCCATTTTTTAGGGCAATTGTTTTGTTTGATAGACGAAGCTTAGGGTCTCTTTGGGTTTGCAACCCTTACCCTCCTGGAAAAAATCATAGTTGCTAGACTGCGACACTTCAGACCAGGTACTATTAGAGCCGCTAATGGACGACGAGCTATTTTCCGCTATCCGGAGCTCAAGCATTTGGGCCGCTAAATGGACGAGACTCCTGCGGCAAAGGATGCAGAGAATGAGGAGAAAACACTCGTATGGAGCAGGGAGTAGGTATTGTACTACTTCCTGGCATGGAGCACTGAGAAGCGGTAAGTCTTAGGGCAATTCTTAGCCAGTAATTACTTTCTCGCCATAATTATGTTCTCGTTTTTCGTGTCTTCTGTAATGCCAGTACACTAGCAGTACGACTACACTGTAGGCGAGAGTCCATAAGCCAGAGTGTGCAGCTCTCCATCTCTGCAGCATAAACAAATTAATGACAAATTTCCTTTGCCTAAGGGCTGGGTTCCACTGCCGCTCCGCCGCACATCATCCACGGCATGAAACGTCATCATTACGAGCTGGTCCAGCGAGGCCGCGGCTCATCACCAGCTTTCGCTTCGCTGCTTGATACAAAAAAATGCAAGCCGCGGTCACGGCTTGCATTGTTTCCCGCACTTAATTGTTTTATTCGGGGGAATTTTAATTCGTTGCACAGGCCAGAACACGAGGATTTTTTTGGATTTCACGCGCGCGCAGGCAGGCTAAATGTCATCAAAAAACGTCGAGCACGATCGCGGTACCGTGAATGGCGAGTGTCACTGGAACCGCGCCGCTCTGCTGCATGCAGCCAAGTACCGTGGAGCAGCGGAGCTGCGGAGCCGCAGTGGAACCCGACCCTAACCAAACTTATAGCAATTTGAAAATGTTTGACAATTTTTCATAAAAAACTTGACAACATTGTTCTTCTGTAGAGTGCCGCTGGCAACTCCATCGATGAACTCCATCAATGAGCGCAGGGATAAAGTTTAGAAACCCTTCGAGCGAGAACGTGTTTTCAAAAAGGAAGCACAAATATGCCGCGTAACTTCCCCTCTAGTATGGCCCCATCAAAGCCACTCGCTGACTACTTACCAGTAAAATGGGGTTGGACGGTTGTCAGATTAGCTGATATGTTTTCTGCCAACACAACCATAAGCAGTTGTCAACTCTCAAGACTAAAAGAGCTTGCGAAGAAAGTGAGAAACCTTGGCTATGAAAGCACATGAAGCGTCAGAACATAATCGAGCAAACTTGGACCTAGATTACCAGTGTCTGCTCCAGAGCCGGGTCAGTGACCCTGTTCGTGAGTACTTGGACCCTTTGGAAAAAGAACACTGGGTTACCTGCGACCCGGTCGGAAGTCCTGTCGAGTACTATACTTTTTTATACTTCGAGGGTATACCGCCACTGACAGGCTGCATACGCGTGCAGATGCGTGCGGCCAGAGTGCCCAGTGCGAGTACGTTCATACATGTACATGTACAATCATGTACATCAGGAAGTCGAAAGTAAGTTTACGACTCCCTGACACACAGTAGCCGCACTTGAACGCATCTGGCTCTGGCCCAGTGTTGCAGGAGTTGTGCCAGGTAGACGTGTACCCGGTTTGTGTTAAATCCTAGAGCAGGTACTGCATACCCTATCATATCTGTGTACATGGGTATACAGAGTCAGTGTTGTTGCGTCCCACTCAGCACCCTTCTGGTTCATTTCGGCACCAGCACTCTTTGCGTATGCAGAGCTGAGTAGAGTGCAAGTTCGGACCACAAGTACACTGTAGCAGCTTGTAGCAAACCTAACCTGTGCCGTTATGCACGGTACTTGTGTGCATCTACTTCATCCCTGAGTAACACACCTGGTATATGGTGCACAATAGGGCACAGTAAATAATCAGCATGCATCGCAGTTTTCTGCAACATATTCCTGAAGTCACTTTACACCTCAGAAGAATTGCGTCGCTGACTGGAATTCGATACCGGTTTAGTTTCTCTCTGGGTCATTATGAATCATAGAAAACCCGTCATAGAATAGGTCCAAGCTAAAGTACCGTATCACCATGGTAATTCCTGGAAATTCGGTGTGTTTTCTGCCTTTTGTTAAACAAGCAGCAATGTGCAACAGAAATTACCATGGTGATACAGTAGATTACCGTGTGAAGCGGTGTGAGATGCAGCAAAGGTGAGCCTGTTACTGTGAGTCTATGCCCTAAACAATAAACTTTGCCGTGGGATGATTATCCTTGGGCTGCACACTCTGCACACTTATTGCTAGGTATATCATTGGTCTTGTTCGGATCGTCCATTACGTTTGCAGCTGTTCAAACTTGTTTTGTTGTGTATTACTTTATTGATTTATTTATTCTACTTGCCTTTCCTATCTTCTTGTGTTTTAGCATTAGGCGATTTGATCGCAGGACAAGAGAGGAGCTGATGGACGATCTCTCCAATGTTCCTCTTGGTTCGGAGCGGCGCCGAGTGCTGACGTTGGGACTTGGGTAAGGATGAGTGTTCCCTCATGTTTACAAGTTATCCGTTTTGTCCAACACTAACGGTTATATGCAGAATACTGCTGAGTCAAAAATGTGCAACAATTAGCACAAAAACTGACTGATGAGATCATGACATTCAACGACCTGATGTTTAGCTGCATCACGTTTATATCCGTAAGTGTTGGACAAAACGGATAACTCGTAAACTGATGGTCCTCTTTTTTAATTTTAATCCTTGGCTCTCCATCCGAGTTCCCTCGTGTGTGTAGCTATTATTATTTTTTTGGTGACAGTCAATTTTTCTTCAGACTTTTCCCGTTTGTGTCTTTCCCTCAAACTAGTCAATATTTTTACTTACTTATTTTTTTGCCCAGGCTCTACATTCTACCTTTATTTTACTTAGACTAGGGTTAGCTGTCCGTTTACCAGTACTCATCCACACATATGTGCACATAGGGTCTACACAGAACTCTATCAGTAGATATTTTGTGTATAGGGGGTTGTCTATCACCGAGATAGCACTATATACTCGCATTCTGTGTGTTCTCTGGTAGCTATGTCCCTTGGAGACTGTACGGTGTCAGTGTGGTGACCGAGGTCAGGCCGTGTCTGCACTGGCATCGTCAACTTTGCCTACTGCTACGTGCTCCCCAGTGCTCCATCTGTGTCCTGTAATTTGTTTGGGGAGGGGGGGGGGGGGCAATACCGGTACTTCAGGTGCAGGGGGCAAGGGGGGAATGGGGTGGGGGACATCATGCCCCCCAATGAACCTCTCCAGGCGTTGTTCTGGAGTAGACTAACCATAGGCGGAGTGTACACATGCAGCACATAGTTTGGGAGCTAGAACGCGATCGGACTCAGGCATATTCAAAGGCAGTCTATTGTGATAGTAGTCCTGGACTGATCTCACTATGATGATATAGGTCGTGCCCAGCATCACAATGCCAAACATTATAAATGACTGTTTTGTTTGCCTGAGGGGCTAGATGAGCATGCGGCTAGACTGCCGATGGCAACCAACAGGCTCAAGGCTGTGTTGAGACTTCGTCACGGTGAGCGACCCGAGTCAATTGTTTACTCGCCATGACTAGGCATCGCATTGAGCATCGTATGCCCACTAGTATTATGTCACTGTTCTTAGTCGCCCCGGGGGCGCATGCCCGTTATCAGGAGACTTCTCAAAACACATAAGCCCTGGGTCCTGAAGGTTAGGCCTATTGTTAATCTAAATAGTCCTGGCTACTATCCCGCTGAGTTCACTGACTTTCTACTGAACCCGTATGTATGTGAGGAAAGTGCTGTTCTGACCTCAACTGCGGATTTCATCAACTTGGTAGAAGGTTTGCCTGTGCGGGACGATCATTTATAATTGAGTATAGATGTGACCAGCCTTTACTACACCAACATCCCCAACGAGCTCGGTTGTCGTGGTATGTCACACACAGGTGTACAAGGTGGATGCCCCTCGCCCTTCGTACATGGTTATTAACAGCAGTGACTTCCTTGATGTCAGTCATTCGGAAGAAAAATGAGTTCGTGTATGGTAACGATGTGTTTCGGCAGATCCAAGGGACTGCCATGGGTTCGCCTGCAGCAGTGGTCTATGTCGACATTGTTATGCTGTATTTGGAGAAGCGGTACGTTTTGCCGATCTTAGAGGGGGAGGGTTTAGAGGTTCAGGTTTATAGACGCTTTATCATTGCATGGTTGCGAAGGTCAAGTTCAGCGCACTTTAGATACAAGTAGGATTAATAAGTGTTCGGCCCTCAAGTTTTCTCATGAACTGGCACATGATGGCATTGATTTCCTGGACACCACAGTTTTCCGTAGTAAGGGATACATGGCGGTGAAGCCTCATTTCAAGTTCACCAATCGTTTCCTGTATCTGCTTGTCGGTAGTAACCACCTCTGTAGTATGGGCAAAGGTGTGTTCACTGGGGAGTTGATCCATATCCGTCGGTCTTCGACCCTTGACCACCACTACGAAGCTGCTGCCGAGCGGCCGAAGCAGGCTTTCCGGGCCCGTGTATACAAGCGCTCCATCTTTCATCTTTCAGACCCGTACACTAGGAATGGATGCGCAGGGAAGGTATGTTGGTCAAATTGGCATGGGTTTGGGTTATTTCTGTAGTTGTATACAGTGCTCCTCATTGTATTTACCTGGGCCCGGCCTGCTGTCCTTCGCCCGTTGGTCTTGAGGTCCAGGTGTAGTACCCCTACCATACAGTCCGGTTGCCAGCGCGGTTGTTGTTACACGGTGGAACATCGGCAAGAGGTTGCTTGCTCGTTTGCCTCATGCTCAGTGTCCTCAGGGAGTTAGTATTTTCCTCCTGTTTGGATTTTGCAGTGTCTATGGTGTCGGTAATTGAGTTTTTGTTCTGTATGCTTTTCTGTGGTGTGTGGCCGTTGTTCACACATCTTTATCAAGTTGACTTGCTTCCTGGTGTGGTGTACCCTTTTGTTTTATATTGGTGTTGGTCTGGCTGTAGAGTTCTAGCATCCGTAGCTGCCTCAGGGGGTGCCACTTCTCCCATCAGCGTCGACTAGTCCGCCGGTACGTGGTGCTATATTACGTTTAGTTGTCTGTTCCATCCTGTACGGGCTGTGTCCTGCTGACCACACAGTCTGGGTCTCCATACTTTGCATGTTTTCATCGTGTGTAGTGCTCACACGTACATATATGGACTGTCACACCCATATGTTGTACATGTGGCTGCACGTGTTGTCTCTTTGTCGTACCTGCTGCTGTATTTGTGTCTCTGTGCTGCTGACCCGTACATGCTGCTGCGCTGCTTTGTTGTATTGCTGACACGTGCACCTTTTTGTGCTAATATGATATCGAGTACGCCACTTTTTGTGCTGATGAGGGCACCACTTTCCGATATCATGTTTCCTTTTGCCATGTCAGTTGTCAGTTCTCCCGTCGTCTCCTGAAGTGTAGTAATGAATAGCTCTCTCTCTCTCTAGCTCTAGAGAAAAACCACTTGACTAGTCCGTTTGATGTGTGGCGTGGCGAGGGTATAGTAGAGGCAGCTCGTTCTCCAACCGAGACGACATTTGGCGCCCAACGTGGGGCTCAAACCCACGACCCTGAGATTAAGAGTCTCATGCTCTACCGACACATATATGCACGCGGCACCGTTTGTGCTCCTATCCATTTACATATGCTGCTTTCCACACCTGTGCTGACAGTCGGTACGCACCGACTCTGTACGCATGCACGCACACCATTACATTCTGTTGGCATCATATTAGTGAGGTTTTGCATTCCGAAATTCGGCAAAAGATTCGGCACGTGGGAGCGAGGTCGAAAATGCACACGAAGATGCGGCATGTTTGTTCGGAAAAAGCTCACTTTGCCGAACATATTTTTCGGATGAATTTTCTTGTGGAAGAGCGCTAGCGCGTGATTTATTCAAAGAGGTTTCTTATCTTGGCATGGCTTCGCAGGCGTCTTTGACGACATCAGCATCGTCAGCTACCTCTGATTGCTCCTCTCCACTGCCTGTCTACTCTCTTTCGCCTGGAGTGTCCTCACCGTCATCTGTGTGGCTGAAAAGACTATGGCGATACCCATAAAATTTGATTTGGCCATGGAGTTGGTTTTTCTGAGGCGACTGAGGAGGCAGGTTTGGCCCTCGACTCTTTGGGCGCGATCAAAGTTTGTCGGAATCAGCAAGAAAAGGAGCACGGGACAGGACATTGCTGGTGCTGGGGCTCACGAAATCAAAACACATCATTTTCGACTTGCAAAACAAACGTCGGTGCGAAAATTCGACATTTTGATGTTCGACAAATGACCAAAGAACGCCGAGCCGAAATTCGGAATGCAAAACCTCACTATTGCGGAGCTTTCCGGAGCTCCGAGTTAGTTGTTGTTTGGAATACAGCAAGAGAACAACATTACATTGGCACTGCGAGCAAACGCCTGATCCTCGCCATGTCCCTACTGTCACTACCGCCTCCGGAGCCATTCCCGATCTACAGCAGTCTCTACGACGCTGCTGCCCATTTTCCTGCCTGGGAACGGTGTTTCCAAATCTATGTCGCAGCAGCCGGCATCTCGGATGACACTCGCCAGAGAGACACTTTCCAGTATGTGGCCGGCAAGGACATCCAGCAGCTCGTCCCTACGTTAGCCAACACTGGCAACGATCTCGACGGCCTCATAACTGCCGCCGCCGACTACTTTCAGTCGAAGCAGAGCCCCAGCATGGCCCGCTTCCACTTCCGGCAGGTCACCCAGCAGCCTGGCGAAACGTTAGACACGTTTTATACTCGTTTGCTGGCATCGGCAACGACCTGCAGCTTCGCCGACGATGCCCAGAAGAACGTGGCTCTCTGTGATCAAATTGTGGCAGGATGCACGTCCGATCCACTCCGCAGAAAACTGCTGGAGACTGCGTCCCTTGATCTCGCCAAGGCGCTCAAGGCCGCCAGAGCATTTGAAGCGTCAGTGGAACAGACGACGGCGTTCCGGCGCACACAAGACTCGATCAATGCCCTCCGTCATCAGCCACCGTTCTACAAAAGGACACAGCCGCCTCCTGCTACTGTTTCAACTCCGTCGCGTCGACCGATGCAGTCTTCGCCACATCCAGCTGCAAACTCGTACCACCAGCCACCTGCCCCAGTCGCCACTCGCGCTCCAGGCCAGCGGGAATCCAGCACATCGCTCTGCTACCGCTGTGGAGAGCCAGGCCACCCTGAGTCACGTCGCTACGCAGTTTTGCACTGTAAACGTCTGCCCATGGGCGTATCGTCCGCATCCGAGATCCTACAGCGCACACCGGACGCCATGGCTCGCTGGCCTCGACGGTGTGAAGAACGTCCACGACAACATCTTCAACTTTGGTAAGAGCGTCGAAGAGCACAACCGACGACTCGCCGCCTGCCTCCAGCGGCTCCAAGATCACAATGTTACACTCAACCGAGCCAAATGTCACAAATGTCACATCCTCAAGCCTCGGCTCAAGTTCATGGTTAGCGTCTACTCCGACAAGGGCATCCGCGCCTCTCCCAGCCACCAGCAGTCTGTGGCTACATTCTCTACGCCATCTTGCGTCAGCGACATACAGAGTTTCCTGGGTCTCACCAACTTCCTCCGCCGTTACATTCGTAACATGGCCGATCTCACCACGCCACTCCCTGCTCTCACTAAGAAAGGTACTGCTTGGCGTTGAACTGATGTTGAGCAGCAATCATTTGATGCACTGCAGAAGGCCATCGCCGAAGACTGCATGCTGCAATACTTTGACCGCAAGTAGCCCTCCGCGGAATATGCTCGTATTTTTACCGATAATTCCTTTGAGCATTGCTCAAAATTACGTCCGATAATTCCCGTAATTCCACCAATAATTCTCACAATAATGCTTTTTTTCTTCCCTTTTTTGCAGATACCGTACCGCTTACGGGTTTTTTTTGCCACTTGTACGGGCAAAAAAATCACGGTTCGCGTGAAACTCGGCTGGAAGCTTTTTTTCTTTCTCTTTTGAAATACCGGGCGATCAACTCATTCAGGATCACAAGCTTTTTCCGGGTACAAATCAGGGTGTTAAAATGGAAAAAATTGAAAAAAGGGGGGCATTGCTCAAATTTTACCGATTATTCCACACAAAGTTGGTTGCTCCAACGAGGAGCACACGCTTCTTGCCGAACTTGACACTTGACTGACTCACGACTGCCATCCGGAGCACACGAGGAGCACGTCGCACCTTCCGCTCGGCAAACCTGTAAGAAAGCACCACTCCCTGCTCAATACACAGTGTTTCGGGGAATTCACCCCTCATCAGTTGAGCTTGAGTAGGCTGAGGAAGATTGTGCCTGAAAAGCACCACTTATATACTGCTCTCCAGGCCAAACCATCACCAGGGATACATACTTACAGAGACGCTTTGTTTCCAGCGCGACAAACACCTAGTGAATCCCCAGGTAGCAGCGTGAGTCAGAGTCGCTCATGGAGTTGTGCTAAACAAACGTTGAGAGCCAGTATAGCTATTCACAACGCTGTCACCTCCAACAACTAGTCGCACGTCCCCAATTATCAGCAAACGGGTGTGCGTTACAGGATTGGCCTGGCAACTTCAAACAGGCACAATCCACTAACGTGGTGCCCCGTCAACTTCAACGGGAACACACCGATACAAACACAGCCCCACAACAGCAAAACGGGAACGCCGTTACAAATATGGTGCCCTGCCAACTTAACGGGAACGCACCAACACAAGCTGGCCTGGCACCTTCAAACAGGCACAACTGACAAAACACGGCATCCAGCAACAGCAAATGGGTAGGTACACCGTTACAAGAACAGTCCATCGCACCAAAATGCTGCTGCCACAACATTATAGCAGCAGCACGCCAGACATGCATACATGGCATTCCCAAAAGCAGATACTTGGAGTCAAATTCATCCATCACACTGTTTGTTAGGGCTGAATTTTCCAGTGACAATAGCAAATCCCACCTAAGGCACATGTGATGAGATCTGTACACCAACTATCGTCACAGAATCAATGCACATTAGTAGAGCATAAACACTCACTTGCGCTCATACCCTGTCACGTAGAGATGCTACTCTACGTGTACTGTTCCGATGTCCATTGGGGTGGTATGCCGGCCACTTGCCAGATGTAGAGCTTCTAAGCCGTACTTTGCCACCGTCTGCTTGCCGTATCATATTTAAATAAGGCCGAGTAAGGTGGATCCCTTTGGCAAAAGTGAACACAGGCTTGGTGCTACAGGCATGGGCTGTCATGTACCGGAATAGCCAATACCGGGCATGTTTCGTCGACAGTAGATGGAACTGCGACGGCTCCACCGTATATGGCCGCGTCTTAGTGACCTTCAGGCGCAACGTGACTAAGTCAGGTGCGAGACTCCCAGCCTCCCACACAAATACTCTTTGGCTGTCAAACGAGTGAATACTAGTAGATGATGCTAAATACTCGCTGGCAAACAATAAGCCATACAAGGCCAGTAGTATACTTACCCACAGCATAGCCTGATCTACAATATGACTGATTGGATCGTTGTAAGTATTGCCGAAAATGGATTAAGTCGTCCACTAAAAGCTCTTTGAAACTCAGATGTTGAGCCAATATGGCAATAATAAAATTAATGTAGAAAGGAAAAGGACGTATGGATATGAGTGTAGAGTAACTGTCACTATATACTAAATACAGTCAGAAAGTGCAACAACCAGGCACTAAAACATTTGACGACCCGACTCCTGGCTTCAACACATCTCCGTGGTGTTAAGGAGAGACCAAAGAGGGAAAGGTAATACTGGTTTCGTCATCGTCCAGTAACAAGTAACAATCAACATTTCTTGTTCTTGTGGGACTGTAGCTTCAACTACTAGCTTGTGCTCATTTTCGTTGCGCTTACCTTCCCCTCTTTGGTCTCTCCTTTTAACCTTGAACCTTCCAAGTTGGAAGGCTGTTGGTTAGCGCTACGGAGATGTGTTGAAGCTAGGAGTCAGGTCGTCGAATGTCTCAGCACTCTGTCAGTTTTGTGCCTAGTTGTTGCATTTTTTTTACTGTAGTAGCTAGTTACAGTGGTGGACAGTTACTCTTAACTCGTATCCATATGTCCTTTTCCTTTCTAATAAAAGCTCTATCCGCAAATACGCCGAGGCGGCTTGCCGTCTCTCGCTCTATGCCATGCAACACAACTGTTGAGCGAGCAGCTTTTAGGCCAGCCCCATTGCACAACAGGTAATAGGCTACTAATAGCGTAACGCAGCTAGGTAAACACGAATCGATGAAAGAGGCAGACTTCTTAGAACAAAGAGACTAGTTGTGAAGGACACAACATTTTCAGCAGTCAGCAGTAGGAGAAATTGCTCTTAATTATGCAGCAATACTAGGCTTACACGTTTGTGTCATGCGTTCTGAGACGGAGTCCTTGACTAGCTCGTCACTGGCCGCACTCAGAGCAGCAGTCGTCACTGGCCGCACTCAGAGCAGCAGTCGTCACTACACATGGGTTGGGAAGCAATGGACAAAAATAACACTTGCCACGCACACATGCACTGCTTACCAGCTAAGTTAATATGTCATACTGTACTGCAGCAAGCAAGGAACTGGCAATACCTGCACCAGGCCTATCTACTGTGACCCATGCCATTGTGAATGAGAAGAGGCAGCATTTGACAGTATGAGCGGTGTGATGAACGGGAATGCATAATACAAGCCAGTCGAGCATTGGTACATGTACTTACGGACGCAAGTTGGCTGCACACCGCTCCACTGGCCGTTGATTTCACAAGTACGCACGGCCGAGCCCATAAGGACATAGGGAGATGTGCACACAAACGTGGTCGTGTTGCTGAACATCAAGCCGTTCACGGTCATTGAGCCCAGTGCCGGTGGTGACAGGACCTGGCAGTCGGTTTGACCTGCACAAGCACAGAGTGCACAGAGCACAGAGCACAGGCATTCAGTGCATGCATGTTTGGCCTAGGGGTGAAACGAGTGCCAAAATTGAGGACTCGAGTACTCTTTGAAAAAACGAGCGAGTATTCAAGCGAGTACGAGTATTTTACTGACAACATAAAACAATGTACTGCACACACTCTCGTAACACTGAACGTATTACACCTGATACACATGTAGTCTTGCATGCAGCCTAGTGCAGGAAATAGTCTGAACTACGTCTTTTGTTGGTAAGTAGGGACAAGTAATAATTTCACACTTGCATGGGTTATCAGTACTGGTCAGAGTAACAGACGTGCTTGATGTACAAGCAAACAGTACACTGTGCATAAGATACTTTGAGTGTTTTGCGACACGAGTCCTCACTCCTTTCGAATTTTCGAGCAAGCGCTCGAGTATTCGATATACTCGTTTCATCCCTAAAACGTTTGTGTATGTGTGCGTGGCACAGACGTTGGTTTTGAATACATTGTAGTACACGCATTGTGTAAAGGAAATTGATGCGAAGACTGCCTCAACATGGCCATGCAAAGTAATAAAATAAATACAGCAGTGAATAGCGGTCAACAGTAGCTCTCAGGGGCGTACATAGGGCGGTTCCCGGGATGCCCGGGAACCAGTAAAATAATTTCGATGTGGGTAGATCTACGGAGAATGTTTTGATCAAGGCCCAGCGTGCATGCAGTGCATGCATGCCTAGGCGGCGTAGTCGCCTGCAGTCCGCCTGACCGTCCGAGGACGGTGACAAGGCAAGGTGTAAAAGTGCTGCTGAGGCATTTTTGTGACACAGCGTAGATCTACTGAACTTACTGGGTGCAACGAAGTCTCTACATACGAGTTACAGAGTGCCCAGTGCGAGTACGTTCATACATGTACATGTACAATCATGTACATCAGGAAGTCGAAAGTAAGTTTACGACTCCCTGACACACAGTAGCCGCACTTGAACGCATCTGGCTCTGGCCCAGTGTTGCAGGAGTTGTGCCAGGTAGACGTGTACCCGGTTTGTGTTAAATCCTAGAGCAGGTACTGCATACCCTATCATATCTGTGTACATGGGTATACAGAGTCAGTGTTGTTGCGTCCCACTCAGCACCCTTCTGGTTCATTTCGGCACCAGCACTCTTTGCGTATGCAGAGCTGAGTAGAGTGCAAGTTCGGACCACAAGTACACTGTAGCAGCTTGTAGCAAACCTAACCTGTGCCGTTATGCACGGTACTTGTGTGCATCTACTTCATCCCTGAGTAACACACCTGGTATATGGTGCACAATAGGGCACAGTAAATAATCAGCATGCATCGCAGTTTTCTGCAACATATTCCTGAAGTCACTTTACACCTCAGAAGAATTGCGTCGCTGACTGGAATTCGATACCGGTTTAGTTTCTCTCTGGGTCATTATGAATCATAGAAAACCCGTCATAGAATAGGTCCAAGCTAAAGTACCGTATCACCATGGTAATTCCTGGAAATTCGGTGTGTTTTCTGCCTTTTGTTAAACAAGCAGCAATGTGCAACAGAAATTACCATGGTGATACAGTAGATTACCGTGTGAAGCGGTGTGAGATGCAGCAAAGGTGAGCCTGTTACTGTGAGTCTATGCCCTAAACAATAAACTTTGCCGTGGGATGATTATCCTTGGGCTGCACACTCTGCACACTTATTGCTAGGTATATCATTGGTCTTGTTCGGATCGTCCATTACGTTTGCAGCTGTTCAAACTTGTTTTGTTGTGTATTACTTTATTGATTTATTTATTCTACTTGCCTTTCCTATCTTCTTGTGTTTTAGCATTAGGCGATTTGATCGCAGGACAAGAGAGGAGCTGATGGACGATCTCTCCAATGTTCCTCTTGGTTCGGAGCGGCGCCGAGTGCTGACGTTGGGACTTGGGTAAGGATGAGTGTTCCCTCATGTTTACAAGTTATCCGTTTTGTCCAACACTAACGGTTATATGCAGAATACTGCTGAGTCAAAAATGTGCAACAATTAGCACAAAAACTGACTGATGAGATCATGACATTCAACGACCTGATGTTTAGCTGCATCACGTTTATATCCGTAAGTGTTGGACAAAACGGATAACTCGTAAACTGATGGTCCTCTTTTTTAATTTTAATCCTTGGCTCTCCATCCGAGTTCCCTCGTGTGTGTAGCTATTATTATTTTTTTGGTGACAGTCAATTTTTCTTCAGACTTTTCCCGTTTGTGTCTTTCCCTCAAACTAGTCAATATTTTTACTTACTTATTTTTTTGCCCAGGCTCTACATTCTACCTTTATTTTACTTAGACTAGGGTTAGCTGTCCGTTTACCAGTACTCATCCACACATATGTGCACATAGGGTCTACACAGAACTCTATCAGTAGATATTTTGTGTATAGGGGGTTGTCTATCACCGAGATAGCACTATATACTCGCATTCTGTGTGTTCTCTGGTAGCTATGTCCCTTGGAGACTGTACGGTGTCAGTGTGGTGACCGAGGTCAGGCCGTGTCTGCACTGGCATCGTCAACTTTGCCTACTGCTACGTGCTCCCCAGTGCTCCATCTGTGTCCTGTAATTTGTTTGGGGAGGGGGGGGGGGGGCAATACCGGTACTTCAGGTGCAGGGGGCAAGGGGGGAATGGGGTGGGGGACATCATGCCCCCCAATGAACCTCTCCAGGCGTTGTTCTGGAGTAGACTAACCATAGGCGGAGTGTACACATGCAGCACATAGTTTGGGAGCTAGAACGCGATCGGACTCAGGCATATTCAAAGGCAGTCTATTGTGATAGTAGTCCTGGACTGATCTCACTATGATGATATAGGTCGTGCCCAGCATCACAATGCCAAACATTATAAATGACTGTTTTGTTTGCCTGAGGGGCTAGATGAGCATGCGGCTAGACTGCCGATGGCAACCAACAGGCTCAAGGCTGTGTTGAGACTTCGTCACGGTGAGCGACCCGAGTCAATTGTTTACTCGCCATGACTAGGCATCGCATTGAGCATCGTATGCCCACTAGTATTATGTCACTGTTCTTAGTCGCCCCGGGGGCGCATGCCCGTTATCAGGAGACTTCTCAAAACACATAAGCCCTGGGTCCTGAAGGTTAGGCCTATTGTTAATCTAAATAGTCCTGGCTACTATCCCGCTGAGTTCACTGACTTTCTACTGAACCCGTATGTATGTGAGGAAAGTGCTGTTCTGACCTCAACTGCGGATTTCATCAACTTGGTAGAAGGTTTGCCTGTGCGGGACGATCATTTATAATTGAGTATAGATGTGACCAGCCTTTACTACACCAACATCCCCAACGAGCTCGGTTGTCGTGGTATGTCACACACAGGTGTACAAGGTGGATGCCCCTCGCCCTTCGTACATGGTTATTAACAGCAGTGACTTCCTTGATGTCAGTCATTCGGAAGAAAAATGAGTTCGTGTATGGTAACGATGTGTTTCGGCAGATCCAAGGGACTGCCATGGGTTCGCCTGCAGCAGTGGTCTATGTCGACATTGTTATGCTGTATTTGGAGAAGCGGTACGTTTTGCCGATCTTAGAGGGGGAGGGTTTAGAGGTTCAGGTTTATAGACGCTTTATCATTGCATGGTTGCGAAGGTCAAGTTCAGCGCACTTTAGATACAAGTAGGATTAATAAGTGTTCGGCCCTCAAGTTTTCTCATGAACTGGCACATGATGGCATTGATTTCCTGGACACCACAGTTTTCCGTAGTAAGGGATACATGGCGGTGAAGCCTCATTTCAAGTTCACCAATCGTTTCCTGTATCTGCTTGTCGGTAGTAACCACCTCTGTAGTATGGGCAAAGGTGTGTTCACTGGGGAGTTGATCCATATCCGTCGGTCTTCGACCCTTGACCACCACTACGAAGCTGCTGCCGAGCGGCCGAAGCAGGCTTTCCGGGCCCGTGTATACAAGCGCTCCATCTTTCATCTTTCAGACCCGTACACTAGGAATGGATGCGCAGGGAAGGTATGTTGGTCAAATTGGCATGGGTTTGGGTTATTTCTGTAGTTGTATACAGTGCTCCTCATTGTATTTACCTGGGCCCGGCCTGCTGTCCTTCGCCCGTTGGTCTTGAGGTCCAGGTGTAGTACCCCTACCATACAGTCCGGTTGCCAGCGCGGTTGTTGTTACACGGTGGAACATCGGCAAGAGGTTGCTTGCTCGTTTGCCTCATGCTCAGTGTCCTCAGGGAGTTAGTATTTTCCTCCTGTTTGGATTTTGCAGTGTCTATGGTGTCGGTAATTGAGTTTTTGTTCTGTATGCTTTTCTGTGGTGTGTGGCCGTTGTTCACACATCTTTATCAAGTTGACTTGCTTCCTGGTGTGGTGTACCCTTTTGTTTTATATTGGTGTTGGTCTGGCTGTAGAGTTCTAGCATCCGTAGCTGCCTCAGGGGGTGCCACTTCTCCCATCAGCGTCGACTAGTCCGCCGGTACGTGGTGCTATATTACGTTTAGTTGTCTGTTCCATCCTGTACGGGCTGTGTCCTGCTGACCACACAGTCTGGGTCTCCATACTTTGCATGTTTTCATCGTGTGTAGTGCTCACACGTACATATATGGACTGTCACACCCATATGTTGTACATGTGGCTGCACGTGTTGTCTCTTTGTCGTACCTGCTGCTGTATTTGTGTCTCTGTGCTGCTGACCCGTACATGCTGCTGCGCTGCTTTGTTGTATTGCTGACACGTGCACCTTTTTGTGCTAATATGATATCGAGTACGCCACTTTTTGTGCTGATGAGGGCACCACTTTCCGATATCATGTTTCCTTTTGCCATGTCAGTTGTCAGTTCTCCCGTCGTCTCCTGAAGTGTAGTAATGAATAGCTCTCTCTCTCTCTAGCTCTAGAGAAAAACCACTTGACTAGTCCGTTTGATGTGTGGCGTGGCGAGGGTATAGTAGAGGCAGCTCGTTCTCCAACCGAGACGACATTTGGCGCCCAACGTGGGGCTCAAACCCACGACCCTGAGATTAAGAGTCTCATGCTCTACCGACACATATATGCACGCGGCACCGTTTGTGCTCCTATCCATTTACATATGCTGCTTTCCACACCTGTGCTGACAGTCGGTACGCACCGACTCTGTACGCATGCACGCACACCATTACATTCTGTTGGCATCATATTAGTGAGGTTTTGCATTCCGAAATTCGGCAAAAGATTCGGCACGTGGGAGCGAGGTCGAAAATGCACACGAAGATGCGGCATGTTTGTTCGGAAAAAGCTCACTTTGCCGAACATATTTTTCGGATGAATTTTCTTGTGGAAGAGCGCTAGCGCGTGATTTATTCAAAGAGGTTTCTTATCTTGGCATGGCTTCGCAGGCGTCTTTGACGACATCAGCATCGTCAGCTACCTCTGATTGCTCCTCTCCACTGCCTGTCTACTCTCTTTCGCCTGGAGTGTCCTCACCGTCATCTGTGTGGCTGAAAAGACTATGGCGATACCCATAAAATTTGATTTGGCCATGGAGTTGGTTTTTCTGAGGCGACTGAGGAGGCAGGTTTGGCCCTCGACTCTTTGGGCGCGATCAAAGTTTGTCGGAATCAGCAAGAAAAGGAGCACGGGACAGGACATTGCTGGTGCTGGGGCTCACGAAATCAAAACACATCATTTTCGACTTGCAAAACAAACGTCGGTGCGAAAATTCGACATTTTGATGTTCGACAAATGACCAAAGAACGCCGAGCCGAAATTCGGAATGCAAAACCTCACTATTGCGGAGCTTTCCGGAGCTCCGAGTTAGTTGTTGTTTGGAATACAGCAAGAGAACAACATTACATTGGCACTGCGAGCAAACGCCTGATCCTCGCCATGTCCCTACTGTCACTACCGCCTCCGGAGCCATTCCCGATCTACAGCAGTCTCTACGACGCTGCTGCCCATTTTCCTGCCTGGGAACGGTGTTTCCAAATCTATGTCGCAGCAGCCGGCATCTCGGATGACACTCGCCAGAGAGACACTTTCCAGTATGTGGCCGGCAAGGACATCCAGCAGCTCGTCCCTACGTTAGCCAACACTGGCAACGATCTCGACGGCCTCATAACTGCCGCCGCCGACTACTTTCAGTCGAAGCAGAGCCCCAGCATGGCCCGCTTCCACTTCCGGCAGGTCACCCAGCAGCCTGGCGAAACGTTAGACACGTTTTATACTCGTTTGCTGGCATCGGCAACGACCTGCAGCTTCGCCGACGATGCCCAGAAGAACGTGGCTCTCTGTGATCAAATTGTGGCAGGATGCACGTCCGATCCACTCCGCAGAAAACTGCTGGAGACTGCGTCCCTTGATCTCGCCAAGGCGCTCAAGGCCGCCAGAGCATTTGAAGCGTCAGTGGAACAGACGACGGCGTTCCGGCGCACACAAGACTCGATCAATGCCCTCCGTCATCAGCCACCGTTCTACAAAAGGACACAGCCGCCTCCTGCTACTGTTTCAACTCCGTCGCGTCGACCGATGCAGTCTTCGCCACATCCAGCTGCAAACTCGTACCACCAGCCACCTGCCCCAGTCGCCACTCGCGCTCCAGGCCAGCGGGAATCCAGCACATCGCTCTGCTACCGCTGTGGAGAGCCAGGCCACCCTGAGTCACGTCGCTACGCAGTTTTGCACTGTAAACGTCTGCCCATGGGCGTATCGTCCGCATCCGAGATCCTACAGCGCACACCGGACGCCATGGCTCGCTGGCCTCGACGGTGTGAAGAACGTCCACGACAACATCTTCAACTTTGGTAAGAGCGTCGAAGAGCACAACCGACGACTCGCCGCCTGCCTCCAGCGGCTCCAAGATCACAATGTTACACTCAACCGAGCCAAATGTCACAAATGTCACATCCTCAAGCCTCGGCTCAAGTTCATGGTTAGCGTCTACTCCGACAAGGGCATCCGCGCCTCTCCCAGCCACCAGCAGTCTGTGGCTACATTCTCTACGCCATCTTGCGTCAGCGACATACAGAGTTTCCTGGGTCTCACCAACTTCCTCCGCCGTTACATTCGTAACATGGCCGATCTCACCACGCCACTCCCTGCTCTCACTAAGAAAGGTACTGCTTGGCGTTGAACTGATGTTGAGCAGCAATCATTTGATGCACTGCAGAAGGCCATCGCCGAAGACTGCATGCTGCAATACTTTGACCGCAAGTAGGCCTCCGCGGAATATGCTCGTATTTTTACCGATAATTCCTTTGAGCATTGCTCAAAATTACGTCCGATAATTCCCGTAATTCCACCAATAATTCTCACAATAATGCTTTTTTTCTTCCCTTTTTTGCAGATACCGTACCGCTTACGGGTTTTTTTTGCCACTTGTACGGGCAAAAAAATCACGGTTCGCGTGAAACTCGGCTGGAAGCTTTTTTTCTTTCTCTTTTGAAATACCGGGCGATCAACTCATTCAGGATCACAAGCTTTTTCCGGGTACAAATCAGGGTGTTAAAATGGAAAAAATTGAAAAAAGGGGGGCATTGCTCAAATTTTACCGATTATTCCACACAAAGTTGGTTGCTCCAACGAGGAGCACACGCTTCTTGCCGAACTTGACACTTGACTGACTCACGACTGCCATCCGGAGCACACGAGGAGCACGTCGCACCTTCCGCTCGGCAAACCTGTAAGAAAGCACCACTCCCTGCTCAATACACAGTGTTTCGGGGAATTCACCCCTCATCAGTTGAGCTTGAGTAGGCTGAGGAAGATTGTGCCTGAAAAGCACCACTTATATACTGCTCTCCAGGCCAAACCATCACCAGGGATACATACTTACAGAGACGCTTTGTTTCCAGCGCGACAAACACCTCGTGAATCCCCAGGTAGCAGCGTGAGTCAGAGTCGCTCATGGAGTTGTGCTAAACAAACGTTGAGAGCCAGTATAGCTATTCACAACGCTGTCACCTCCAACAACTAGTCGCACGTCCCCAATTATCAGCAAACGGGTGTGCGTTACAGGATTGGCCTGGCAACTTCAAACAGGCACAATCCACTAACGTGGTGCCCCGTCAACTTCAACGGGAACACACCGATACAAACACAGCCCCACAACAGCAAAACGGGAACGCCGTTACAAATATGGTGCCCTGCCAACTTAACGGGAACGCACCAACACAAGCTGGCCTGGCACCTTCAAACAGGCACAACTGACAAAACACGGCATCCAGCAACAGCAAATGGGTAGGTACACCGTTACAAGAACAGTCCATCGCACCAAAATGCTGCTGCCACAACATTATAGCAGCAGCACGCCAGACATGCATACATGGCATTCCCAAAAGCAGATACTTGGAGTCAAATTCATCCATCACACTGTTTGTTAGGGCTGAATTTTCCAGTGACAATAGCAAATCCCACCTAAGGCACATGTGATGAGATCTGTACACCAACTATCGTCACAGAATCAATGCACATTAGTAGAGCATAAACACTCACTTGCGCTCATACCCTGTCACGTAGAGATGCTACTCTACGTGTACTGTTCCGATGTCCATTGGGGTGGTATGCCGGCCACTTGCCAGATGTAGAGCTTCTAAGCCGTACTTTGCCACCGTCTGCTTGCCGTATCATATTTAAATAAGGCCGAGTAAGGTGGATCCCTTTGGCAAAAGTGAACACAGGCTTGGTGCTACAGGCATGGGCTGTCATGTACCGGAATAGCCAATACCGGGCATGTTTCGTCGACAGTAGATGGAACTGCGACGGCTCCACCGTATATGGCCGCGTCTTAGTGACCTTCAGGCGCAACGTGACTAAGTCAGGTGCGAGACTCCCAGCCTCCCACACAAATACTCTTTGGCTGTCAAACGAGTGAATACTAGTAGATGATGCTAAATACTCGCTGGCAAACAATAAGCCATACAAGGCCAGTAGTATACTTACCCACAGCATAGCCTGATCTACAATATGACTGATTGGATCGTTGTAAGTATTGCCGAAAATGGATTAAGTCGTCCACTAAAAGCTCTTTGAAACTCAGATGTTGAGCCAATATGGCAATAATAAAATTAATGTAGAAAGGAAAAGGACGTATGGATATGAGTGTAGAGTAACTGTCACTATATACTAAATACAGTCAGAAAGTGCAACAACCAGGCACTAAAACATTTGACGACCCGACTCCTGGCTTCAACACATCTCCGTGGTGTTAAGGAGAGACCAAAGAGGGAAAGGTAATACTGGTTTCGTCATCGTCCAGTAACAAGTAACAATCAACATTTCTTGTTCTTGTGGGACTGTAGCTTCAACTACTAGCTTGTGCTCATTTTCGTTGCGCTTACCTTCCCCTCTTTGGTCTCTCCTTTTAACCTTGAACCTTCCAAGTTGGAAGGCTGTTGGTTAGCGCTACGGAGATGTGTTGAAGCTAGGAGTCAGGTCGTCGAATGTCTCAGCACTCTGTCAGTTTTGTGCCTAGTTGTTGCATTTTTTTTACTGTAGTAGCTAGTTACAGTGGTGGACAGTTACTCTTAACTCGTATCCATATGTCCTTTTCCTTTCTAATAAAAGCTCTATCCGCAAATACGCCGAGGCGGCTTGCCGTCTCTCGCTCTATGCCATGCAACACAACTGTTGAGCGAGCAGCTTTTAGGCCAGCCCCATTGCACAACAGGTAATAGGCTACTAATAGCGTAACGCAGCTAGGTAAACACGAATCGATGAAAGAGGCAGACTTCTTAGAACAAAGAGACTAGTTGTGAAGGACACAACATTTTCAGCAGTCAGCAGTAGGAGAAATTGCTCTTAATTATGCAGCAATACTAGGCTTACACGTTTGTGTCATGCGTTCTGAGACGGAGTCCTTGACTAGCTCGTCACTGGCCGCACTCAGAGCAGCAGTCGTCACTGGCCGCACTCAGAGCAGCAGTCGTCACTACACATGGGTTGGGAAGCAATGGACAAAAATAACACTTGCCACGCACACATGCACTGCTTACCAGCTAAGTTAATATGTCATACTGTACTGCAGCAAGCAAGGAACTGGCAATACCTGCACCAGGCCTATCTACTGTGACCCATGCCATTGTGAATGAGAAGAGGCAGCATTTGACAGTATGAGCGGTGTGATGAACGGGAATGCATAATACAAGCCAGTCGAGCATTGGTACATGTACTTACGGACGCAAGTTGGCTGCACACCGCTCCACTGGCCGTTGATTTCACAAGTACGCACGGCCGAGCCCATAAGGACATAGGGAGATGTGCACACAAACGTGGTCGTGTTGCTGAACATCAAGCCGTTCACGGTCATTGAGCCCAGTGCCGGTGGTGACAGGACCTGGCAGTCGGTTTGACCTGCACAAGCACAGAGTGCACAGAGCACAGAGCACAGGCATTCAGTGCATGCATGTTTGGCCTAGGGGTGAAACGAGTGCCAAAATTGAGGACTCGAGTACTCTTTGAAAAAACGAGCGAGTATTCAAGCGAGTACGAGTATTTTACTGACAACATAAAACAATGTACTGCACACACTCTCGTAACACTGAACGTATTACACCTGATACACATGTAGTCTTGCATGCAGCCTAGTGCAGGAAATAGTCTGAACTACGTCTTTTGTTGGTAAGTAGGGACAAGTAATAATTTCACACTTGCATGGGTTATCAGTACTGGTCAGAGTAACAGACGTGCTTGATGTACAAGCAAACAGTACACTGTGCATAAGATACTTTGAGTGTTTTGCGACACGAGTCCTCACTCCTTTCGAATTTTCGAGCAAGCGCTCGAGTATTCGATATACTCGTTTCATCCCTAAAACGTTTGTGTATGTGTGCGTGGCACAGACGTTGGTTTTGAATACATTGTAGTACACGCATTGTGTAAAGGAAATTGATGCGAAGACTGCCTCAACATGGCCATGCAAAGTAATAAAATAAATACAGCAGTGAATAGCGGTCAACAGTAGCTCTCAGGGGCGTACATAGGGCGGTTCCCGGGATGCCCGGGAACCAGTAAAATAATTTCGATGTGGGTAGATCTACGGAGAATGTTTTGATCAAGGCCCAGCGTGCATGCAGTGCATGCATGCCTAGGCGGCGTAGTCGCCTGCAGTCCGCCTGACCGTCCGAGGACGGTGACAAGGCAAGGTGTAAAAGTGCTGCTGAGGCATTTTTGTGACACAGCGTAGATCTACTGAACTTACTGGGTGCAACGAAGTCTCTACATACGAGTTACAGCGATTCCTCGATCTCAGAGTCATTTCCTTTGCAGTTTGTTTCGACAGAGTTGGTTACGTTTTTGACGATGCTTTCGCTTTGTGGAAAAGAAAAATGAAGAGTCGACATCCAGAGGGCCAGCGCTCTATTCAGAGCTATTTCGAGCAGGAGGCAAAGCGTGTAGCCAGTGACAAAGGTCAAGCGATAGATGAGATTGCGGACGCACCTGACTTCCAAGTGGAGTCTGCAACGAGCAGCACAGAGGACGGAATCGCCGGCGAAGCTGTAGAGCGACCGTTGTTGGAAGCTGCTGGATCATCCAAGACGTACTTCAGTGACATTGGAGTGTGTTGGATAGGATATTCTGAAAGTGTACCTCCACGGTGGAATCCCTGATTCCTCCGAAATTTGCCATACATGGAAAAGATTTCCGTCATTGAAAATCATTGTGCGCCACTAGCTGCACTGAAGGCGAAGGATTTCGTTTCCTGTGCGTGTCCAGACGGGTGGCAAACAGCGCCGCTTTCAACTATCCTGGTTGGAGGAGTTTCCCTGGGTAGTCTTTTGACCGGCGTGCCATGGTGGCTTCTGCTTGCCCTGTGTAATGTTTGCTCCAGGTGATTCGAAGTTTGGGCAGCTTTACCGCAGTCCTCCCGAGAATATAACCCGACTCAAGACTGAGCGTGTGGATGTGCTTCAGCGACTCGTTTCACGGCATAACATGAAATCGTCCTGCTGAACAAAACATCCATAAAAAATGCCTTGGCAAAGTTCAGTCTTTTTAAATCAAATATGCGTAGCAGTGACATTATCCAGCAGTTTATGCAGAAACTCCATCGGATACGTATAAAAGCACTAGCCGTGTGGAATTATGTTGGTTGATCAGTTGGCATGGGAACCACTCCTAGAGGCGAGCGGTGTACGCCCCTGGCTCTACATTTTGCTTGTAATAGAAGTCATTAGCGTCAGAGCAAGAAGAGGGACAAGACGAGTCAAGGGACAATCCGGAGGACGCAATACCATACGACCAACTGTTTGTTTCTACCAGCGTTATTGTAACGTCGACACAGCTCTGACGACGATATACTGGGCGAATGCCGCGGGGCCTCCCAGCGTGTCAGCGACAGTAGGTGATGGGCAGATAACAAGGTAGCTTGCGGACAACATCGGTGGCATGAAGCCTAGTGACTGCCAAGCGTCTTGGCGCGACGGGCGAGCAGTACAGTGTCATGCCCCAGGGGTGCTGTGGCTGTCGACGTCGGCGGGTCGTGAGGTGCGTTCGCAGGCCTTCATGGCGCTCGGACAACTGCAATACTAGTACACAGACTCTCACTACTAGCTACATAGTACTCTGATTCTGGCACGTTATTTCTGCATTGAATAGTGATTGATTTTCCGCGCCGAATATCCGACGCTGCATGCATGTCCAATGCGCGTCAACAGTACTTCACACTTTCCTTTTCCCGCGTTATCACCTCAGCTATGCCAGTTTTGTATGTGGAAACCCCCTATATAATAGCAGTTTGGTCTATATTTTTAATCATTCAATATCTACCTTCACTGATGAGCTATGTATTGGCGAAACAGCTGTCTGAAGGAGTTTATCAATATCGTCTACGGAAGTGTCCTCGCAATGGTGATGGTTGTGTGCAGGAGGGTCTAGTCGGCTAAAAAGCGCAGTGTGGTGGTGGAGGTGACTCAACATTTTCTTCAATGGCCGAGAGCTCTGTCGCACCCTGTAATAATAATAGAAGTCATGGTACTACTATCAGTGCTGCTGCTGGTGCTTACCTGGAGCTGGTGTGACCTTGCCTGGGCAGTACTGTGCATCAGAGCCATCAGCACAGTCGTACCAAACACCGTCGCAGCGCTATGATGGCAGGATACAGCCACTGGAACGCAGGCAGGGCAGGTAGCCAGACTGGCACTGCAGTTGAATGGCTGGATACACGTACCCATACACACAACACACAAAGCAGTCAAGAGATGAAGAAAGTGTCTGCTCGGCACATCTTTTGTACAGTCAAGAGATATTAGCATATTTGGAGGAGGTGGTAGCCTAAAACAGGCTCGTCAAAAGTTACCGGCTTATGCCAACAACTCAGTGTTCTGGTAGAGTAGACGGTTCGATACCGGAACGCCTTGACAGCCAAATTTGTATAGACCCAAACCGATCATCAGCGTTGATTTTTCACTCGAAATATGTTTGTGGAAGGAAACTGGCATGCTGAAGTTTGCTCTGGGGCCAGAGTCAATCGAACTGAGCCACTTCTTTGTGTTGACCCATTGCCTCCAAGTTGCCCAATTTTTCGCTTCAAAAAAAGTTCAAATCAGAGGTGGCTCCAAACCGGACACGTTTTAGAGTGCACGTCAAATTCACTCTGGGTCTGAAATTAGGTAATTGCTATCGCTCCACGATGGCCAGTACAGAGTAACAATAAGCCTTGTGTGTGCTTCCATTAGTTTTGATTGGTATGCGGTGCTTTATTGGAAAGAGGCGAGCCGCTGTTTACCTGCGACAAGAAGTTGATTTTTCGAAAGTCGAAAAACTCAAGTCGCAGTGCGAAGCAACACGTCAAAAACTCACCTGCTTGGTATGGCGCGTATGGTCATCGCAGAGCCATGAAATTTTGGCTCGGAGTATAACACATCGTAGTCTCACTGTGACATATGTTTTCTAATCAAAATACCAAGAGAGAAAGTGAATATTGAGTCCGTTCCGGTTTGCAACCTGTGTCCTATTTGAAACCGTCGCCTCTACCCGGTGAAACACCCTAACCATACACCTACAAGTATAACATATATCCTAAGGACTCAGGCTGAGATGCCCGACTGGTCCTGGGTCCTGTGATACTTGAAGCACGATCATCATTTGTGATGATGAAAAGTGGCAGGTAACACCCAGACTATTACATGCTCTGTAAATAGGAAAGATCAACGCCACCAGAATCTGCCTTCCTACATGCCTGAAGCTTCTCTACACAAGAGGGATATATTGGCTCTCTTGAAATTCAACTTACGATTACATGAGGCAGCTGCCCCACTCCAGGAACCGTCAATCTGGCAGATGCGCACAATGCTTCCCTGCAGGTTGTATCCGGAATTTCAGCCGAAGACGACGCTGCCTCCAGCAGAATAGTTTGTGCCCTGGGAGTAGCCGTTGGTCGGTTTAGCTAGCGGTGTGCACACACCGGCTGTACACGTCACAGGCACGTACACACACACAGGCACGTACACACACAGGCACACACACACACACACACAGGCACACACACACACACACGCACACACACACACACCTTGACCTTGATACACAAGGATTCTTCATTATTTGCCACGTTTGAGCTGAGCTGCGATCATCGCGCTTTGTTGCAGTGTGCTAAAAAAACAAGAACAAAAAATGGCCAAAAAAGTGGGGCGGCTGAGGCCGCCCCAGCCACCCCAGCTGTGCCGGCCTTGCATGCCTGGTGTACGGTCTGAAAGATGAAAGATGGAGCTCTTTTATACACAGGCCCGGAAAGTCTGCTTCGCCTGCTCGGCAGCAGCTTCGTAGTGGTGGTCAAGGGTCGAAGACCGACGGATACGGATCAACTCCCCAGTGATCACACCTTTACCCATACTACGGGGGTGGTTACTACCGGCAAGCAGATACAGGAAACGATTGGTGACCTTGAAATGAGGCTTCACCGCCATGTATCCCTTACTACGGAAAACTGTGGTGTCCAGGAAATCAATGCCATCATGTGCCAGTTCATGCGCAAACTCGAGGGCCGAACACTTATTAATCCTGTCTAAAGCGCGCTGAACTTGACCTTCGCAACCATGCAATGAAACAAAAATGTCACTGATAAAGCGTCTATAAACCTGAACCTCTAAACCCTCCCCCTCTAAGATCGGCAAAATGTACCGATTCTCCAAATACAGCATAACAATGTCGGCATAGACCACTGCTGCCGGCGAACCCATGGCAGTCCCTTGGATCTGCGGAAACAAATCGTTATCGTACACGAACCCGTTAGTTTTCCGAATGACTGACATCAAGGAAGTCACTGCTGTTGTTAACCGTGTACGAAGGGCCGGGGGCATCCACCTTGTATACCTGTGTGTGATATACCACGACAATGCCACGTGACCGAGCTCGTTGGGGATGTTGGTGTAAAGGCTGGTCACATCTATACTCAAAAATAAATGATCGTCCCGCACAGGCAAACCTTCTACCAAGTTGATGAAATCCGTAGTTCAGGCCAGAACAGTACTTTCCTCACATACATACAGGTTCAGTAGAAAGTCAATGAGCTTAGCGGGATAGTAGCCAGGACTATTCAGACTAACAATAGGCCTAACCTTCAGGGCACAGGGCTTACCGGTATGTGTTTTGATAAGTCTCCTGAAAACGGGCATGCGCCCCCGGTGCGACTAAGAACAGTGACATATAAAATGGTCATACGATGCCCAATGCGATGCCTAGTCATGGTGAGTAAACAATTGACTCGGGTCGCAAACACGAAGTCTCAACACAGCCTTGAGCCTGTTGGTTGCCATTGGCAGTCTAGCCACATGTTCATCTAGCCCCTCAGGAAAAAAAACAGTCATTTATAATGTTTGGCATTGTGATGCTGGGCACGACCTATATCATCATAGTGAGATCCGTCCAGGACTACTATCACAATAGACTGCCTTTGAATATGCCCGAGTCTGATCGCGTTCTAATTCCCAAACTATGTGCTGCATGTGTACACTCCGCCTATGGTTAGTCTACTCCAGAACAACGCCTGGAGAGGTTCATTGGGGGCATGATGTCCCCCACCCCATCCCCCTTGCACCTGAAGTACCGGTATTGCCCCCCCCCAAATAAAGTACAGGATACAGATGGAGCACTGGGGAGCACGTAGCAGTAGACAAGTTGACGATGCCAGTGCAGACACACCTCACCTCGGTCACCACACTGGCACAGTCATATGGTCTCCAAGGAACATAGCTACCAGAGAACACACAGAATGGGAGTATATAGTGCTATCCCGGAGGATAGACAACCTCCTATACAAAAATACCTACTGATAGAGTTCTGTGTAGACCCTATGTGCACATACGTGTGGATGAGTACTGGTAAACGGACAGCTAACCCTAGTCTAAGTAAAATAAATGTAGAATGTAGACCCTGGGCAAAAAAATAAGTAAATAAAAATAATAGCAACACATGAGGGAACTCGGATGGAGAGCCAAGGATTAAAATTAAAAAAGAGGACCATACGTTTACGAGTTATCCGTTTTGTCCAACACTAACGGGTATAAACGTGATACAGCTAAGCATCAGGTCGTTGAATGTCATGATCTCAGTCAGTTTTTGTGCTGATTGTTGCACATTTTTGACTCAGCAGTATTCTGCATATAACCGTTAGTGTTGGACAAAACGGATAACTTGTAAACATGAGGGAACACTCATCCTTACCCAAGTCCCAACGTCAGCACTCGGCGCCGCTCCGAACCAAGAGGAACATTGGAGAGATCGTCCATCAGCTCCTCTCTTGTCCTGCGATCAAATCGCCTAATGCTAAAACACAAGAAGATAGGAAAGGCAAGTAGAATAAATAAATCAATAAAATAATAAACAACAATACAAGTTTGAACAGCTGCAAACGTAACGGACGATCCGAACAAGACCAATGATATACCTAGAAATTCTAGAAGGCACTAGGAAACATCCATACCTGCTCAAACTGTAGAGGACAACATAGAAAAAGGTAAAAGAGGGCACTACTCAAGTGTTCCTAGGATAGCTATGGTCTTTGCTATGCTATTGATTTGCAGTCTGATTCATCTGAAAAACGAAGTTTCAACTTTCAAGCATTTAAAATTTACAGTCCTACCCTCGTTAGTAAGACATCGGTTGCAAGACAAACCTCATTAGTGAACAACGATCCAAAATCCCATGAATCATTAGCAGTCGTACATGCAAGTCCGGATAAGAGATTATTCGTTTGTAGACCAAATTCGTTATAACGTCCCCTTCAGCTGTCCCACAGGTTTGAATTCTCATTACAAGAAAAAGCGGATGGCCGAGGATAGCTCGATTGATATTTCATGTTGTCTTGTATCGGGGTCCGATGAAACATTGTCTGATAATGGGTTGTCTTGTACAGGGGTCTGGTGGAAAACACTGTCTAATAACAAGGAACCATCAGTTTTGATGTGGACACAATATGGATGATGCAAAGCAGCAGAAAAATGTACTCGTTATCAGACAAAAAAAGTTGATACCCCCAGGGTTGTCTCCTAACAAGGGTAGACCTACGAAATAGTGGTTGCGACTTCGGCGAAGATTGTTAGGAAAGGGTTTGCTCTCGACACTGGAGCTCACGCTATTCCACCGCCTTGACTTTACACTTGACTGACTGACAGCTGCCACCCAGAACACACGAAAAGTCCATCCAACCTTCCACTCGGAAAACCTGCAAGAAGGGACCACTCCCTGTTCAATACACAGTGTTTCGGGAAAATTTACCCTCATCAGTCGAGTTTGAGTAGGCTGAGGAAGATTGTGCCTGAGAAGCACCATTTATATAGTGCTCTCCAGGTCCAAACATCACCAGGGATACAAACTTACAGAGACGCTCCGTTTGCAGCGCGACAAACACCTCGTGAGCACCAGATAGCAGTGCGAGTCAGTGTCGCTCCTGGACGGTGAAAGCTGTATATTGACACATAGAGAGAGAGCGGGGGAAAGAGAGAGAGAGAGAGAGAGAGAGAGAGAGAGAGAGAGAGAGAGAGAGAGAGAGAGAGAGAGAGAGAGAGAGAGAGAGAGAGAGAGAGAGAGAGAGAGAGAGAGAGAGAGAGAGAGAGAGAGAGAGAGAGAGAGAGAGAGAGAGAGAGAGAGAGAGAGAGAGAGAGAGAGAGAGAGAGAGAGAGAGAGAGAGAGAGAGAGAGAGAGAGAGAGAGAGAGAGAGAGAGAGAGAGAGAGAGAGAGAGAGAGAGAGAGAGAGAGAGAGAGAGAGAGAGAGAGAGAGAGAGAGAGAAAGACACACACACACACACACACACACACAAACACAGAGAGAGAGAGACAGACAGACAGACAGACAGACAGACAGACAGACAGACAGACAGACAGACAGACAGACAGACAGACAGACAGACAGACAGACAGGCAGACAGAAGGAGAAAAGACAGAGATCCAGGATGTGACATCATCATGACATCGGCCGCTGCTGTGTATGTTGGATCCAAGGTAACGAAAAGACGACACATGGGCAATCTCCATGGTTCGAGTCGCGAGCGGCTCTAGATCGTCGTTAGAGGTGTTGGGGCCAGAAACCATGAACTTGGTTTGGGTGGGGGGGGGGGGCACACGCACACGCACACACACACGCACGCACGCACACACACACACACACACACACACACACATGCATGCACACACACACACACACACACACACACATACACATACATACACACACACACACACACACACACACACACACACACACACACACACATACACACACCTTCCTTCCTTCCTTCTTCCACTGCCATGACTGGCTATGTGGCCCCGTACGGGGCAGACCAGGAGACGTGTTGTCCACCGGGCGGGGAACGCCATACTCAGCGCACGAACAGCGTTACACTTGTGCGTCGCAATATCCTGTGGCCAACGAAAACTGCGCGCACAAGTGCCACAAATGAGGGGCTTCGCCACAGGCTTCATGCGGGACTGGACAATAGCGTCGACAGCGTCACGGCAGATGACCCGCCATCCCTGTAGATCTTGGACGATGTCACCAAGCTGCTCCAGAGGAACGCCAACACACACACACACACACACACACACACACACACACACACACACACACACACATACACACATACTTTGTACCATGTATATGCCCGTCACAAGAAAAGCAAGCAAAGTTGTGGAAGTCAGGTCTCGCTGGACCAACCAGAATGGAGCTGCTACGGGCCTGAGCACGCAGCTTTCCCCATGTTGCAGAAGGCAATGCAGTGCTGCAAGTGGCAGGCAATCCTACGTGAAAAATTGGCACATACACCTCCATATTAATAATTCCAACGAGAGAGCTCAGTTGAAAGCTCAGGGCCCTCACTATCTTTTTTGCCTAGGTAATCATGCATTATGCGATAGCAATAAACAACAGTTTTATTCGGCTGAAATAAAGGATACCAATAGACCCCACTTGTACTTGGCTGAAATAAATTGTTCATCGTTGTTATTGCATTTGGTTTTTCATTTCGATATCGCACAAATAAAGAGCGCTTGGGCTTGAAGGCTAGAGAGGGCTTGACCGCCCAGGAGCCCTCGCTATGCTTAATATTTGCCTAGGTCATCATGTGTGTTGTTCGAACTGATAGAAACGTCTTTGCAATACAAAAACATGTGCATGACAATCAAAACTTTAGTTCATAAACGCACATCGATACATAACTCAAAACTCAAACTCTCAGACAGGTACATTCTACCAAGTAAAAGTAAATATAATAATAGATTACGCTTTGGTACTAGCTTATTTCATTTTTTTCAAGCCCCGTTTCAACATGTGGCCAGCAGTCTTTGCCAGAATGGTACGGAACATCAACGGAATAGGGCCAGGCTGGTGCGTAACATGATGATGGCCCCGCACACCGAACAAGTTCGAGCATGAGAGCATGTATTTTCTCCTGCTGAATGGATGCCTGTGCAGCGGTCTCTAGCTGTCAACGCGTTTTGTCACGAAGGCGGTGAGTCTCCAAACGACGGGATATTTGCTCCGTCGTTTCTTGCTGTTGGCATAGCCTTTCGCAAGCACGGCGACTCTCGAGGCGGCGGGACCTCTCTTCTCCCTTCTTCTACTCTGTGTCACTCCTGCCGACGCCGTCTGCTCAGAGCTTTAACACTGTCACCCCTGTCATTTTGCTCTTCCTCATAGTCCTCTTCTAATTATCTCAGCATTCTATTTATACAACAACTACGACCATTAAAACA
This sequence comes from Sycon ciliatum, assembly GCF_964019385.1. Taxonomy (NCBI): domain Eukaryota; kingdom Metazoa; phylum Porifera; class Calcarea; order Leucosolenida; family Sycettidae; genus Sycon; species Sycon ciliatum. The sequence goes on along the minus strand of NC_088651.1, from coordinate 1,388,210 downwards.
CTGCAATCTACCCGATCCTTACATTCCCAGCCCATTAGTACCACACCCCTAAACTTTCGACCGATAGTACGACACGTTCTATGGTCTTTTGAAATCAAACCGCGACCATTACAATAATGCGGTCTAAACCATAATGAGCGTTAGCATGCTAACGCAAGTTAGCAGGCAGCCCAGCGAGCTGGCCCGACCTGCACGCATGCGCGAGTCACATGTTCATGCGCCCTCCAAGATCCTGTACAATGTCTCTTGCATGTCATTGCTGTTTTCGACTTTCGAGCATGCAACTTGCGGAACATGCGTTCCCAACCAATTTCCTCCACAATTGTGCTCGCCCCGGTGTATCTTGCTAAGCTCAATGTTAAAAGTGCAGTCTGCCGAATTCCCGTCCACCCGGAGGATTGGTCCTTGTCGATCCGCTGGCAGGATCAATACTTTTATGAGAGTGCCCTGCCCTTCAGACTGTATTACGCTCCAGTCCAGCTATATGGAACTCTGTCGCATCCGCCAGTGAATGGATTATGTGCTAGCAGTTCGCACTCACACGCCTGTTGCATTACGGGGAATACCTCAACTAACGTTCCTTCTTAGTGCATGCTCTGGACTTGTGTTAGCTTGCCAGCAATTCGCTATTCTGCTCCGAGCGTTTACACACTTCGATGTTTCTCTGGCTGCAGCAAAAGTGGAGGGTCCAGCTCAAGTCCTGACGTTATTGGCATCATCCCATTACGGGGAGTGCCTCGACTAACGTTTCTGTCTCCATGCATGCTCTGAACTTGTGTTAGCTCGCCAGCAACTCGCTACTCGGCGCCGCGCGTTTACATACCTCGGTGTTTCTCTGGCGTCAGTAAAAGTGCTTCCTCAATGCATGCTCTGGACCTGTGTTAGCTCGCCAGCAACTCGCTACTCGGCGCCGCGCGTTTACATACCTCGGTGTTTTCTCTGGCGTCAGCAAAAGTGGAGGGTCCAGCCCACGTCCTAATGTTTATCGGCGTCATCCTGGACACCCGCCGCGCTAACATCAGTATGCCTATGGACGAACTTGCCGAGCTTCGTGATCTCCTTCGGGCCACTCTTCACACAGCTTCAACTACCCAATGTCAACTCGAGTCTCTTCTGGGAAAGCTCCCGTTTGCTACAAGAGTGATAGCCCCTGGATGCAAATTGCAGATTGTGGTCACTTGCCAACTGGTACCGGCAGCCGTGTTACCTGATCAAGCTCTCCAAAGAGTGCCTCAAAGATCTTCGCTGATGGCCTGAGCTCCTGGATAAGCGGAACGGCCGGTCCTTCTTCCTACACCCTAAATGGACGCCGTCCCCCGACTTGCTGGTATTCACTGATGCAAGTGGTGCACTTGGCCGGTGCTCGTACAATTGCGACCGGGGATAGGGCGATGGACAGTCAATCAAGCAGAGCAGCAGTCGCAAAGGGTTGTTTGCAATTGTGGCAGCCCGCAGCACCTGGGAAAACTAGCGGCATCAGCTGCGAATGCCAATCGATGGGCATTTACAGCAACTGCGAGGATATTGCTCATCAGTTGTGGCTTTGGCCTGGCGTTGTACACCGGCCACCCGTTTCGAATCAGCTGCGGGACTCGATATTCAGAGAGGCGGGAAGGTGGAAAGCGATGTCTGCCCGAGTAACATTCGGACGCCACCTGCAGCCAAAGTATGGGTTGCTGCGGCAATGGCCTCAGCCCATGATATCAAGTTCTGACAGTCTTTACCTAGCTTGCACCGCTTACAGATTGCACGGGTAGCTGCACTTTGTGATCCGCTCCGGGAGTGCCGATTTATGGAATATATGCTCTCAACTGGTTATGCATACCAATATATTTAGCATTTGGAGGCTCTACTCAGAGTCATTGGCGGCTCTACTCAGAGTCATTGGCGGCTTCATGTGGAGTCATTGGCGGCTCCATGCGGAGTCATTGGCGGCTCCATGCGGAGTCATGGGCGGCTCCAAGCGGAGTCATTGGCGGCTCCATACGGAGTCATTGGCGGCTCCATGCGGAGTCAATTTGCGGCTCCATGCGGGGTCATTCGGCGGCTCCATGCGGGGTCATTCGGCGGCTCCATGCGGGGTCATTCGGCGGCTCCATGCAGAGTCATTCGGCGGCTCCATGCGAAGTCATTCGGTGGCTCCATGCGGAGTCATTTGACGGCTCCAAGCAGAGTCATTTGCCGGCTCAGCTGCGAGCCATCTAGTGGCTCCAAGCAGAGCCATCATACCAGTTGCTCGAATCGGCACTCCCAGCTTAATCCAAAACTCGGTTGCTCTGTTGTGAGGTGGGGGGATGCTAACCTAGGAATGGGTTTGCTCCCCACACTGGAGCTCGCGCTATTCCGTCGACTTGACACTTGACGGACTCACGACTGCCATCCAGAGTCGCCACCACTATTTCTAAACCATACGGCTAATTATTTTAGTTAGCTATCGACTTACCGGTACAGTAAAACCTGTGACTACTGACCACCCCTTGGTGCCAGCAAAAGCGGTCTTTAGTAGCAGGTGGTCTTTAGTTAGAGGTTTGCACCGCGTGACCATATGTGGATCCCATTATATGATATGTATGTCAAAATGCAGCTAATACAATTCCCCAGGACTTGCGCAATGTCAGAAAGACGGAGAGATGGAGAGAGAGACAGAGAGAGAGACAGAGAGAGAGAGACAGAGAGAGAGAGAGACAGAGAGAGAGAGAGAAGATTAATTTTTTGCAGACTTCAAATTCAGCTGCTACTTCTGAAGCCAGGAGTCAAACGTTCCCTGGGGAAGTTTCGTTTCGCGCTGGGCTTCAAATTTGTTCATGCGATCAATCATACCGACTGTCCTTGTTGTGACTTCTCGATTGCTTGAACGCGATCCTTCAGCATCAGGACCTTGTGGTGCTGCTTTGTTTCTGGATTCCTTGATGCTATCGTCGATCCGTCTGTATGACTGGGGTGACAGAGCCGCCCAGTCTTCGTTTCTCCTCCGAGTAGTAACATCGATCAGAGAGTGCTTTCGATGCGCTCTCCAAGACGTTTCCTATCATGTTTTTTCTTGACAGCGCTTGAAATTTTGACAGGTGTAGTGCAGTCCACACCGACTCCACAGCCCAAATTACCTGCATTCATTTATTCAGCTGTAGTATCGAAAGATTCTTTTCAGGACCATGGAAAATCAGTAAAATTTCAAGAAGGAGCTTCGAGCAACATTTGATTTCCTACATCGCGGTCGCTAGTTACGGGTCAAAAATTGTGTTTGGGACAGGAAATGGCGGTCGCTGGTCGCGTTCAGAAGGTAGTCGCTAGTCACAGTGCATATTGAATGTGAAGCCTTCCGTGCCTGGCGAAGTGGCCGGTAGTACCAGGCTGGTCGCTAGTGACGGTGGTCTTTAGTTACAGGTTTTACTGTATATCCCTTACCGAAATTGTATTCTTCTTTCTTTTTCTTCTACTCCGTTCCATCAGCACTCGGCCGATGGCAGGAGATTGGTACCCACTGGGCTAGCATGCAGCAGCCAAAGCTGGGGCCTTTTCTTACTCCGTCAAACCCACTTCTTAAAACGAAACTGACGTGCATATTCACATTGTATGTTGTGAATGTCCCCATATTTGCCCCGACATCTTAGCTCGTACAGCGCTCCAGATACATCTATGCTACGGTGCGCACCGCATACTCGAATTACGGTACGGGACACATACGGGATACTGCACCAACCATGGCATGCCACGTGAACCACCCTACCAGGCACCGTGACACGCACCGAATTACAGCGGTGTGGATACTGGCTAGCGCCAGATGCTACTAAAGTACAACTGAATAGCGTCTTTTGCATAGCTACGGGAATAATCTCATATCCCAAGCATTGCAGCTCTGCTAATAGAATAATTCAGGTTACTCCCACTCCATTTCTCTAGTGCTTATTTTTCTGAAAAAATATCATCTTTGGCACCAGAATGCTGCCACCAAGAGTACATTAACCAGAGTGTGCAGCCCAAAGAGAATCATCCCACGGCAAAGTTTATTGTTTAGGGCATAGACTCGCAATAACAGGCTCACCTTTGCTGCATCTCACACCGCTTCACACGGTCATCTACTCTATCACCATGGTAATTTCTGTGGCACATTGCTGCTTGTTTAACAAAAACGTAGAAAACACACCGAATTTCCAGGTAATTACCATGGTGATACAGTACTTTAGCTTGAACCTATTGTATGCAGCCTGTCAGTGGCGGTATACCCTCGAAGTATAAAAAAGTATAGTACTCGACAGGACTTCCGACCGGGTCGCAGGTAACCCAGTGTTCTTTTTCCAAAAGGTCAAAGTACTCACAAACAGGGCCACTGACCTGGCTCTGGAGCAGACACTGGTAATCTAGGTCCAAGTTTGCTCGATAATGTTCTGACGCTTCATGTGCTTTCATAGCCAAGGTTTCTCACTTTCTTCGCAAGCTCTTTTAGTCTTGAGAGTTGACAACTGCTTAGGGTTGTGTTGGCAGAAAACATGTCAGCTAATCTGACAACCGTCCAACCCCATTTTACTGGTAAGTAGTCAGCGAGTGGCTTTGATGGGGCCATACTATATTTGTGCTTCCTTTTTGAAAACACGTTCTCGCTCGAAGGGTTTCTAAACTTTATCCCTGCGCTCATTGATGGAGTTCATCGATGGAGTTGCCAGCGGCACTCTACAGAAGAACAATGTTGTCAAGTTTTTTATGAAAAATTGTCAAACATTTTCAAATTGCTATAAGTTTGGTTAGGGTCGGGTTCCACTGCGGCTCCGCAGCTCCGCTGCTCCACGGTACTTGGCTGCATGCAGCAGAGCGGCGCGGTTCCAGTGACACTCGCCATTCACGGTACCGCGATCGTGCTCGACGTTTTTTGATGGCATTTAGCCTGCCTGCGCGCGCGTGAAATCCAAAAAAATCCTCGTGTTCTGGCCTGTGCAACGAATTAAAATTCCCCCGAATAAAACAATTAAGTGCGGGAAACAATGCAAGCCGTGACCGCGGCTTGCATTTTTTTGTATCAAGCAGCGAAGCGAAAGCTGGTGATGAGCCGCGGCCTCGCTGGACCAGCTCGTAATGATGACGTTTCATGCCGTGAATGATGTGCGGCGGAGCGGCAGTGGAACCCAGCCCTTAGGCAAAGGAAATTTGTCATTAATTTGTTTATGCTGCAGAGATGGAGAGCTGCACACTCTGGCTAATGGACTCTCGCCTACAGTGTAGTCGTACTGCTAGTGTACTGGCATTACAGAAGACACGAAAAACGAGAACATAATTATGGCGAGAAAGTAATTACTGGCTAAGAATTGCCCTAAGACTTACCGCTTCTCAGTGCTCCATACCAGGAAGTAGTACAATACCTACTCCCTGCTCCAATACGAGTGTTTTCTCCTCATTCTCTGCATCCTTTGCCGCAGGAGTCTCGTCCATTTAGCGGCCCAAATGCTTGAGCTCCGGATAGCGGAAAATAGCTCGTCGTCCATTAGCGGCTCTAATAGTACCTGGTCTGAAGTGTCGCAGTCTAGCAACTATGATTTTTTCCAGGAGGGTAAGGGTTGCAAACCCAAAGAGACCCTAAGCTTCGTCTATCAAACAAAACAATTGCCCTAAAAAATGGAAGAAGAAAAGAGTGAGCGAGCTGGTCTGAGCGCGCTACTTTTCAAAAAATAGAAGCTGAAAGCCATCAAAGTCAAAGCATTCTGGCTATATGTGTATGTCACGAGCGCTAGCGCGCTAGTCGCAGCAAACGCTCGCAGGCCAGAGTTAGCGCTATTTGGGCTGTTTGCCGCACGCGGCAGCTGGATGGATCACGTGATCCAAGCTGACAAATAAGGTCCGATGGTTCAGCTACATTGAGCCACAAGCGTTTTGAACAGGGAGTCCGACTGTCGTAATTCCAAAATACGACTCCCTGGTTTTGAAAAAGATACCTCATGCAGTGACGGTATCCTCTCGATCCTCCTTTACCAGTCGATACTCCTTGGTTGAAAAAGAACTACATGTACCGCGTACCGGTAGATCTACTACTACTACTAGTACTAGTAAAAAAAGTCTACAGTAGACCTGCATCCCGGTCCGGTCGGTGCAGTCATTTTTTGACTCTGATATCTGCCACATCTGAAAAAAGGAAGCAAAGAAAAAAAAAGTAGATCGACCACGATGGGACTCGAACCCACAATCTTCTGATTCGAAGTCAGACGCCGTATCCATTGGGCCACGCGGTCGTGCACATAATGAAACTCCTCCACTCCACTCTGCTAGCACACATTTCCGAACGGAAACTGAGTTGGTGCAAGCGGCAGCAGAACCGAGTTTGAAGCAGCTTGCTGCAGCAGCAGCAGCATTCCCAGCAACACCACCAGAAGCAGCACCAGCAAACCCCAGTAGAAACAGCAGCAGTAGCAGCAGCCGCAGCAGCTGCAGCAGCAGGCGAAGCAGCCGCGACAGCAGCAACTGAACAGCAGCCGCAGCAACAACAGCAGCAACTGCAGCAGCAACTGAACAGGAGCAGTGGCAGCAGTGAGCAGTCAGGTATGGGACTTTGTTCAAAATAGTAGTACGGGCATGACTCTGATAAGTAAACGGCAAAAAGACACGGGCGCACTGGATCAAGCAGCACACAAACCAATGATTATTATCATGAATGCAGGGAGAAAGAGACTCGGCAAAGAATTCAATAAGGGCATGTTCGATTGGCAGGATCGGGATCCCAATCCACCTGATCCACTGGATTCTCACCCTTTCGAATGGTCAAATCTGGATCCGGATCCTTCGGATTTGGATCCAGTCAACCCACCTCGGGGAGCCGCTGAGGGTTCAGCGGATCCAACGGATCTAAATGTGACCTTTGTGCGTATAATAATAATAATAATTTATAATATAAATGACAGTTCACATATCACTCATTGCATGAGGTCAACGCATCTGTTAACAATTTCGAGCCAAGCAGCTCTATCAGAAGCAGATTGCACAGCATCCAGAAGCGACAGATTAATGCATTGTAAGTCTTTCTTGACAACGTCGATCCATCTCAGACGTGGTCGTCCTCGTATATGGCGGGTAAAAATCATTTTTGTACACATTGTGGTACGTACGCACATGTGGCCACGTGGATCGAGATAGAACGTGTTGATGTTTTGTACAACGCGCGTGCGATGAGTACGACTTTCATCCTTTTGGGTGACTTGTGTGAGCGCCATTTTATTACTTCGTCAACATGGCAACAGTCAAGGTCCAAAATAAAGTGTTCGGTTGAATCTGAAGGATCCGACGGATCTGAGATCTGGATCCCGATCCTTACCAATCGAACATGCCCTAAGAGAACAGCAAAATCCGCGGCATTAGGTAAGCCGATGTGAATTTCAGGCAAGGCATACTACACACCAACCACTGACTGAGAAGACAAGACACTCAGTCTTCACACTTCTTCTGTCTTCGAGCGGCGGCCCCAGTTACATGAAACGCCATTGCAGGACAGCTGTACGGCCTCAGCTGTACGGCCTCAGCTGTACGGCCTCAGCTGTACGGCCTCAGCTGTACGGCCTCAGCTGTACGGCCTCAGCTGTACGGCCTCAGCTGTACGGCCTCAGTCTAAGTGCTTTGGAGGGGAATCAGAGATCGGATGAGCGAGCATGGTGTAGAGCCATGGCACCCGGTCCGACCGGTACGGCTATGGCTCGACGTCATTTCGAAAACTGGACCCACCCAGATTCGTGCAAACCAGGTAGAAGCAACATCCCCTGGCCGCGGCTGTAGTGGTCCTCTGGGACAGGCAGGCGGGGGTCGCCATGATTGCAGAGTGGTCGCCTTGACAGGTTTTAGTGTAGAAGCAATATCCCCTTGTCCCGGCTGTAGTGGTCCTCTGGGACAGGTGGTCGCCTCATCCGCAGAGTGCTGGACGCTTTGACAGGTTTTAGTGTAGAAGCAATATCCCCTTGTCCTGGCTGTAGTGGTCCTCTGGGACAGGTGGTCGCCTCATCCGCAGAGTGCTGTCTGCAGAGTGCTGTCTGCAGAGTGCTGTCTGCAGAGTGCTGTCTGCAGAGTGCTGTCTGCAGAGTGCTGTCTGCAGAGTGCTGCCTGCAGAGTGCTGCCTGCAGAGTGCTGTCTGCAGAGTGCTGTCTGCAGAGTGCTGTCTGCAGAGTGCTGTCTGCAGAGTGCTGTCTGCAGAGTGCTGTCTGCAGAGTGCTGGACGCTTTGACAGGGTTTACTGTACTTGTGGGTGTCTACAATAAGCAAATTTTTCAAGGTTCGAAATGTACTCGAGAAATTATGCATAACCTTGGTTGCAGTTTTCCTTCCCGCTAAATAATAGGGAGGTTTCGCTCTACGTAATTACGTATGAAAATCCGTATGTCGTACGCGCCGGGGAGCGAGGGCAGCTTTCATACGTAAATCTCTCTACGGATTTCCGTAGGAAAGCTGTTTCCTACGTTGGGTCCTCCGTAGGACTTTTTGAAATATTTTTTCGCATTTTCCGCAATTGTCCATGGCAACGTTCAAGCCGCGTGAAACACAAGGTACCGGTACACACACCGTACACCACGTGCAAAATAAGATGGAAAACGCGGTTTCGGTTCATGGTGCATGCGGTGGGCGCATGCAGCCAACGCATCTCCAAAGCAACAACGCATGTTTAGCAGTCGTGGATAAATCACGTAGAGCGAAACCCAGCAGCTCTGATTTTTTACGTATGAAAATTCCGTGCAGTTCATACGTTATTTAACTTATTTTCATACGTAATTCCGTAGAGCGAAACCTCCCTAATCTGGGTGCGGCAGCAAACCTTACTCCTTCAAAGTGGACTGGGACTCTGGTGCATGGTCAGACAGTCAGACTCACAGGTATACCGGTACAGGCGACAGTATAGTTATTCTTGCCACAGAGAACAGAGCCTCAGCTCAGCACAGAATGAAAAAATAAAAAAAATAAAAAATAAGGGTACAGTCAACTTGGCTAATAACGACTGCGGATATAACGACAATTCGCGAATAACGACAGAATTTCCATGCCCGGAGCAAAGTCCCATCCAACTGTAATACATATATGGGACTTCGGGTATAACGACACTTCGCGACTAAGGACACTTTTCTGATGCCCCGCCGAGTGTCGTTATACGCGAAGTTGACTGTATCCGGCTTTGGGGAGTTGACTGTATATATACTCAGTACATGTGGAAAAAACCGGGAAGCAAAGAAAAAAAGTAGATCGACCACGATGGGACTCGAACCCACAATCTTCTGATTCGAAGTCAGACGCCGTATCCATTGGGCCACGCGGTCCTCGACAAAAACAACTGTAATCTATAGTAACCAAATCTGTCCTGACTATTGCATGTAATTGTTCTGGACCGGACAGTCGACCGGTTACGCTCAGGGAGTCGACGAACCAGGGCACAAGAGACTACCTGCTAGGTTATCACCTCCCACAGCAGTCAACATGATTGCATGTCTACGCCCTCTGGACCCTCGCTTTGCAGCAGACCGTGTTTGCATGCGTGACAGCCTGACAGGCAATACAGGGCAGTACTACTGCTGTGGCACGATATATACAGGGAGGCGGGGAAGAGAGGAGTGGGAGGAGAGATTGAACACTTCCAGTATGCCGCACCATCCACCAGCACGAGATATCAAGGACACAGCTGCTACCCATTCACGTTGGCCATTCTCGGCCATTCTAAGTTTCAGTCTTCAATGTGTGAAATGTCTTAGGGAGACACGAGTACACAGACATCAGAGGAGAAAATAATATGCTTTGAAGTGCCACTAGTACCAACAATACAGTAATAGGAGGAGTAAAAAAGCGGGGGGGGGGGGAGTTAGGGGAGCGGGTGGTAGGGGCAGAGCAGGGGGAGGGGCAGGGGTAGGGTGGGGGGGGGGGGCACGGGGTAGGAGAGAGCGGGTGGTAGGGAAAGAGCAGGGGGAGGGGGAGTCATGTTAGGTCCACTGAGGTGGTAGGGTATAAAAAGGATGACCTTGATACTAGACAAACAATAGCCGGAATATCAAAAAATAAATGTCATGGGCACCAAGCTAGATGCGATTCATGACGACGGAGCACTCCTATTAGTACTTTTAAAAGAAATTGAAAATAGAGTGTGTTTCATGAGCGTGTGTGCACTTGGATAGCTAACTACCGACGTGCCCATGTGTGGTATTGTGCATTGGTGTGTGTGGGGGGGGGGGGGGGAGTGGAGTGTGTATGTGTGTGTGTGGGGCGGATTGCTAGAGCACACCGGGTCAAAAAAAGTCTTTTTTCAACATTCTCGTGCAACACGGCGGCGGTCCACAGAGTGAGTTTCAAGAATGCCAGACTCATGATAGAATAAAAGAGGGAGATAATGAAATAGAAATCTTTACAATCCAAACTGTCAACCTAAGAGAGTAAAACATATAATTGAGGAGATGTTAAATGTTAATCGACATGATTATCTAGATCTAGACTTAAAATTCACATTGGAGAGGACAGAGCGGGATGTTTGACCAAGCAGCCCGAACAAAACACCAAGCAGAGTGCCAAGGCACACACTTGAGGAACAAACATTGATGGGCACGAGTGGAGTCAACACACGGCACGTCAAAACACACGATGCGGGCGACTCACATAGCGGCACAATCAAACTTTCTCGATGGAATGACGACGACACACACATCGACCAAACGAGAAAACAAAGTCCTCTTTGATCAGCACTGCGTGGTGAGGTCCATCAATCCGATATGATGACACCGGGAGATAACACTCAGGTATCCTCTATTTCAATATCAGCTGAGAACGAGTCATCCCATGAGTCATCGATGATGTCACCACAGAAAAGAGGAATGGATGATGATGATGATGATGTCATGGAGAAGCAGATTGATCCGATTGGGTAGAGGTGGAGTACGTAAAGCTTTATAAGCTGAGAATGAGTCATAGATGAGTCATCGATGATGTCACCATGGGAAAGAGCCATGGATGACGATGTCATGGAGAAGCAGATTGATCCGATAGCGGAGAAGTTGTGGATTACGTAAAGCCGCCAGCAGCATGCACTAAACCAGATGAGAGTTCCACGACGCCAACGAGTCCATTGCGCATTGCCAAATATGGAAGGTATGAGTAATGCATGCGAGTACGCTGTGATCAGCAATGTACTGTTCAACACACCAGGCGACCATGCCCAGGTGGCTGTGTGGAGTGTTTACGGTACGAATTACGTCATTGCGCAATGGGCTTACCCAGGCAACAATTACTCATCGATGACATCAGACACGTCACGAACGGCCAGAAACCATGACATCACCACAGAGGCACACAGCATTCCCGACATGCCAATGCTGAGTCGGTGACGTCATTCAACCCGAAGCAACAATATCCCGACCGGAGACAATCAAAATTTAGGTTAACTTATCGGGGGGATCTACAGCTACGAAGCTAACGTGTTTACCAACGAGAGAAGACGGCGCGCGTGCTACTGCACAGGCTGGCGGGACGCGCACGTGAAGGCAGAGCCCGCCATTGGTGACACTACGCCGCAGTAATGCTGTGATCACACGTGATACGACTAGAGCTAACGTTGCAGACGCATGCACGCACATCACGCGCGAGCGTGGGGCGAAAACACCAACTAGATACCGGTACGGAGGCACAGACAACAACACTAGAAGTCCAGCTGAGAGACTGACAGCGAGGAAACATCACACAGCTCGGAGCAGCGGTGATCGACGCTAAAA
>NC_088651.1:1356511-1371511 GCF_964019385.1 Sycon ciliatum | reverse complement strand
CACACACACACACACATACACACACACACACACACACACACACACACACACACACACACACACACACACAATTACAACTTGGCACCGACAGACAATACGATCGTCATACGCATGAGCCAGCACATCAGGCAATGTCTGGTCTAACTGGCGCTATGTTTGACAATCAGGTACGCACACAGAAACACGCTACATGTCAGGGTTAGAGGCAGAACAAAGGTGAGGGGGGGGAATCATCGGAACCAAATAGTTGGGATTTTTATCGCCATTTTCTGTCGCCATTTTGGCCGCTGCATTCAACGACACCAGTCAGCAACCGATCGACTTCTATTTCATGTATTTATTCACCGGTCAATGGAACCCACCACGAGCAAGGTTTTCAGAGGTACTGACTCATACAACGCTGTTATAATAGTAATAAAAATATGGCGCTCGCATTCTGAAGGGTGGCGCGTTCATTTTGAAAGGGTGCGTCAAGAAGTGAAGGAGGGCGCAGTGCCCCGCTATGTCACTTTGGCGACAACCCTGCATGCATAAACACACTTTGACGTACAGCGGCATCGTGGCCAAACAGAGTCTGGGTCGGTCGCGATTCCAGATGAGATGCTGAGCCGGCCTGCAAATACATGCACGCACGCACGCACACACACACACACACACACACACACACACACACACACACACACACACACACACACACACACACACACACACACACGCCCATGCACGCACACCCACCCACACCCACGCACGCACGCACGCACACGCACGAAGCACACACACACACACACACACACATGATTACACGACGCAAACAGAAAGTGGGACGGAGCGTACTGTTTGCTAACCTGGCAATGAAAATACCTTGAATGTACTTCGTAAAAAAAACCCTGAGCTACCTCCGTTTGGTATTTTACAGTCCATACAACCTAGTATTGAGCTTTTACAATCAGTTGCCAATGAACCATAAACCCATCACAATGTTTTGGTTTGTGGAGAAAGTATGACATCACCAGAGACATTTGCACATCTCGGTGATCTCACCCAGCTTTGGTGTACACTGCACAGTGCATGACATCACCACAGACATTATACTGTAAGTCGACAAATTTTCGGCCCATTCAAATACTGTAAATATACAAATTTTCGGCAGCTATTTAATTTCGGCTATATTCGGCACCGACCCAAAACGCCTAAATTAAAACGCCGATGAAATTTTTCACAGCATCTGTCGCACTATACCATGCCCTCTACCCCACGCTGAAAATAAATCGCCGCCGAAATGTCAATTTTTTTGTATATCTACAGTACCAGCATCCAAGGGCTAAAACCCATTTGCGGCCGCATTACATTTTCGGCCTGTACTGCTGCCACCTGTATACATGTACACTGTCAGACTGAACTTTGCAAAACAAAAATTGTCGGCCGCAACTAATTTCCGGTCAAATATGACCTGGCCGAAAATAGCCGAAAATGAACATGCACTGAACATCTGTTGATTTACAGTATGCAATTCTGCACTTTTGGTCAAGAGAAAGTGAATCTGTGGCCTGGGAAATTCCTAATTTAATTTCAGTTCGCCGCCGCCGTCGCCGTTCTCGTGCCAGAAACCTTCTCTGGGAGCTCCTGCATCCCCAAATAGTGGACAACGTAACTGCCAACCACCGATTCTGGTCCACCAATGTCGGCTGCCAAGGATTCTTTGAGAAAAGGGTGAAGGGCCGGTGGCTGGAAGTCATGCAAGCATTTGCAGGAGGCAGGGAAGCAGGATGACGCAGAGGACTACTTGGATAGGCAGTATGTTAAAACATTCCATGTGAGCAAACCTCTGTTTGATGCAATTTACACCGACACACATGCGCTCTGGGAGAAGTCGGACACTGCATTCCGTTGCGCCGTGAAGAGGCTTGCCATGTTATTGTATTGGCTGGCACATGCTACCACGCAGGACGAGCTCGCGAATCTCTTTGGCGTGGGACAGTCGACTGTACACGGGATTCTGCACGACGGCGTAGACACGTTGGCTCTCCATCTTGGCAAGAAGTCAATTGTTTTTCCGAAAGGAGAAGATCTGAAGCGGGTCATTAGCGGCTTCAAGAGCATCTGCAAGCTACCAATGTGCGCTGGCGCCATTGACGGCACATTTATGAAAATAATAAAGCCACCAGTATGGGGGTGACTCATACTGGTGCTACAAGTCGTATCCCGCAATCATTATTCTTGCTGTCGTGGATGCCGATGGCATATTCATGTATGTGGATGTTGGCCGAACAGGCTCGCTCGGCGATGTGTATACCTTCAATAACAGCAGTTTGAAAAGGAAGTTACAGACTGGATCGTGGTTGCAATCCACAACGAAACTGATTTCGGGCCACCGTATCAAGCCCTATTTACTGGCAGACTCTGCATTTGGAGCTTCGGAACACGTTGTCAAGGCTTATAAGCACCCACGTTCAACTCTGCTGTCAACAAAGGTCGCAAGGTGGTCGAGCAAGCATTTGGGAGACTTAAGGGTCGTTTTGTTGTCCTAACAAGAAGCGTTGTGAGAGACCCAGAGTTTGCTGCCCGCGTAGCTTTGCTGTGCTGTGCTTTGCACAATATGTGCACTGGTGGCAATGTTCCGGCAACCCTCTCTGCACAGAACCGCGTTCAACATCAGCAGTTAGTCCATGAGCTGGCTAATGTTGGGTTACGGGGCACTGTATTGCAGTGGTTTGCAGATTATCTGTCATGCCGCAGTCAACAATTCATAGTCAATGGCGAGCATGGTGAGACTGTGCCTTGTAGCAGGGGCGTCACGCAAGGGTCGGTCCTGCGTCCTCTGCTCTTTTGCATTTATATTCGCAAGGTGCCGGAAATTCTCAAGCACAGCATGTCACAACTCTATGCTGATGACATTGCCTTCTTCATCATCGGACTCGACCTTCCTGCTATGTTACAGGATCTCCAGGACGATCTAACTGCCCTGGAGGTCCATTTAGATCTGAAGGGGCTCATCATGAACCCCGACAAGATGCAATTTCTAATCCTGCAGCGGTCACGCCTGCCAGCAGCGCAGTTGCCACGGCCCTTGGCCTGTAAAGGAAAGGCTCTTACCCCTACGAGCACTGCCAAATACCTTGGTTTATTGATAGACGACCATCTCACCTTCCAGCCATAGGTCCAGAAATTGTGTAACTCAGTTTTTGCTAAAGTTGCTGCTTTCCGACATGGCCGTAGAAATTTAACAAATGATGCAAAGCGAACATTCTACTTGTCTATTATTCAGTCTACCCTAGACTATGCCAGTAATGCTTACCTACATTGTTTAAGCACAACTCTGTACAATAGGATTGTGACCGTTAGTCACATAGCAATGAAGAGAGTGTTTGGACTCGATCGTACCACGCCCACGGAACTAGTTCTTCGCTTATATCATCACCTCTATTCTTTGGAACAGCGTATTAGCCTCAAGCTCTATGTTTTTGTGTACCGCTGCTTGGCCCCTCATCTTGCTAGTCCTCTTCTTCAGTCTTTGTACCAGCTTCGGGCAACTGCACCTGGTCACCAGGCATGCACCCGGGGCAAGGCACAAAGAGCCTTAGTTCTCCCACTCGTTTATACGCAGTATGGCATGCGCTCTATTTCTTATCTGGCGGCAGGCAGATGGAACTCTCTTCCAGCTGACTGTCGACAGGCACACTCTCTTGCTCTGTTCATTAATATGGTTAAACTTCACCTAGGGTTCCCAGTAAAAAGGTAGTAGCCTGTTGGGACTCCCCTAGTAAAATACAGTCAGACCTCGCTCAACCGCACACATCTATTTTCCACAAAATATCCGGATAGGTGAGGGAACCGGATAACTGAACACACATACTGTATATGCATGTGGCATGTCAAAAGCAGTGACATCGTACATACATGTAGACGGGTCCTATGCAGTACAACTAGCGTGCACAGTATGTAAAACAAGCGAGAAAAATGACAAGTGCATGCAACTGAGTGCTGTCCACGTGCACCCAGCAGGTCAAGGACCTCATTTGCTTGTACAGCTCCCTGATTCTAGCTTCTGCAAGCCACATGCAACCGGATACGACGAAGCTTTTTGTACACATTTTAACCAGTTTGTACACAAATCATGCACCGGTATGCGGATCGCGAGGTCCAGTTATGTTGTATGCGTAACATTATGCTGCACATCGGTAACCAGAGATTTTCTTCCGGATGGTGAGGGATCCGGATAAACGAGGTCTGACTGTAATAAAAACTACTACTACTGCTACTACTACTACTACTACAGAAAATGCCGTCATCTTCAAAAAAGACTTGGCTGCTGCCTGGCGATGTTTGTCCCGTAGAGTCAGCATCTGCCCTTGTGCAGCTGACAACACATCATGCCACATTTGGATGAAGTGGGCTTCTTGTTCATCAGAGAACACTCGGAGAGGCATGGCGGAATCGTGGGAGAAATTTGAAAATGCAGACGCACGTACAAGGTTGCTTTGAAAAAGACAGGGAGAGGTAGGCCCGTTCATCCATTTTAGTTCAAAAACATGGTATACCCCGCCCCCCCCCCTCTCCTACCACGTCTACGTTTCCCGTTTCCTCGCCTCCCGTTTTCAGTCCGTATATGGATCATCATGGCAACCGACCAAAACCTCCTTACGTGGACGTAGACGCAGCACTTTGTACCGTGGTGTGATGACCGCCTAAGACATCACCGGAGAACAGGGTACGACATCACCAGAGCCATTTGCGTATCTCCCCAAGAGTACATACCCCCCCAGAGTGTGCAACGCCTGACCCAGCTCTGCATAGGGTCTTGGTCGAGCGTAATCGAATCTTCTGATGTCATGCGTACACTCCACACCAGCGCAAGACCGGTCTCGAGGCAGGGCACCGTTGTTTTTGATCCTAAAACACCTGCGATTCCCCGGGTTCCCCTCAGATGTGTACAGTATTATGATGCAAAGATCCGATTACGCTCGACCAAGACCCTATGCAGAGCTGGACCAGGCGCTGCACACTCTGGGGGGTTATGTACTCTTGATCTCCCCCAGCAGTGGTGTACAGTGTCAAATAAGAAAACTACAGCAATGCTACACGCGTACACATGCTCATTCATTACCTGCATGACAATCTTCCAGATGGTACAGGATGTGTCGCGTGATCCAGCGATCACATACACACCGGCTGAGTCTACGCATAGACATGTCACTAGATCTACAACAGAATAGATACACACACGTACACACACGCGCGCCTCGTACACACGCACACGCACACGCACACACACACACACACACACACACATGGACGCACGCACGCGCACACACACACACACACACAAACGCACACGCACACACACACACACACGAATGCACACACATGCACACCCACACACACACACACACACACACACACACACACACACACACACACACACACACACACACACATGCGAACGTACGCACAAATGGATGGAGGGAGATTATGTGATGGGAGGGGATTTAGAGACGGAGCGAAAGACAGACAGACAGGCAGGCAGGCAGGCAGACAGACAGACAGACAGACAGACAGACAGACAGACAGACAGACAGACAGACAGGAACGGGAGAGAGTGATGCTGAGAAAATGTGTGAGTCACTCAGTGAAATAGTCAGTGAGGGGGGGGGGCATAGAGGGGTGGCAGCAAAGTAGCTGCAACCGACTAGGGATGAGAAAGCACAGGCATTATACAATTTCCCATACATCCCATTGCGTTCACGTACCATAATGATGATAGATAGGTGTGGTGGTGCGTGGTCTACCCCTCACAACAGACACCACATGTATGCTGTTATCCCAGTGACCAGCCGTCAACAGCAAGCGACCGTCAGGAGAGTAGGCGAACAGATTGGCCGACAGGAGCAGTCCGGGCGCAAACGAATGGCTCAAACTCTGACGTGTACTGAAGACACATGCGCACACATGTGAGCACACACATGAGCACACACACATGCGCGCGCACACACACACACACACACACACACACACACACACACACACACGTACACACGTACACGTGCACACATATATACATACAGGTTACTAGTGCTGTTTGTTGGCAAGATACTGCACACGGGTGCTTGATCGCAATGATAAATAGTCATCACGGTACACTTCCAGCATGAAAAATAACCAGACCAGCTACACGACTTCAACGTTTCAAGTTCAAGTGACTGTCACTATTTTAATATTTTCAACCGCAACTTTAAGTCATGTTGCTGGTGCGGTTAAACGAGGTCAGCCAAAGACCAAAGGCCACATGTAGTGAGGAGTCCGGAAGACTTATTTCAGTCCACACACAAGCAAGAAAAGAGCCCGAAGGACACCCTGGAGGCGCTGGATGTCAATTACCTCTTCGAGACGAGAGTTGGATCAAAGTTGAACGTAAACGACTGTTGTTTGCTTGTGGAGTGAGGCAGCCAGCCGTGGAGACCCAGTAGACCGCTGCGACTGATTGAGATCTATACACACAAACAACGGTAACAGTAAACACGCACACACAAAGACACACACACACAATCACACACGCACACCATGGAAAAAGCTACAGCTCTTGTTCAAAGCTCAGGAGGAACAAAGCAGAAGGAAGTTCTTGTTCAAAGCAGAGGAGAAAGAAGCAGAAGGGAGTTTGGATAGATGACTTGACACACAATCAAAAAGACCAACTCCCCAACTGATCCTTAAACATGCATGTGACTCACGCACGCGCGCGCACGCACGCGCGCGCACGCACGCGCACGCACGCACGCGCGCGCACGCACGCGCGTGCACGCGCACACACACACACACACGCACACCAACAGGCTTCAAGATTCTCAGCTTACCAGCGTATCGGGCATGCCATGGTGGATGAAGGAGTGCGATTGCTGTGGTGGAATGGCTAACAGAATTACCTGATCATTTCCATCGTTGATCTAATGTGTATACACATGCACCAACGCACACGTGCACACACACACGTGCACACACACACATACACACACGTACACACACACACACACACACACAGACACACACACACACAGACACACACACATACACACACACACACACACACACACACACACACACACACACACACACACACACACACACGCACACACACCCTTTGTATGATATTGTCCGCTTTGTTTGCAAATATCCGTTTCTGGCTGTGCTGCCGCTCGCAAACTGCTCCAATTCGTATGTTCTTCTCCGTTATACAGACTTCTTCGCTCCCTGTTTCATTGCTTTCGTTTACAGGAGACCTGCGAGAGTATACGGTACATGTCTCTATTCGTCTCCAAGATGTACGTGATGTTTCCTTTCCGTTTCCTCGTCCTTATTTTTATTTTTTTACTCTGACACCAGCACTATTTCTGCATCGCGTACGGCTGGTGGAAATATTTACCCCAGCCGTCGTGGTGTAGAGCGCTTCCTTCTCTTTTCATTATTTTTAAATATAAAAGACAGTGGCAAGATAATTTGGCTGAGTTTACTATCATGACCGGAACACTACACTCATAGCCTCGGTTATCTGGACCCCGGAGATACGGGCACTTCGCTCTACCGGTCACCCTTTGGGCGAGTTTCAGTGGTAATATTACTACTCTTTTGGCACTTTTCGTGGAAATAGTGACTTCATATGCCATATTTGTGGCATTTCCCCATCAACATGCATGTGATTCGGAGTGAGGGACATTTCAAAGTTATGGACAGTGCTCGATACCGGACCGCCCAGATCAAGGAGGTCTGAGTGTATCACCAAGTCCCCGAGTGTAAAGACTCCGAGTGATGAGCTCGCTGAAGAGCCCAACACACTATTTAGAACAACTGCTGAGGGCTTAAAAAGTAAAAAGGACCAAGGAACTACAAGTTAAGCTATAATGAGCTGATTGTTTAGTAACTGGTGGTGTTAGTGGACATTATAGCGTAACTTGCCGTTCCTTGGTCCTTTTTATTTTTTAATAAACTACCGAGGGCTTCTGCCTTGACATTCACCGCGATCATTGCGCTCTGTGGCCCAATCACATACATACATACATACATACATACATACATACATACATACATACATACATACATACATACATACATACATACATACATACATACATACATAAGGCCAATGCTAGGCAAAAATGCTTTGCTTTACGGAAACGTATTTCATTGCGAAGACCTGCGCTTCGGTCCTCTGAGCTGTGCTGATGAGCTCTAACAGAGCGAAACAGTTGCTGTCCA
Source organism: Sycon ciliatum (assembly GCF_964019385.1). Taxonomy (NCBI): domain Eukaryota; kingdom Metazoa; phylum Porifera; class Calcarea; order Leucosolenida; family Sycettidae; genus Sycon; species Sycon ciliatum. Next base: position 1,363,267 of record NC_088651.1, on the reverse strand, counting down.
CAGACTTGAGTACATACATACACACATACATACATACATAACCCCGCTCTGTCTTAGGACATTGAGCACTTTTTTGCCGACGCAAGAAATACTTCTATTGTTCTACATACATACATACATACATACATACATACATACATACATACATACATACATACATACATACATACATACATACATACATACATACATACATACATACATACATACACTCACAGAGCGCAATGGTGCAGATGAATATCAATGTAGAAACTTTCAACGGCCGAATGCTGCAGCTGCTTACCCTCGGGTTACTGTAAGCAAGAGTAGATAAACAAGAGTGTGCAACTCCCGGATGGGTTGGCCCACGGCGGACTTTTTTGTTGACGTAATCTTTTCGACGATGCACGCGCTGCGAGTCCTTTGGAAAGTACTGCCTCGTGCACTTGGCCGGGCTTTACATTACGAAGTCGGTGCCCAGCACGTTCTCTCACACTGCTCTGGGGCAAAATGCGCGTTCTTCTGAAAAAAGGTGATGTCAACAAAAAAATTCCGCCGCAGGCGGGGGTATCTGCAGATCGTGCAGAAGAGATCCGGAGTTGCACACTCTTGTTTATCTACTCTTGCTGTAAGTCAACAAATATTTGGCGCACATATTTATTTTCGGCTATTTTCGGCCTGGTCATATTTGGCCGAAAATTAGTTGCGGCCGAAATTTCGTTTTGCAAGGTTCAGTGTGACAGTGTATACAGGCAGCAACAGTACAGGCCGAAAGTTGAATGCGGCCGAAAACGTGCTTTAGACCTGGGAGGCCGAAATTTGAATGGGCCGAAAATAAGTAGACTTACATACAGTAAAGGGGGAAAAAAATTTCACGGTTCGCGTCAGACTCGGTTTCTCTATATAGAGGCCGAGTTTTCCGCATCCGTAGGAACGCCACCACCCTTCAAGGATCAAGGGGAGTAAAGGGGAACCCCGGTCCAAATCACCCCCATCTTTTATTGCGGAATCCATTAGAGTAGGTCGTGAGTGGTAGAATGGCGAAAACCGGAAGCTTCTACAAGGATAAAAAAAATTCGACGGGTTCGCGTACCGGGCAGGTCAAGAACAAGGAGTCGTACAACTCCCTGGTCAAGAACCACCTTTCCGCTTCCGTGGGACGCCACCACCCCATGATCAGGCGTCAGGTGCGGCTCCTAAACGGATAACAAGGATAACATACCTAAAATAACCAGTATTGCAATTTACTGAATTTGGCAAGCCCCCCCCCCCCCCCGTGACGTAAAACGTTCTTACTGAGCTCAAAAAAATTAACTCAAACGGAACGGAAATTTTGAAACAGGTGTGCACTGTTTTTTTTTTCAGAGGCTCGGACACGAGCAAGTGATCTGCGGGAACGTCTGGCATCAGAGGAGCGATATGCTCTTGATCTTGCATCGGAGAAGGGTGCTTCTAACTGGCTCACTTGCCGCCCATCCAGAAGGCATGGCTTTGTTCTGTCAAAATGTGAGTTCCGTGATGGCCTATGCCTGCGGTATGGTTGGCGCCCATCTCGTCTTCCTGCCCAGTGTGTATGTGGAGCAGCATTCACTGTGACCCATAGCCTGTCTTGCCCGACTGGTGGATTTCCCTCAATTCGCCATAACGAGGTCCGTGACGTCACTGCCAGCCTCCTGAAGCGTGTTTGCACCAATGTCAGCGTGGAGCCACATCTCCAACCTATTACTGGAGAACGGTTTCGCCACAGAACGGCAATCACGGGTGAGGAGGCCCGCCTTGATGTCGCCGCTGATGGAGTCTGGGGTGGTCGTTTGGAACGCACCTTCGTTGATGTGAGGGTTTTCAACCCCTATGCAAGTGTTAGGTACCTCCTCCCGTACCTTTTCTAGCTGGCCTGCATGCACTCGCGTACTCACCTTTTGTCTCCTTTTTGTTCCGTTGGCCTGGGTAGCTACTTGCGCGCCCATAATTGCCATAGCTACCCAGGCCCTTTATCTTGCCGTTCAGACTTGCTCTCTTTCTGACTCTTCAATAATCACCATGTAGTCGTTTCGTTCGTCCTGGTCTTAGTCCCGTTGTAATGTCTGGATAATATGTCGTCAGTCGTCCTTTCTCGTATTCAACATTGGCGCCCAATGTGGGGCTCGAACCCACGACCCTGAGAATAAGAGTCTCATGCTCTACCGACTGAGGCCCTTGATAAGCTCTGGCTGGGGCATTTTCTCTCTGTCTTTCAATCGAACCTCTGAGACTTTCTTTCCACTGTTGTCGAATTGAGACTTGAACATCTTGAACCTCGTCCTTTTGTGATCGTGGCCGTTGCGTGAGATCTCCCGATCCTAACACAAGTACAAACTGATCCACTCCAGTCTCCAAAAGCTACATCCGGCATGAGAAGGAAAAGAGACACCACTATGAAGAAAGAGTTCGTGAAGTAGAGCATGCCTCCTTTGTGCCAGCAGTATTTTCGGCTACCGGTGGAATGGGCAAGTGCAGCATGGCCCTCTATAAGAGGATTGCTAGCCTAATTTCTAGCAAGTCTGCAGAGCCATACTCGACCATAATGGCATGGATCAGGTGTCGCCTCAGTTTTGCCCTCCTCAGGGCTAATGTCATCTGGCTCCGTGGTGCTCGCCGTCCCGTTTGTTGCGCGACTGTTAGTGAACATTCTGCTTCATTGGCAGTGGCAGAAGGTCACATTTTTGTCTAGAGGTCTATTCATGTACTTGCTATGATTCTTTTCTTTTCTCTGTTATTCTTTTTACCAGGCGTGGGCCATCCCCTGGACTATCAAAATGGGTGCCTTATTATTTTTCTGTTTTTAAGCTTGTTTTTTTACACTTCTTTGTGCGAGTTTCGTATCAGATTAAAAAAATGTACTGTTTTTTTTTCAATCAATAATCCTTGTACTAGTATTCATTCGACCATGATGTTGGAGGAAGAGGAGACCACGGGAGGTTTGGAGGTGGACGCCATCCCTGAATACGCCACTTCGGGTTCAGCAACTCTGACGCCTTTTAGGTTTAAGCCGAAGCTCGCACCAGCATCTGCGAGACCAAGTAATAATTTCTGAGATGACAGAGGAGGAGAGAGCTGTGGTTGCATGTGCTTGCGCAGGGAGCATTGCTTGGTGCCGTTGCGGACAATGCAGCCCGATGCGGAGCGAGGTCGAGATGGTTTGTTGCTGGGAGGTTCCTGCAGCTTTCAGTAAACGCGGCAACGCAGAAAGGGCTGCAGTGCGTCACGCGGCACTCAGGAGTTTGCTGTTGTTTGCCTGCGAAAATCAGTGCTCGAGGTGGCATTGCTTTCCTTTGAAGAATTTTGGGTAAGGTGTGGACCATGGTCAAACAGGTGAGGATTCACTGAATCAGTTTCATTCTCTTCGTTCTTTCCATGTTTCCTGTACCAGTACAACGTAGATAGGAAGAAGAGGCCAGTACAATTCAAGTACAGTGAAAAGTAAAGTGGAATTTCTAAAAAGTTGACACAAGTTGTCTGCCGCTGCTTTCAGTCAAATTCGGACAACGGCAGTTGACTTCAAAATGCCTCCCTCCATCTTGTCTGCCAAACTAGAGCAGAGGGTCACGGAAACTGGGGTGGAATTGCTGTCTTGCACAGACAAACAAATGGTGACAAGAGCTGGTAAAGAGCAAAGGGCCGTGGAAAAATTAAATGCGTACGCACGTAGCTGAAATTGGACATCCAACAAAATTTACCATCAAGGAGCTGGGGAACAAACTCGACACACGCAGGAAGAAAGGTCAGGCCAGACGTATGAGCAACGTTGATGATCCTACAAAGGTGAAGCCGATTAGTCGAAAAATATGTAATCTGTGCCTTGTTACTGTGTCGGTGGGTTTGCGTGCTTGCTTCAAGTCCACGTCGACGGGCTCGGAATGCTGCACTTTTGACACGAAATTGCAGGAGCAAGCTGAGGCGCATCAAGAGGGAATGCCGAAGAACGCACGTGAACATACGCAGTAGTTCAGCAAAGACAGCATGAAATTCCTTTCCTAAAACATGTAAGAAGGCAATTACCCATGATATGCTAAACACGCTTACCCTTTCCTAAGATCTCACAGACTCATAACATCCCTCCAACCCTGGAACCTTTGGATCTGTTGCATCTTTTTCATGAAATACTTCAGCAGATTCATATTCGCTACTTGCACTACACTCTCATTTATTTGCTTCCGTCTTCTCTTTGTGCCTTCCTCAGTAATACATTTTCTTCTTCCTTCACTAACATCTCTTTTCTGGAGGCGTCGGACACAGTCGTGCAACACAGGGGCCACAGGACACTGTGGAGCTCGCAGAGATTGGCCGCACACAGCATGGCACGCTTGGAAACTTCCCATTCCTCCATCATCGAAAACTCTACACGAACTACAAGTACAGTGTTGCTTAATGAGATCCAGTCGCGTCACTCAAGTTTGCGCATTGCACCATTTCCCCGCCCAGTGTTCGCAGGTCTAGCATTGCGCGACGCCCGGTGGCACGTACACGAGTGACGCTGCTGGATTTCATTGAGCAGCACTGTAGCTTGTTACCGTGATGTGCTCTGCATACGCGTGCATTCCGGCGTGTGAGTCGGTTTTCGTTTTTCTCGTGCATCACGGCAAGCTCTCGGCATCACATGCTTTACTTCCCGGCGGGATACACTGCCGTCGTGTAAATCGCCTCTAAAGGCTAGCTCAGCAGAAAAGAAGAGCTGGAATGCAAACCCCGCTAAATCCAATTCATCACTCTTAGGATAATGGCCAAAACAGGATTAATTTTATGTGCGTTTTTTGTATCTAGATCCACATTTGGGTTCCAGTTTTGAAACGGTTCTAGTCAGATTTTGAATGTGAAATTGTGCCTGCTGGTGCCTCTCGACCTTTTGATTACACTGAGCTGAAAATGACATACCTCTACAAAGCTGGCCTTGAGGGATCTGAAGTTGGTGAAGATGGACGGCATTTTGGCAGCCATGGCTCTGGCCTCCTGTTGTGTGTTGATTCGGCTGGAAGCTTCATGGCTAAGCCGACTGGGGTGAGGTTCCTGCGCACATAAACACACATAGACAGACGTAGACACACACAGACAGACATAGACAGACACACACACACACAAACACACACACACACGCATGCATGCAGGTTTGCACGTACGCATGCAGGTTTGCACGCTACATCGACTGGGTATGGTTTCAGCACATAGATAGACACAATCAGTAGACCGGCGTTACGGGGGATGAACATATTGGGCACAATTGACTACCACGGTCAGACAAGCCACACTCAGCCCACAGGGAACTAGTTAACACTTGCACAGCGCACTCGCTTCATGACTCGCGTAACTCATATACATAAGGTAAATAGTAAATACAGTTGTGCTTGGATTGACATCCTCAACTTGCAATGCCCTTGACCTGGCCCTGGAAATGGTACGAATGCTACTGGACTTGCACATGTACAAGTACAGTGATGATGTAATCGGAAACTGGTGGTCCAGGGCGTCAGTTTTGCACTTCGCGTCGGATTTCATCGTTCAGTGAGTGCGTTCGAGTATGCCCGCGAATCGATTCATGAATCCATTCATGAATCGATTCACGCCAATCACATCACCCCATGTGAATAGGGTGAATGGATTCCGAATCGATTCCAGGGCTCATTACATGAAATCGAACGGCGAGATTCCATTGGCGAATCGATTCAAGTGCGTAATCGAACGCAGCTAGTAAGCGAGACTGTAGTAGGGAGATTAAAATGTGCACAGCACACCGGCACAGCTTGTATAGCACCTACACGCCGTTCGTAGTCCCCTATGTTCTCTTGCTGTTGATGTGCACTTTCATAAAAAAGAAAAGAAAAAGTCAGCAATACACGAGGAGAGCACTCAGCACTAACCTGGAAGAGCTGTGACGGCGTCTGACCAAAGTTGTTGATCATGGACTCGGTGACTCGGCGCTCGTGCTCGTCCGTAATGGCGTCCAGATCCACAGCACCCTCGTATGTACAATAGAAGAAGATGTTGAGTGCATCGACGGCTGCCTCGCCCCGCTGTTTGTAGCCGAAGATGAGGTCGATCCACTCGTGAAGGTGGTCGGATACGTAGTCACTTTCCTGCACAGTGCACGTGGACACACGCACACATATGCAGGAACATGCACATGCACATACACATACATCAACACACACACACGCACACACACACACGTACACACATACACATGCACGCACACACACACACACACACACACACACACACACACACACACACACACACACACACACACACACACACACACACACACATTGAAGCGCATGTAAATCCGGATGCAATGAAACATTCAACAATTACAGTCAGCCCCTGTGGGAACACCTCAGTGGAACACAACGGGCAAGTCCCACTTACCAACGCCTCTCGGTGTTTTCTGATGAAATCTTCGGCAGACTCAGCCCAGGGTGGTAATTCCACATTGTTCACTGCGTTGCCGGTCTGCAAATGACCCAGATCAAAACCTAGAAAGTAACGGAAAGCAAGAGAGTAGACACACACACACACACACACACACACACACGCGAACACACGTGAACACACACACACACACACACACAGTCAGCGCGATGCAGGATACCATAGGGTGGACATTCATCACTGGGCTGATTTCGAAGACATACGGTGGGGATTAGATTTGACTGAGTGCAATAGTTTCAGGCACTTACTGCACAACGTGCCAACACACAACTAGCTATTAATGTTGCACACAACCAGTGCTGCCAACCTTCCTTA
>NC_088651.1:1326511-1351511 GCF_964019385.1 Sycon ciliatum | reverse complement strand
CCAATCCACCTACCCACACAGCACCCTTTCACTTACAAGGACTACCCCCCCCCCCCCCTCCCCTTCCCCAAGGATAAAAAGGAAAGCTAAACTTCACTGAATAAATTCAGCATACTTCAAAGTGTTGGAGTTGGAAGGCTGTCGGTTAGCGCTACGGAGATGTGTTGAAGCTAGGTGTCAGGACGTCGAATGTCTCAGTACTCTGTCAGCTTTGTGCCTAGTTGTTGCACTTTCTGACTGTATATAGTATCTGGTTACAGTGATGGAGTTACTCTTAACTCGTTTCCATATGCCCTTTTCCTTTCTACATATACTTCAAAGTAGTATAAAATTGTGTGCAGGGCAGAAGAGGAACACATGCATGTATGTGCGTGCATGCACGCACATACATGCACACATGCACATACGCATACCAGTATACGCATGCACACACACACGCACACACGTACCGTAAAACCGGGAATTTTCGGTGGTGTAATAGTTTCGGAATTTCCCAAAATCAACGGTTCCGTAGCGTGAAAATTAAGGTAAACCGGTTTTCCAGATCAAAAATGCATTTTGCACACTGTGTTGTTGTTGTTGAATTTTAGGTCGGGTTTTATTCCAGGTAAATTTTACCTGTACCGAAGTTACTGAAAATAAAACTCCACCGAAATTTTTCGTTTACAGTACCAGTACGCACATGCACACACATACACACGCATGTCAATTTGCACACGTGCGCACACAAACAGACACACACACACACACACACACACACACACGTGGGCACAGGTCCTTACATGGCAGCCGTCAGCAGACTCCATTCCTCGTCGCCAAGGCGATCACCCTGGAGATTGCGGACACGGGCTTCTTTCTTGACTCTCAGTTGGCTAGCCATACCAGCGGGGTTACCTGAACTGGCGATGATATCTAGCAACACCAGCATGAAAGAATAGCAACAAAACACAAAGACACCAACACCATGTTTCAGGCAAAGAGTACTGAAGAACTTTCCAAACTATAGTACTGCTCAATGAAAACCAGTCGCCTCACTCAAGTACGCGCCGGGCATTGCGCAGCCCTAGACCCTGCGAACACTGGGCTGCGAAATGGTGCAAGGCGCAAACTTGAGCGACCCGACTGGATTTCATTGAGCAGCACTGCACAACAAACAGACACCAAGTCCAATGTGGAGAAGAGGTTGTAGCAACTTTGGCAAGCTCCCGGGTAGGGAGCAACACACAATTCCCCAAGTTCAATGTGCTACTGTATATCACGGTCCACATGACAGATTGGACGCAATGCTTCTCAAAACTCCGTCAGTCCTGTATGCGTATGGTGGAGTTGTGAGAAGCATTAAATCCAATCTGGTGTGTGTGCCATGTCCTGCAACCAAGTCGCAGTGAAATTACCAGCAAATATACATCCGAGGAGAACGAAATGTGGCCTGTACCTTACAACAACAGCAACAGCAGCAACAGCAATAGCAACAGCAACAGCAACAGCAACAGCAGCAGCAGCAACAACAGCAACAGCAACAACAACAGCAACAGCAGCAACAGCAACAGCAGCAGCAGCAACAACAGTGACAGCAGCAGCAGCAGCAGCAACAGTGGCAGCAGCAACAGTGGCAGCAACAACAGTGACAGCAGCAGCAGCAACAGTGGCAGCAGCAGCAAGAACAAGAACATCTAAGTTTGCGAAGTTTCGAGCTTTGTTTCTGTGCTCGTTCCACAACTCAAATTTTCTTTCGAACTTTCACATTGCTAAATGTCCCTAATAACTTTCACATTGCTAAATGTCCCTAATAACTTTATAAATTGCCCATGGAACACGCATGTGACTGTATAGGAAGAGACACTGACCTGCTTGATCTCTGGCCATGCTGGCATCGGTGTGCTGGTTGCCAGTGAAATCGCGCACCAGCTTCATGTGCATGCGTGAGAAATTCTCAGCACGGTCCAGCTTCCAGAAGACATTCTCCGACATACTGGATGGCATGGCAGGGAACAAAAAAATAAAAATTAGCAAGGGCGAGGCATCCGACAGCTTCAGACCTCAAAGAGAAATTCTGAGCACACATGCTCTTTCCGTTGGCACTGCAAATTCACAACTCACTATCCGTGCAACTCATATCAGATATAAAAGTGATAGTGAGTTGTGAATTTGTCGTGCTGCGGGGATTTAACCATGATTTTTCATCTCCCATCCTGGTGATCACACTCTTCTCTTGAATCGCAGGACTGCGGATAAAACAAGGCCACTCACATGATGAGTGGCAATACACATACAAACACACATACACACACACATGCCCGCCCGCCACACGCACACACACACACACACACATACACACACACACACACACACACACACACACACACACACACACACACACACACACACACACACACACACACACACACACACAGCACTCCCAGGCCAGCTTACCCAGTGGACCAGGGATCACGCTCTCCAGTAAAGAGCCTCTTAGTGGCTTGCCACTGATGTAGTGTGGATAAGAGTTGATTGACCTGCTTCTCTTCGGTCACACGATGACGTTCACGTTCAGACAAACGACACGAGTAGAACGGATCCTGGCAGGCTTTCTGCAACGCACATGCATGCATGTACACCAATACACATACGCACGCGCGCGCACACATGCACACACACACACACACACACACACACACACACACACACACACACACACATACACACACACACACACACACATACACACACACACATACACACACACACACACACACACACACACACACACACACACACACACACATAGCACACACACACACACACACACACACACACACACATACACACACACACACATAGCACAGCAAAATCAACTACTTCAGTATCCCAATGCTACATGCTATCTCCGAGACGTGGGCAGAATGCTCTAATGCTATTGCTAACACCTTGCTATGCCAAGCTACAGTAAAACCTGTCAAGGCGAGCACTCGGATAAGGTGACCACCTGTCTTGGAAGGCCACTGCAACCACGACCAAGGGATGCTATTTCCAGTCAAATGGCATTGGATAAGAAGACCACCCTGGTTACAGAGACCACATTTTGAAAGTCCCTTGAGCGGTCGTCTTAGACAGATTTCCCTGTAGTTCATCTCTGTATTCTCTTATCACCTCTCTCCATGGCCACACAAACTGCACTTGTTCCTCTCCTTGCATAATCATCTAGATGACTTACATTGACCAGATCGCTGCTCTCAGCTTGCATCTGCTGCATGAGCAGTTCGCTACGCTGCCATTGCTTGCAGCAGTTCATCCAGAACTCTCCGGACTTCATCGCACCGCTCTTGAACGGCACGCGCAAGTACGCTTGAGAGATGGTGCTCAACTGTGTGACAGCAACACAGACAACACCACCACAGACAACACCACCACAGACAACACCACCACCGACAACACCACCACAGACAACACCACCACAGACAAGACCACCACAGACAAGACCACCACAGACAACACCACCACAGACAACACCACCACAGACAACACCACCACAGACAACACCACCACAGACAACACCACCACAGACAACACCACCACAGACAACACCACCACAGACAACACCACCACAGACAACACCACCACAGACAACACCACCACAGACAACACCACCACAGACAACACCACCACAGACAACACACACAATAACACAGACAACACCGCCACCGACAACACCACCACACACAACACAACAACACACAACACCGAGCAGAGAGAGAGAGAGAGACGGTAAGTAACAAAGGTCAGACGTGTTTGCACGTTCAAGCAAAGAAGGCAGTCCACACAACCCCCAAGAGTGTGCAACTCCAGTATGGGTGCTGCTCTGACAGAATTTCAAGTTGATGTCATTTTTATGATGCAATGCGCACTGTACACGGATTATCAGACGAATCCGGAACCTGTGGTGGACAAAGTCCCCACTTGACCCTGTACAAATTAGTGCAAAGAAAAATGTGTGATGTGTTGACACCCCGTACAAATGTTGTAAATCACTGGTGCAAGGAGCATTGCGTCATAAATAATGACGTCAACTTGAAATTCTGCTGGGACAGCGCGCATGCGGGAGTTGCACACTCTTGGGGGGGGGGGGGGGTATGTATATTATGTACTGTTGGTCTTATGCATATACACTCATCTCTCGTTTATCCGGGCGATCCGGAACCGGGCACTGCCCGTAACTCCGAATCACATACATGTTGATGGGGAAAGGCCATAGATATGGCATAATGACATCACTATTTCCACAAAAAGTGATGAGTAGTAATATTTCAACTGAAACTCGCCCAAAGGGTGCTCGTTAGCCTGAAGTGCCCGTAACTTCGGGGTCCGGATAACCGAGGTATGAGTGTATGCCATTGTGCGGTGATTCACAGCTACTTACATCATTCTGTACCCAGTCTTTCCAGGCACTGGATGTGCGATACTCCAGGAACTCGGTCTGAAAGTTAGAGCTGCGTGTCGGGTCGGGTAGGTTAGGCAGCGCTGTGCGTATCTGGAGTGTGTCTCCATGCTGCTGCATTACCACGTGGAGAATGGGCAGCAGGAAATAGTTGAACTTCTCACGGCCTGCAACGGGGATTGGCCCACATGTACACAGGCACAAACACACATACATCCAAGCAAACACACAAAATATTCTTGATTGACGGTATCTCTAGAAAGTGTCAGACATTCATGTACAGTCTGGACTTGTTCATCCCCCACGCTACTCCAAATTACCACCATGGCTGGATCAAGGTGCTGGTGCATTCTCTCGGTACTTTACCGTACACCGCACACACGCATGTGCACGCACACACCATAATTATACCATGGACCATGTGTACGCCCCGTCGCAAGAGAAGCATGCAAATCTGCAAATGCACTGGACGCACACACACACACACACACACACACACACACACACACACACACACACACGCACACAGAAACACACACACACACACACAAGGTGAGAGAGGGGAAAAACATGCACTCACCATCTGACACACTCGTCGTCATTGCTTCGTCCAGCTTATTCAAAACATGGCCCACAACATCCGGTGGGAAGACGTTGTTACGCAGGACAGGCTGCAGGCGAGAAACTGCCGCAGCACAAAGCTGCAGAAAAAAGTTGAAAAACAAATGCACAGTCACGCGGTTAAGAAGGACATTTGCATGGATATGCATGCACACGCACACACATGCCTGCCCGCCCGCATGCACACACATGCATACACACACGCACATGCATGCACACACACACGCACACGCACAGACACGAACGCACCCCCCCCCCCCCACACACACACGCACACATAAGCGCACCCACAAAAATCTTTCTATCACTGCTTCCAACACTATCCACTGGCAAAGCAGTCACTGGGTGGGAAATAGAAACTAAAAAGGAAAGGCAAATAAATAAATAACAGTCATATGCACCCTTCCCTGCCAAGAAAACAAACCATACAGTGGATAATTTACGATTCCTGGCTGAACATGGAAGAAAGACTACGGAAAGAAAAAAAGATAAAAAAATGGGTCTGTCCGGGATTTGAACCCGGGACCTCTCGCACCCTAAGCGAGAATCATACCCCTAGACCAACAGACCAACCACGATAAGCAGACAGGATATCAGTGACAATATTAATAGCCAAAGGAATTTCTGGAAAAGTGAGTTGCGCAATAAGTACCAGCAAGAGTACATAACCCCCCAGAGTGTGCAACTCCCACATACCCTGCTGTCCCGACAGAATTTCAAGTTGACGTCATTATTTATGACGCAATGCTCCTTGCACCAGTGATTTACAACATGTGTACGGGTGTCAACGCATCACACGTTTTTCTTTGCAATAATTTGTACAGGATCGATCGGCTTCGGTCAACCACAGGTTCCGGATTCGTCTGATAATCCGTGTACAGTGCGCATTGCATCATCAAAATGACGTCAACTTGAAATTCTGTCGGGACAGCACCCATAGTGGAGTTGCACACTCTGGGGGGTTATGTACTCTTGGTACCAGTACAGTGCGCACATACAGCTCGTAGCATGTACAGTGTTGCTCAATGAAATCCAGTCGCGTCACTCAAGTTTGTGCCTTGCATCATTTCGCAGCCCAGTGTTCGCATGTCTAGGGCTGCGCAACGCCCGGCGCGTACTTGAGTTGAGAGATGCGACTGGACGGATTTCATTGAGCAGGACCGTACATCTACATGAAAATGACGTTCTTCACTACACACAGGTCAGGTCTAAAGGTCAGTCCGTGGCCCAAAGTCAGTACACTACGGCTGTCATAGCGCACATGGAAGTATTGCTACTCGTCACACTATGAGGTGTACACCAGACGGTGACTACTAGCAAGAGTCCATAACCGCAAGAGTGTGCAACTGGGGTCTGGCTGCTGTAGGCCCGCTGCGCGGCAGAATTCCAACATTACGTCATGCCGCTGAGGCACAGAGGACAAAACTCCGCATTCCGCGGTGCTTGGAACCAGGGAGTAGTACAAGCGCAACGAACGTGTACGTCATTTTGACGTAATGTTGGAATTCCGCCGCGCGGATCCCCACGTACAGAGTTGCACACTCTTGGGGTTATGCACTCTTGCTAGTACTAGCACATGTACTGCAAGCATAGTATACGTACGTCTTGCTGCACCTGTACTGCGTAGGCCAGTAGCAGTCGGAGTACAATGCGGCGTATTTGTATAGCGCTGCCTGTCGCTCCGGATTCCCACACACAGAACACGTCCGCCAGGCGATGGGAGTTGTCCAGAATCTGAATACACACATACATGCACATACATGCACACACGCATGCACACATGCACGCATGCACGCATGCACACAGACAGACAGACAGACAGACAGACAGACAGACAGACAGACAGACAGACAGACAGACAGACAGACAGACAGACAGACAGACAGACAGACACACAGACACACAGACACACAGACAGACATACAGACACATCAAGACACATACATGCCCAAAGACACACACACACACACACACACACACACACACACACACACACACACACACACACACACACACACACACACACACACATACATACACACCAACGCAACAACAATACAAACATCAGACAATACAGCTCACAATACCGAAATACATAGCACCATTGAGCAGTTCTTTCCACCCATTGGCATCTACAAACTGAACTTACATCAACTGTCAACAGCTGCTCAGTCTCGAACTCTTGCGGCATGATGGGAGCAGACTCAGTGCGCGCGTCAAACAGCAGCGTCTCCAGTAACTCTAGCAACTGACGAGCACTCTCCATGCGCACCGCATTGCTCAGGCCTGGAGGGTGACAGTGGGTATGAATAACAACGATGACAGCAACGATGACGACGACGACGACAACAACAACAACAACAACTTAACAATTGCACCGGTGTCGGAACCAGCAGCGACGGCAGCAGCCACGGCAGCAGCAGAAACAGCAGCGGCAGCAGAGGTGAGTAGATCAGACCAACCACTGAAGTTCTCAAAGACCGAAAAGTCCATTCGCTGCATCCATGTGATTTATTAAAAATCAAATTCAGTAAATGATTCAGTAAAACAAAACAAAACTCCCCCTACAGAGCACTGAGGGAATTGGTCTCATTGTTCCATGCAATGCTGTGTGTTTCAATGGAATGTTCGCCCCGACCAGGGGTCCTCAGCCCAAGCTACATGTGATCAACAATGACAAAGCTCATGAAGAGTAATAATATCCAAGAGTCCATAATCCCCCCAGAGTGAGCAACTTCACTTATCAGATCTGGGACGGCGAAATCCACGTTGCACGGCATAGTGTGACATCATGAGTAGGGGAAGTGCGGCCGTGGTGGACCGCGTCGACGGAATGACACAAGTCCGACCCAAAAAATGACGTGCATCACGGATTACGCAGTCCCACAACCCCATCCCAGATGCGCACTCTGGGGGAGTATGGACTCTTGGTTATAACATCTATGTAGTGGTGAAGTTCTCTCCTACCACTCTTGTTGACTTCCTGCACCATGCACTGTAGAGCTAGCTGAAGTAGCCTACAACAGAGAGAAGATCAAGAGAATACATGTATACACACACATATACACACACGTACACACACACGTACACACACACACACACATACACACACGTACACACACACACGTACACACACACATACACACACGTACACACACGCATACACATGTACACAAACACACATATGTACACACACACGTAAACACACACACACACACACACACACACACACACACACACAAGAGAATCCAGACACAGAGATGCTCACACAAAACTACATACCACACGTAGAGAGTGGAGTACAACGTAATAGCAGATTAGTAGCAACTCGCTTTTATAAATGTTTGTGTGAGCGGCTGAATGCGTGTGTGCGTGTGTGCGTGTGTGTGTGCGCGTGTGTGTGTGTGTGTGTGTGTGTGTGTGTGTGTGTGTGTGTGTGTGTGTGTGTGTGCGTGTGTGCGAGTGCGTGTGTGTATATCCATGTGTACACAGTGGACATGTGAACCCCAACATAGACAAGCAGAGGCAGCCAGATAAACCCAACAGTCCAAAGAGAGAACGGATGGAAGCACACATACACACGTGGACACACACACACACACGGCGTATAGATATACCTACCGTCGTTTCAGCAAGACATGGCTAGCCAGCATGTTCTTCTCCGTACAGAGATTTTCCAGTGCTGCAAACAACTGTCCACGTTCCTATCATGTTGCAACCAGCCGTAAAACACAATAACACAATCAGGAACTTAACCATATTATTCAGACTGTATTTGAAGGATTCTCCAAAAGCAAATAGATAGTTTAATAGAGAGGTTCCGCACTACGTAAAGTTGAGCAACTTTACGTTAGTGGGCGGGAAAAACCCGTGAATTCGCGAGTTTACACTCCACTTACGGAAAGTTGTCTACGGAGAGTACGTAGATAGGGCTCTGATAACGTAGCTGGTCCGTAAGTGGATTGGGGTACAAATTTATGACTCTCTCCCCAGGTCGATCTGGTCGTACACTGCCGCGTTCGGAGTTGCCAAGGGCAGCTACGTGATTTGAAAACTCTGTATGGCGGAACCCAGATGCAGTTTTTTACTAACGTAATTACGTTATGCGGAACCTCTCTAATACCGTATATCCGCACCTTTAAAGCCGTGGAGGTATATTCGATTATAAAGCCAGTCTCAGTTACAAAGCCATGTGCTTCATAAATATAATGACATTTGAAGTATTGTGAAAAGAAGAAGGACAAAATGTTACGAGTTATGACTCACCATCCGAGTTACATTTGAAGTATGTTTTGCAAAAACGAAGGAGTGAGTACTATACTAACAAACTTACAGCCAAGCAAGAAGGGTGAATAAGTGGATCCAGACTGGAATTTCTGTGTGGACTTGATGATTTTTATGGCATGGCGTAGTGGGTGAGTCATGTTTTATATTATAATAGCTAGAAAAGCAGCGGTGTTTCCAATATAAGACCATGGCTTTAAAGGCGCTGACATACGGTATCAGGGGAGTTTCCTGGAAGGGTGGATGGAATGAAAGGTATTACAGGACATATAACTGTTGAAGCAATTGCAACCCCCCCCCCCCCACCCCCCAGCTGCCGAATTATTCGTTAAAAAAAAACAGGTGAAAGAATAAGGTCGCTACTCCTAACGTTGGAGCTTGCGCTCACTGCCGACTTACTGACACCTCAGGTCGCATCGCCGGCAGAAATCTTGAAAAAAAGGCAAAAAATCCTTCGAGCCGGATTTGAACCAGCGACCTAAAGATGACTGCACATCCCAGCGATGCGCACACTACAGTCTTCCGCTCTACCAACTGAGCTATCGAAGGGGACAAGATATGCAGAGACCAGCCGTCTAAATATTCCCGTATAGCGGTACCGTAAATTACATTTTGATACCCCCCCCCCCCCCTGCCGCATCACTCCCCAGCTGGATTTACACAAGGGGATTTACATGCAGATATAAAAACGTGCTACAGTTCCCGATCTTGGTCTTTCTCTCGTTACACCCCCCCCCCCCCTCTCTCTCTCTCTCTCTCTCTCTCTCTCTCTCTCTCTCTCCATCAGCCAGTGGTGCCAAAGTGAGCCCCCTGTTGCACTTCCAAATCGAACACCTGGAACTGACATCAATCGACAGCAAAAGTATCACTGAATCCGACCTGCCTACTTTCCCTGGCGAAACTCTTGCACTCCTTTTGCAGTGCGCCTTGGAAGTTCGACAAATTTCTTCTTCTTCGTCAGCCATTACGTGGTTTCCAGCCGTTTTATTAGGACATCCAATGCGTCTTCAGTGAAAAACGCGGAGTTTTGTCAACGTTTGGCGTGGTTTTCCGTGGCGATCGACCTAAAATCGCGAAATAAATCGCCGTAAATTTGAGCAGAGGTGAGTTGGCTTGGAGCACGTACAGATTCAAATAATATGCGTACATGCGCACCGGGAAGAAGATGAAGATGATCGCCATTTTCAAATAACTAATTCAAAAAACTACATGACTATTGTATACTGCAATTGTTGTAGTAACTTGTTTGCAACTACAATGGTATCAATACTGAATCTCAACGTTGCAACTAGATAGTAGTACAACTGTAACTGTACTACTACCTGGTTGCAACAAGCTCAAAGCAGCCTTGCCTTTATTTCAACTGTTTGCTGTCAGCATCCAGAGCCATGGCGTTTGCTAGTTGGTCGTAGTGGAGAAGAGAACTGCAGGGCACTCACTCGATGTACAACATCCATCGCCGCAGATTCCTTACTTTTAGCTCTCCACGTTCCTTATTTTTCCAGGGATCAGGACCTTCCATTCCATTCAGGGTGGAAGCGTAGATCACTTTTGCAAAACAGTAAAAACTACGCTTCAAACCTGCTTGACATGACTCGGGGTGCATACTTCGGAAACCCGAAGGTGGATGATGTTCAATACTAGCTCATTGTAATCTTCCTGAAGGTATCTATTCGGATGCTCAATTAAATAGAACAGTGAAAGAGATGTGTAATGGAACAACACTCTACAAGCAGGCGAACAACAATTTTATTGTAATTTGAATCCAGGCACACATATAATACGGAAACTGCAATGGTTTACACTGAAAATCTTCTCGATTTGCAAGATTTTCCCGTAATTCACAAAAATCTGAAAGTTCATTCCTGAAACGCGCATGGCACTGATTGGAGATTGGGTTAAGGGCACAACAATGGCTGTCTTTGAAATGCCAAAAAAGGTCACTTTGTCGGCTTCCCCCTGCAGAGCGTGCAAGTCGTTTACTCTTTTTATTTGCGGATTCGCTGTGCAGGGTACCTAAACTCCCCATTGGGGCCAAAATCAAGTATTCGATTTCTAAGTGCAACAGGGTGCTTGAATTTGACGACTTCTGAGTTCTTGGCTGATGAACTATGACACCTCAGGTCGCATCGCCGGCAGAAATCTTGAAAAAAAGGCAAAAAATCCTTCGAGCCGGATTTGAACCAGCGACCTAAAGATGACTGCACATCCCAGCGATGCGCACACTACAGTCTTCCGCTCTACCAACTGAGCTATCGAAGGGGACAAGATATGCAGAGACCAGCCGTCTAAATATTCCCGTATAGCGGTACCGTAAATTACATTTTGATACCCCCCCCCCCCCCCTGCCGCATCACTCCCCAGCTGGATTTACACAAGGGGATTTACATGCAGATATAAAAACGTGCTACAGTTCCCGATCTTGGTCTTTCTCTCGTTACACCCCCCCCCCCCCCTCTCTCTCTCTCTCTCTCTCTCTCTCTCTCTCTCTCTCTCTCTCTCTCTCTCTCTCTCTCTCTCTCTCTCTCTCTCTCGCTTACCAGCCAGGAGTTCTCCTGAAACTGCGGTAGTCCGTATTCGGAAAGCATATGCAGAAGACGCACAACGGTTTCCACCAGACTGCTTGTGGTCGCTTGCACGTCGCTGTCCCCGTCACGGGACTTGGACGACGTGGCAGCTGCACCTGTTATCTGTGCAATACAATGGAGAGACGGATGGCCGCAGCACATATGGATGAGTTGGGACATGCCAAGAGAGATGTACGGACATATTTAGATGATTAAATTACTGGGTGGAATACAGGCAGAATACGAGGAGCTCAGACAGGCCAGCTCAGCCTAATGATATGCCTGGAGGACATACTAAAAAAAACATGACAAAAGGCAACTTGAAAACAAAAGGAAAAAACTTGAAAAAAAGGAACGCTGAATTTCTGATCCTATCGGGGAAGTAGACCACTGCGTGGATCAGGATTTTTGATGGAGCGCTGCGTAATGCAACTGCACACAATGGGGAGGGGGGGGGGGGAGAGAGAGGAGTAAGCCAAAAGTGTGCAGCTCGGATGGATTGCTGTCATGGCGAATTTCCGGGATTACATCATATCAGTGACGTAGTGCATAGCATACTACAAAGGAAAAGACAGAGTGGTTCCAGGCTGTCCAATAGACTGCTCAATACCGACAGGCAGAGCTAGTTCAAACAATATTAAAATTAATAAGAGGACGAAAAAAGTGTTTTTACTCCGAGTTTCACGCACTAAGCGATGATCAGAAAACAGAACAAGAAGGATTCAAACCGAACTCTCGCCGCACAACTGCAGATCAGTTGCGCGCACTACGCCACTTCCCGTCACATCTCTGCGCTGACTATGCTGTTATCCAGGAATTTTACTCAACTGTCACAAATATCTACTTGAAGTATTCAGAAAATCACAAGCTGCTCTGGGTTTCATGAACTTTCGCTACCAGGTAAATGAGACAAATGACCAAACTGGCAAGGATCAAGGAGCCGACTATTCCTGCGGAAAAAACTGGGCAAGGAAACCTGAGGGAAAAAATTAGAAAAAAAATCCTTCGAGCCGGATTCGAACCAGCGACCTAAAGATGACTACACATCCCAGTGATGCGCACACTACAGTCTTCCGCTCTACCAACTGAGCTATCGAAGGGGATGGAGATTACTACCACTCTACCAAATGAGCTATCGAAGGGAAATGGAGACAAACCAGTTCATCTCACACCACTACAGCGCTGTGTCTCCAACCTAGACTAATTCCTTGGTTGACTAAGGGGCCGTTTACAGGAGATCAATAATCCAGGGCTCATTCAACCCTGGTTTCTGGTGCCCCGTTCGCAACTCACGTCCTTGGTGCAGAGTCGCCAGTGTTGCCGGGGCAACGGCTGCGGCACCTGCGTCACATGTGACTGCACCAAGGCGGCACGGAAATGCTGGAGCTGCCTTCCGTCAAAGAAAGATCGTTGTAACAATTCCGCCATCCCTTCTCCACCCCAGCCGGAGCTGTCAACGGCCACCGACAACCATACGGCTACGGTGCAGGACGATGCTACGGGAACAGTTCGAACCGTACAATGCGATGATGCCAGCGTGGATGCTGATACCCCCGTTGCCGAATCGCAGGCATTAGCGTGGAAGTTCATCCCCGCCATTACTGGACGGCATGTTGGTACAGAGGAGCGGGAGATACTGGGTCTACCCTGTAGGCATGGTGGCCTGGGCTTGGTCGATCCGACCACCCTCGCATCCCAGTACACATCATTTTGCCGCATCAGTGTGCCCTTGCAACGCAACATCAAGGAGCAGCTATTCGAGCTTGGCAACGCCGCTCAGGAGATCCGTGCTGCCAATAAGGAGATACAAGCAGCTGCCCGTAACGCTATCAAAGCCCATGCTGGTGTTCTGCAGTCATGCTAAAAAGCAAAGAATCATCGATCTGGCTTCTGAGAAGGGCGCCGCCAGCTGGCTCACTTGCAGACCCTTGAAGCGTCATGGGTTTGCACTATCTAACGGAGAGTTCCGTGACGGAATTCACCTCAGGTACAACTGGCCACTCCAGCGCACACACTCTACCTGCACCTGCGGAAGCCAGTTTTCCATCAGCCATGCCCTCTCCTGCCCTTCTGGTGGGTATCCAACCATCAGGTACAATGAGGTGCGCGATGTGACTGCTGGTCTCCTTCGCCGGGTCGCCACGCCACGTATCTGTGGAGCCCCACCTGGAACCCCTCACCGGAGAGCAGCTACGCCTTCTCTCGGCAATCCGAGATGATCAAGCTCGGCTGGATGTTGCTGCAAATGGAGTATGGGGAGGGCGGTTTGAGCGCACCTTTGTAGATGTCAGGGTGTTCAACCCTTTTGCGCCTTCAAACCAGTCCTCCTCGCTCTCTGCTACGTACATCCGGCATGAGAAGGCGAGTTTCTGTACATTTACGAATATTCCTATTCTACTTTAACGAAGAATATTCTTTTTCCGCCTTGCATATTTCGAATATTCGAATAATTCGAATATTCCTTTTAGCCCTACAAGTACATTTTACGTTTTTCATTCACTATCATGCATTTTGTCTACAGACGTAAAAAAAAGTTTTCAGGTATTCAACCCTAGGCGTACGGTAAGAGCGCATCGATCTGTCACCCCGTCATTTTAGAGCGCGCGTTTACATGGTGCGGCGGGCTTGGTCAGCTTGTCCTGAGCTCAACTAGCCTTACCTCCAGACCCCCCAGCTTATCGTACCTCCAGGGGTTATTTTCTCATGTAAGGGACCGTTCGGGGCTACCGATTGCTTTTACAAAACAATTTTTCAGCCCCACCCATCCACCCACCTTTCCTGCAGATAAAACGAGTTCGAATAAAATAATGATGGTAATTTTGAATTTTCGGCACCCGAAGGAACTGGGCATTCCCAATCTGCATTCAATAATTATTTTCAAAACGAAAATCCTAAAATAAACCCAACCTCAAAAGAAAACTTTTCGTTTTGAAAATGCTATTGGCAACCTTGGATGGCCCCTAAACGGTCAAGCCATTCAGCATAAGCGAAGTTGTGGGCTACACTTCAACGCGGGAATGGCTATAATAAACGGTAAAGAAAATAAGTCCTAAACTTGTTAGCGTGTTTTTCGTATGTTTTGGTTTTGCTTCTTTGAACCTGACACACATAGACACACATGCGTACACACACACACACACACACACACATTCACACATATGCGAGCATTCGCGTATGCACATATACACAAGTACACATATGCAGGCACAGGCACATGCGTATCCCCCCCCCCCCCCTCCACACACACCACACTCGCATATCTCCCCGCCCCCCCCCCCCCCCCCCTCCACACACACCACACTCGCATATCTCCCCCCCCCCCCCCCCCTCCACACACACCACACTCGCATATCTCCCCCCCCCCCCCTCCACACACACCACACTCGCATATCTCCCCCCCCCCCCTCCTCCACACACACCACACTCGCATATCCCCCCCCCCCCCCCCTCCACACACACCACACTCGCATATCTCCCCCCCCCCCCCCCCTCCACACACACCACACTCGCATATCTCCCCCCCCCCCCTCCACACACACCACACTCGCATATCTCCCCCCCCCCCCCCACACACACCACACTCGCATATCCCCCCCCCCCCCTCCACACACACCACACTCGCATATCTCCCCCCCCCCCCTCCACACACACCACACTCGCATATCCCCCCCCCCCCCCCCCTCCACACACACCACACTCGCAGATCTCCCCCCCCCCCCTCCACACACACCACACTCGCATATCTCCCCCCCCCCCCCCTCCACACACACCACACTCGCATATCCCCCCCCCCCCTCCACACACACCACACTCGCATATCTCCCCCCCCCCCCCCTCCACACACACCACACTCGCATATCCCCCCCCCCCCCCTCCACACACACCACACTCGCAGATCTCCCCCCCCCCCCCCTCCACACACACCACACTCACATATCCCCCCCTCCACACACACCATACTCGCAGATCTCCCCCCCCCCCCCTCCACACACACCACACTCGCATATCTCCCCCCCCCCCTCCACACACACCACACTCGCATATCTCCCCCCCCCCCCCCTCCACACACACCACACTCGCATATCTCCCCCCCCCCCTCCGCACACGCACGCACGCACACACATACACACAGATGGCTACAGCACCCTCACCAACACACACACACACACACACACACACACACACACACACACACACACACACACACACACACACACACACACACACACACACACACACACACACACACACACACACACACACACACACACACACACACACACACACACACACACACACACACACACACACACACACACACACACACACACACACACACACACACACACACACACACACACACACACACACACACACACACACACACACACACACACACACACACACACACACACACACACACACACACACACACACACACACACACACACACACACACACACACACACACACACACACACACACACACACACACACACACACACACACACACACACACACACACACACACACACACACACACACACACACACACACACACACACACACACACACACACACACACACACACACACACACACACACACACACACACACACACACACACACACACACACACACACACACACACACACACACACACACACACACACACACACACACACCTCAGACCTCAGACATGCCCATCGCGGAAGCGATGATTGCGAACAGCTATGTTAGGCATAGCAACTTGTGCTGGGATTACACCATTCAACAGCTTGCAAGGCTGAGGAATTGACACACACACACACACACGCACGCACGCACGCACACGCACGCACACACGCACGCACACACGCACGCGCACACACACACACACACACACACACACACACACACACACGCAGATGGCTACAGTACCCTCATCAACAGCAAGCAGTACCCAATACATCAGTAGTATTCACTGCATGTACTAACCTCACTGAGATCTGTCGGCACAGGTACTGCTCCACCGGCAATATCAGGTTGCAAGTCACTGTTAGCCTTCCCAACACCAGTAGTGGCGTCTTCACCACCACCACCACCACCAAGCTTGCTTTCCTCCTCCTCCTGTTCCGCATCGTCATCATCTTCGGTATCTTCAGAGTGGCGCGGAGGTTTCTTCTTCTTCGTCGCAGCCCTGGGTGTGTAGAGCAGAGCGAACAGTGGGCGGAACCAGCACGGCTGCTTCGTGATCTCCGACGCACTGTCCGGTGACTTGGAAAGCACCTGGTAAACCTGAGGGAATAGACAAAAAACCAGAGCGGAATTTAAACGAATTTAACAGCATTCGAGAAACAGCTCCAGCGGTATTATTTGAAACTGTCCACCTCTCCACACTGCGCTCTCGGCTCACATCCACCATACCATACTCTATAGCGAGGAAGTTCATGGAGAGGTGGACAGTTCAATTATTCAAAAAATAATTCAAATTGCCCAGTTCGTCGCTACTTCTGAGCTCCAGTGGTGGCAAATGAAATGCGACCCCTGGATTATTTAAAAACGTACGCATGCTGCAGAGCTATTAAAATCGAATCGCAGAGAGAAGAAGAGTACAGGCTGGCATGACAGCAAAGCGTGAAGATCACGGATCATGTCATATGACTCATGTCATGTCACATGACTCATGTCATGTCACATGACTCAGTTGACCGGTTTTTAGTGCACCTAGCCCATACAGGCCAACCCTCCCGGTTTTCCTGGGATGTTCCTGAAAATTCCATGGATTCGCCTCGAATGTCCCCTGGGTTTTTTTCAAAAATATGTACGGTGCAGTGCGCACTCGCACTTCGAACTGCGCACCAGGTGCACGGCACTTCTAAGACCTGACCAGCCTAGCCTGCAAGATCTGCACTGACAGGCGGGTGCCGACTGATCGAACTGCACTCCAGGGTCGAACTCTGCTGTACGTAGATCTGCAGAGTCTATGCCGCCGAACGTTTTTTTGGTGGGAAAGGCTCTTTTTCACTTGTTTTGCGCCATCCAGGGATTTTGAGAGAAATCGAGGGATTCTGCATGTCTTCTCAAGGTATTGAGATTTAGGTGGTTGGTCAGTATGCTAATCATAGCAGGTTGACCAAAGCGTGACCTATGCCCATAGGCAGATTGAGGTGATTGCTACCTGGCGAGCGTGCGTGCGCGCGTGTGTGTGTGTATGTGTGTGTGCGCATGCGTGCGAGTCGCGTGTATGCATGCATGTTGAGTACTCACATGCTTAGCTATGCTGAGGCGTGACTCCAGCGGTGAGAGAGCGACAAGACTCATGACGGACAGAAGAACATCGCCATACTGGATAACTGCAAAGAATAAGAACAGAAACAAATGCACCGACACAACCAACACCACCACCAGCAGCATCAACACCACCACCAGCAGCATCAACAACAGCAGCAGCAGCGGCAGCCCCAGCAGCATCAACAGCATCCGAAGCAGCAGCAGCAGGTCAGAAGATGGTGGGTGCCCAAGATGACCCATAGCCAACTTTGCACTAATTCAAACTGGGCTTGTACAAGGTCAAAGTGCTTAGTATCACCCACTGGCTGCGTTCGACTACACACTTGAATCGATTCATGAATGGAATCTCGCCGTTCGATTTCAAGTCATGAGCCTTGGAATCGATTCGGAATCCGCTCGCCCTATTCACATGGGTGATGTGGATAGCCTGAACACGGCTACTAGGAAGCGCAGCACACAATTCCTCAATCACTGCCGAAGTCACTACTACTTCTTCATGTGTTCTTAGAATACACCTTGACAATGTCCACGAAGAAATTTACGGACATCACGCAACTTCATTATAGAAAGAAAAGAGGTTTGTCAACTGACAACCGCCTCCATTCACTTGATATTCACGATCGTGAAATGGCGCTGTACAGAGTAATTGTCAGTTGACGAACCCTCTTTTCTTTCTTGCCAATGTCATTCTAGTATAAATTTCCCCGGGCATAACAACACGTACCTTCATCACCGTTGAGACTCAGACCCAGGAATGCGTAGAGTACGTCAATGGAGAAAGCTTCCGACACGAGCTGTGAGTCGAGGACTGCGACAAAGCTGGCCTCCTGCAGAAGCAGCTGTGCTTTGTGAGATGCTGAAACCGTGGGCTCGCGGAGTAGCAGAGATAACACCTACAGCACGTGCACAGAGAAAAATGTACACGTGAATAGACAAGGGCTGTACAATCATGTACATGTGTTCTCTGCTGCCTTTGAGGTATTGCTCCTTCCATGAGGTGTTGAGCACTCTAGGCAATCAGGGAATTCTTGCTATTATGTCCAGGCTATAGACAGTAGAGTGGTGTATGTGTAGACATGTACGCACACATGCACCGTGTGCCATGCACCAATGCATGCAGAGAGCACATGCACAAATGAGCTCACACACATGCGCGCATGTGCACAAACACATGCACACACACACACACACACACACACACACACACACACACACACACACACACACACACACACACGTGTGCAAGAATGCGCTCATCACTCCACAGTTTTCAGACATACACACTCTTGTCCGCACCTTGCACGTTGAAATGAGCAATTCTTCTTCATCTCTCTGCAGTAATGTCAGTAACAGCTGCCCCGCACCGGGCTTTGCAAACTGATTAGCCAAGTGTTCTTGGCTTTCCTTGTTCGG
This sequence comes from Sycon ciliatum, assembly GCF_964019385.1. Lineage (NCBI taxonomy): Eukaryota > Metazoa > Porifera > Calcarea > Leucosolenida > Sycettidae > Sycon > Sycon ciliatum. Next base: position 1,331,918 of record NC_088651.1, on the reverse strand, counting down.
TGCCTTGGTCAACAACGCGTGCAGCATGTCCAGAACTTCTAGGATCTAGCAAGATCAAAAACACACAGCAACAATTCAACAACACAGCAACACAGCCACACAACAACACAGCCACACAACAACACAGCGACACAACAACACAACTTAGCTGGCCGGTTCCCCTTTTAGGAGAGTGCACGGCAGCATATGTGTAGGATGGCTGGTGCATGTCATTCATGGTCATTATGTGCATGCTGAACATAGGTCGACTTTTTTAGGGGGTGCACGTATCCAGTATCCTGTAAAAACAGACCCTGGCAAGATACACACCATCCTTACACATACCTGCTCAGAGAGGCTGCACGCCGAGATGTAGCAGATAATAGCACGCACTTCGTCGGACCGAATACGCCGTTGTACGTAGAACCTCACAATGCCTAGACACGGTCACACAAACAACAACATAGCAAAGTTCAAAACGCCGCGAGCTCTCCGCAGCCACAGCAATTCAAGGCACAGTCACAAAAACTAAGACACCAATTCAAACAAACTGACGCATAAGCGTGCATGTGAACACACACACACACACACACGCACACACACGCACACACACACCTACCAAGCAGAGAGGAGCGTATAGCCTTAGACTCCTCGGGAGTAGGCTGACATGCCCGCAACATGGGAGAGCCACTAGCACTTGCTGACGCTGGTGCCATGGCTGTAGAGGCAGGACTACACAAACACACAACACAATGTGAAGAAGATGAGTATGAGTGGACTACACACACACATCCACAACGCACAATGTGGAGAAGATGAGTATGAGCTGGGCTAAACACAACACACAACACAATGGGGGAAAAAGGCATGAGAAGGACTACACAACACACACAACGCACAATGTGGAGAAGATGAGTATGAGCTGGGCTAAACACAACACACAACACAATATGGAGAAAAGGCATGAGAAGGACTACTCAAACACACAACACACGACACAGTGTGGAGAAGATGCACGAGTTGGAAAGTTGTAATAGAGAGGTTTTAGATGCATGTTATTTCTGATGTGACGCGAAAGTTCAGCTCGCGTTATTTGGCTCGCGTGTCAGAAAAACCACGCGAGTGATCTGCAGCTCACGTCGAAATTAGGAGTTTTACGCCAAATTTGACGTGAAATTGCGCATCACGTCGGAAATAGCATTTATCTTAACCTCTCTATTTCACAGTGCTCTGGAAATATGGTAAATGTGCACAGCGGTTGCCAGGGAGACACACTCTCTACCCCTCCCCCCCCCCCCCTCCCCCTCTCCCTTACCTGAAGTAGACACGCGCCGTATCGAGCATGAACTGCACTCCATAGTCATTGCGACACACTTCACAGTTGTCCTTGATCACAGTCGTCAAGTACTGGATGTGACCTGAGAACACAGAGAGTACACAATGAAATGCAGAACGTCAGACACATACAGTGTGAAACCTATCAAGGCTACCACTCTGATAAGGCGACCACCTCAGGCAGGGGCGTCGGTACGGTCACTACGGTATTGACCGTACCACTATTTGCCCCCAGGTACCCCGTGAATCAATAAAATGCAACCCATCTGCCACGAGTAAATTGTACTTCAGATGGCTGACCGTACCACACTAAATTACCTTCCGACGCCCCCTGACCTGTCCCGTATACGGAGACCACAATCATTTTGAAGGTCCCATGAGCGATCGGCTTAGATAGACTTCACTGTATGACCGGTGGGTGTTATTTCCAGTCAAATGCCCCGGGATAAGAAGACCACCTGTACACGAAGACCACCTGTACATGGCAAAGGTGAACCCCCTAAAAATTTCAACCTAGGTTCAGCACGCATATAATGACCATGAATGACATGCACCAGCCATCCTACACATATGCGGCCGTGCCCTGCTCAAGGATCAAGGCTCCGTATCCGACAGCACAACTCACCAATTCTGACGTGGTTCTGTGAGTTCATCCATAGTCTGAAGTCAAAGAGCAGATGCTGATAGAGCTGTGAGAGGAGACTACTGTGTTTGTGTACACTCTCCACTAGACTCTGTACAGCCATCAGCACACTCACGTCCATATCTTCTGGCTTGGCCTGTAGCATCATACACACATACAAAGACACATGCACGCACACATGCACGCACACATGCACGTACACATACGCACACATACGCACATGCACACATGCATGCACACACAAACACACACGCACACGCACACCCACACACACACACACCTTAGACCTTAGACATGCCCATCGCGGGAGCGATGATAGCGAACAGCTATGTTAGACATAGCAACTTGTGCTGGGATTACACCATTCAACAGCTTGCAAGGCTGATGAATTGACCGCCACTATTTTTAGCCTGGTATCCACCACACAGCTGTTGAAGTGACTTTTTCTGGCCAGTGAATCCCTATTTTTCATTTTTCCATTTTTTCTTTTTCTACACACACACCACACCACATACTCCGGCATACACTGGCTGTTGGTAACCACCCAGGAGAATGAAAGAAAAGTCAGGAAGAGTCTGAGAAAGAGAAGAAAGACGTGTGTGACCATAATCGTCGGGAATCGAACCCGCAACCTATCGATTGGAAATCGCTGCACATACCACTGCACCATATGGGACACACACACACACACACACACACACACACACACACACACACACGCGCGCGCGCGCACACGCGCACACACACACGCGCGCACACACACACACACACACACACACACACACACACAAACGCATATGGCTATAAGGACACACATGCACAGTGCTCCACTATCTAAAAATGCTGTAAACACTGGCGGCGCTACTTTGAAGTAGGCAGTACAATGCATTATGCACTACAGTACCGTCGGTCGCCAAAGAACTGGGGGTCAGCCTCCTAGCCTAGACCGTTCTTATTTCCATGTATTACAGCCTATGGGCAGTTGAGTCACCGTGTATACATTGGTATGCTGTGCTTGGTGAAATTCTAGCCTGGTCGTTCTCCGGCGCTCCGTTGTTCGGCGCTACCGTGCAGTACTGTGCTGTGATTCACAACAACTTTCTTCAGGATGGACAAGATTGGCCAAAGCACAACTACTGTAAAACCAATTTAGAAGTTGCGACGTGCTCCTCGTGTGCTCCGGATGGCAGTCGTGAGTCAGTCAAGTGTCAAGTTCGGCAAGAAGCGTGTGTTCCTAGTTGGAACAATCAACTTCACTACTGTAAAACCGTACAGTTTAACGACCGAAAAGTTTAACGTTTTTTGTAATTCTGGCATGATAACGTGCAGAAAATCCGATGGATACCTGGCCACCCAGAACATACATCGATGTACGCGCATCTTTACACAGACACTTCGAACCGGGTTCGCGATAATGTTTCTTCAAATAACGAAAACAATTGGTCATTAAAACGTTAGACTTTCCGGTTTTACAGTAATTGATTGACTTGACGTAGTGAGGAGAAGCAGTAACAGTAAATAAGAGTGTAGCGCCAGGTGGGCATGCTTATTCGAACATGATAGAAAGCTGTGCATGCACAGTCCGTTCTAGATGTCTATATCAAGTCAAAATAATAATGATAGTATCGTGTAAGCATTCCAAGTTGGATGGCTGTTGGAATGCGTATCCAAGAGGTGCTAGAGCTGTTAGCCAGTTAGTTGTAGAACGTCGGTACCGTCGGTCAGTGTCGTGCAACGTTATCGCATGAGCTGATTGTTTAGTAACTGGTGGTGTTAGTGGACATTATAGCGTAGCTTGTAGTTCCTTGGGCCATTTTTCTTTTCTATAGTATTGTGTAACTCCGTTACCTTTATCATGAGAGCACCCACTGTTGGCATTCCGCCAAACTTGACCATGGCGTCTTGGTTCTGTTCGCTGTCACGTAACACCGACCGCAGGAGCCCCAGGAAGCTGGACACGGCGTTGTCACCATGAACAACTTCACTTGATTCAACTGTGGAGAGTTGGGGAAGAACAACCAACGCAGCAGCAGCAGCAGCAGCAACAACGGTGGCAACAACAACAGCGGCAGCAGCACCAGTAGCAGCAGCAGCAGCAGCAGCAGCAGCAGCAGATAGAAGAAGCAAATCAGGGACAGGGACCGCTTCATGGCACACATGTATGTGGGAACAAATACCGTTAGTTCTACTAATGCTCACACAAAGCACTGTTTAGAACTGTGTGTTGCTAGTACGCCAGTGTAGCTTAGATATCCGAGCATTACCGTGAGCAAGAGTAGATAAACAAGAGTGTGCAACTCGTGGATGGGTTGGCCCACGGCGGATTTTTTTGTTGACGTAATCTTTTCGATGACGCACGCGCTGCGAGTCTTTCGGAAAGTTTTCCCTCATGCTTTTGGTCGGGCTTTAGACTATAAGGTCGGTGCCCAGCACGTGCTCTCACACTGCTCTGCGGCAAAATGCGCGTTTCTCTGAAAAAAGGTGACGTCAACAAAAAATTCCGCCGTGGGCGGGGGTATCTGCAGATTGTGCAGGAGAGATCCGGAGTTGCACACTCTTGTTTATCTACTCTTGCCGTGAGAGTTCTCCATGCTACACCCCTGCAAATGAAGTCCATGCTACACCCTGCAAATGAACTCCATGCTACACCCCTGCAAATGAAGTCCATGCTACACCCCTGCAAATGAACTCCATGCTACACCCCTGCAAATCCATCACTGTGAATTAGGACTGCAGCGAATGCAGTGCGCGCTAAGCCCTGCAAATCAACATCAGTGAAGCAGGGAGGTCTATTCCAGGCCTTGTCTGCAATTTTTTTTGCGTAACATCACCGGCCCTGACACAGAACTGCAAACTGCATGCACACGCACGTACGCACACGTACGCACACGTACCCCCCCCCCCCCACACACACACACGTACCCCCCCCCCCCCCCCAACACACACACAAAACGTCTAACTAAGCACGTACACAGTATGTGCTGGTAGGGCGCTCGCCACAGCTTCCCCTTCCTTCTCTCCTGCTGCTGCTGCTGCTGTGACGGTGGCAGCTGATTTCCACGCGACCATGAACGGGGCTTGCGTGCCTGCAGCTCAAACAACGAGTCGGGAACGTCCTCGGATGGCGTCGACACAATCTCAAACATATCATCCACGGAGTCCTCGCAGTCCACCTGGTTGCTGCTCGAGATAAGCATCTCGGCGATCGATGCCCCCGTTGCGTGGACAGATCGGGATGCTTGCGCCTGATTGGCTGCCTCGGCCAGACCTGATGTACTGTTGCCGACGCCTGGTAAAGCTGGTAAGCTCTGAGCCGCCTGTAGGTGGCCAGCAAGGGGAAGAAAGAGAGAGACTTTGAGGGGAAGAAAGAGAGAGACTTTGGTGAGAGAAAGTGTGCGTGTGTGTGAGGGGGGGGGGGGGGTTCATGTGTTTGTGCATGTGTGTGCGTGA
>NC_088651.1:1311511-1321511 GCF_964019385.1 Sycon ciliatum | reverse complement strand
GCAAAATATCGAGATGTTGGGTAAAATCGATGCCTGATACTTGGATTTCCTTGTTTCTCACCCGTTCAGCGAGATACACTGCCCAGGACGAGATCATGTCACCGAAATATCACTGGGAGTCACTGTGGATCGACATGATTTTGGAAGAACTCAGGGACACGTGCGTGGAAACCCGTGTTGAGAAACCGACCCTGCGATTTTTATGAAACGTACTGGATTGTACGGGAAGTGGATAAATTACACGTTTTTCCGGAGCAAAATAGAGCAAAATATCGAGTTTCTTGTGCCAGGCTCGGCAAAACATCGAAGATTTCGCAGCAACATTTTGCGGCAAAATATTGAGGCGAGCGGAGCAGAATCTGTGTGGGCCTATCATACACCCAGAGAAAGTTTCCAGTTAGAATAATAACAAAGAATACATAGAGTGGCGTTCAAGTACAGATCATTTCCCAAAACATGCAAATATGTGCACGACCGCGTGGCCCAATGGATACGGCGTCTGACTTCGAATCAGAAGATTGTGGGTTCGAGTCCCATCGTGGTCGATAATCTCTTTTTTTATCTTCATCATTATTTTTTGCAAGAAGTGGGGCAATTCGCCTAGCGCCTAGGGGCTGTTCGATTGGTAGGATCGGGATCCCGATCCACCGGATCCAATCGATTCGCACCCTTTTGATTGGTCGAATCCGGATCCGGATCCTTCGGCTTTGAGTCCGGTCAACGCACCTCGGGGAGCAGGGTTGACCGGATCCAACGGATCCAAATGTGACCTTTGTGCGTATATGGCGGGTAAAAATCATTGTTGTACACATTGTGGTACGCACACACGTGGATCGAGATAGATCTTGTTGGCTTTTCGAATTTTCGTACGCGTGCGCGCGCGATGGGTACGGCTTTCACCCTTTTGTGTGTCCTGTGAGCGCCAATTTATTACTTCGTCCATGGCAACAGCCAAGGCCCAAAATCAAGTGTTTAGTCTGGAAGGATCCGACGGATCTGAGATATGGATCTCGATCCAGATCTTACCAACCAAACACACCCCTAGTGAGAAGGTAGATTTAGCCTAGTGCTAGGTTTGTGCTTCATTTGCTTTGAAGTTTTCAGTTTTTGTTGTTGGCAGTTGTTTCCTTTCCCATCCAGTGCAGTTTTTGAGTTCCAGTGCCCCTGTCTGTGTTCCGCAATGAAAGCCTGTGCAGTGTTTGGTTGCCATCACAAAGCCGGCAAGAAAAGCAGCAAAGGCATTTTGTTTTAACACTTGCCTCTCAACAATATGCCCTTACTCAAGAAATGGCTTGCTGCCGTGAAAACAGATTCTCTTCGCGTCACATGATGTGCACACCTGTGTGTGTGTGTGTGTGTGTGTGTGTGCAGTGCTCGCCACTTCGAGGGAGGCAAGCGCAAGGGAAAGACTGATATTCCTTCTGTGTTCTCCTTTCGGAAGGCAGAATGCAAGCGCAAGGCACCTAGTGCCGGTGATCCCTTGCCCCATGACACCTTCCTAGTTGTCTTAGTAAAATAGTCTAATTTCAGAAATTTTCGGTGCTCAATATTTTCGGTATGAGGGCAAAAGGCCAGGTTAGGTGAACAGAAATTTTTGGCACAGGGAAGCTGTTCCCTATTGGATTATGTGTGTTAGTGTTTGTTCGGTGCATTGAAATTTTAGGTATGAAACAGATGCACCGAAAGTACCGAAAATAAAAGTACACCGAAAATTTGTGAAATTACAGTAGTCTGCTCTCAGCCCGTATGGCTGTGGATGCTCAGGCAGTAAGCTAGAGTGTTGACGCCCTACATCTACTAGGCGTCATGGCTGCAAACTGAGCAGATAGGAATGTAAATATACAGTTATAAACAGTATGAATATGTGCCCCGTGATGTGTGCGAGTGTCTTGTCGGAGGTTCTGCTCTCCTAACCTGGTGACATCTCTCGTCTTTGAAGCTGAAGAAAAACACCGTTATACATGTATCCCCCCTCGCAAGCCCAGGTATAAAAGCGTGGGGACCTACACAAAGCTCAATGTCAAAGCTCAACGTGCCTGCAGGCTACAACTTAGAGCCTGTTAGTACGCGCTCCTGTCACTCGAGTTAAGCGTTTGTGTGAAAGTTGTATCCCGTAAGCAGAGTGACCAGGTGGCTGGTGTACGCTCACTCAAGTGAAAGTTCACTGCAACGAAGGTAGCCATAGCCTTACCCACTGGGAATCCACAATGGGTCTGCCTTCGACAGCGACCGTGAAGAAGCCCATCTTGGTACATACGGCCACCACCAACACACCACGGACGTTGAAGAACGCCTCGAAACCGGTGTCGGATGAGTTGTAGAAACTTGAGATAGCAAACAGACGACAACAAATTCAATGATTAACTTACAAGTTGCATCTGTGCCTTGATCCACAGAGGGTGGTGGCGTCCCTACGGATGCGCAAAACTGGGCCTCCAGCCGAGTCTGACGCGAAGCGTGATTTTATTACAAGTTACAAACAGAGGGGAGATGGAGGAGACCTTTCTGTAACCACATGTTTTGCTTTAAAAAGGCTTAAGAGATTTTCTGATATCTGGATGCGGCATTGGACAAACAACTTGTGCCGAACAATCGTCTCAAACTTTCCTCGCTGCTGCAACAAGCTCTGAATAGAGTGGTTTTGCGTCTATCACATGACCATACAGGACAGTCATGTTGGTTCCAACTCCACTCAACCCCATGCATATATTGGTCACATGATGTTGGATATGTTGGTTGCACTGTCCACATGCCATGATCACTTTCTGCACGAACCTAGTCACATGACAAAGATATGAACACCACTCTATAGCCGGAGAAAGGAATGCAATCGGGTGTGCAAACTAGAAATCTATTTCACGTACAGTACTGTAGGACGCCGAAGAACGACCAGGCTAGAATTTCACCAAGCACAGCATACCAATGTATACATGGTGACTCACTTGTGCATGCACTATAATACATGAAAATAAGAACGGTCTAGGCTAGGAGGCTGACTCCCAGTTCTTTGGCGACCCACAGTACTGTACGAGAATACACATCTCTCCGACCCACCTGTAGAGTTGCTTGCGCCGGTTGGTGGGCTGCGAGAGGGCGGTGGGATGGCTAGTGTTGCACGCCTCCCACATGTTGTCCACGCTGACCCAGGCGTGGAACGTGAAGAAGAAACGAGAGGTCCGGGACGACGGCCATCTTCGCAGCGACGGCATGTCAATACCCTGAGTGTGCATGAGGTGAAGGGACACGGAAATACGATACAGAGAGAAAGCAGTGAGCCACCGGACTTGACCTCCACGCGTACAAGACGAAGTCAAGCCCGTGTGCTGGTCGCCACTGCTATGACTGATGCGGCCATGGCCGTGCCAGTTTTTACCAATTCCAGCGTTCATGATGAGTGCTCAGTGTGCAATGAGCCTATCTGGAAGTATGTCATAACTTACTAATAACCTATCCTCATGCACTCCTCTCTGAAGTCTCTCCCTTTCGAACTGTTCTCCTTGTCAAGTGCTGCTCAGTGTGCAATTGATTATCTGGAAGTACTATCCTCATACACTCCTCTCTAAAGTCTCTCCTTTTTGAACTGTTCTCCTTGTCCAGTGAGATGTACTGCACTAGCTGCATATCTGTTGCTACAGGAATACGTAGGAATATGATTGTACTGCAAGTGAACAAATCTTCGGCGAATATTTATTTTCGGCTATTTTCTGGCCATGTTTGGCCGAAAATTCGTTGTGGTGCGAAATTTTGTTTTGCAAGGTTCGGTGTGACAGTGCATACAGGCAGCATGACGGCAGCAGTACAGGCCGAGAATTTGATGCGGCCGAAATTGGTTTAGCCCTGGGAGGCCGAAATTTGAGTGGGCCAAAAATTTGTTGACTTACAGTAGCTGAAACAAACAGATCATTATGATGCATAGAGCTAGATATGTATCCTGACAGGATTTTGAAATTGGACATGGGGAAATAATCGGTACTGTGGCTGACTTGGGGCCACCCCCCCCCCCCCCCCCCCCCGCCCAGAAGCTGCTTACCGCTTCGGCATGGCACAGGTCAAAGTAGTGCAGCGCTCCCTGCAGGCCAGACTTGTGCGCCATGCCCTCCAGCGCTTGCATCAACCGGGTCGTGTACGGCGGCTAGACACGGCAATAGTCACGCAACAGAACCACAGAACCACAGCACACAGCGCACAGCACACAGCACACAGCACACAGCGCACAGCGCACAGCGCACGGCGCACAGCACACAGCAAAGCAAACGCACAGGAAATAAGTAAGAAGAAAGCGGCAGAGCTTGGACAGCACACAGCACACAGCACACTGTTTGACTGCTTATCTTGAACACAACACACTATTTGACCGCTTATCACGAACACAGCACACTATTTGGCTATCTGGCTTAAACACACCAGAAAAGTTGGCTAACTGGCGTAAACACAGCACACTGTTTGGCTAACTGGCTTGAACACAACAACGTGTTGGCTAACTGCCGTAAACACAACGTGGTGTTTGATTGTGTAGCTTGAACGCAACACACTGCTTGACTGTTTACCTTGAACCCGGTACAGTTTTCACGTGCCACTTCAACGAAACCATACTCTCATAAGCTCAGTCCGGTAGCCAGACTCAAATACCTTTTTTTCTCAGACCAATTTTCTGTGCAGCATGAAATTTGAGCAAGAGAGTCCAAAAAGACAAGAGTGCAACTGCCCCCCCCCCCCCCCCCCCCCTGATCTCTCTTGTGTTTACTGGCCACGGCATGAAAGTTCTGTGGCAGATCGCGATCTCACTGCCATAGCACATTATCCAGCCACATGTACTGGATAGATTTGCGCCATGATGCAGTCATTTACACTTTGCTTTGTCGGTAAATTAACCAATACTGTAAACTGCCTAATATTCGCGACGGATTAATGTTCGCTATTTTCGCGAGAAGAGCGTAACGCGAGTATTAACCATCGTGAAATCAAGCTTCAACAGTGGGTGTATGTAGGTGGCCTCTGTGCTTCGCAAACTTTTGCCATCGCAAACTCGCTGGCTCTAAGAAATCGCGAAAATTTAGTGACACGAATATTGGGCGGTTTACAGTACTGATCCAGATTTACTCATTGCTGTCTTCTGATGATCGCTTAGTGCGTAAAACTCAGAGTTAAAACACTTTCCCCGGCCTCTTATTATTTGTATTGTATAACACATCAGGGATGAATTTACTGTCATATTTTTGCATAGCAGTTTCTGCTACACGAAATCATGTAGCAGTCCTTGATTTTGATTAGAACCTTTTCTTTGAAGGTTGGATGTTTACCACAGTTTCCTTCTTGAGACGGATGCCTGAAAGCCCATTTGAAAAAAAAGACTAAAGCATACATGTGCACGCAGATTGAGAGAACCTGCACCGCATACACTGCACTGTATGCATGATACTTGACAGCACAGGCTGGGCATGGATAGCCTGTATGTATTGCAATTTTCTGCGAGTCACGGTGACTTTTGAGTAGCAGTAGATCGATTTTCCATCGCAAACTGCGATGCGATACAGGATAAATTCATCCCTGCACATTAATTCCGGTGTAATTTTATTTCGGTAACTTCGGTAGAGAAACCAGGCACCTAGATTACATCTAAAAGGCGCTATAAGAGTACAGTCAACTTCGCTAATAACGACTGCGGATATAACGACAATTCGCGAATAACGACAGAATTTCCATGCCCAGAGCAAAGTACCATCCAACTGAAATACATAGAATGAGACTTCGGGTATAACGACACTTCGCGAATAAGGACACTTTTCTGATGCCCCGCCGAGTGTCGTTATAAGCGAAGTTGACTGTATGCACTGTATGTGAAGGGTAGGCTCGTGACCTGATTCTACATTACACCTGAAACCTGGCAGGTCCCTGACACCGACATTTTAATTCTTTGTTGCCATCTTCCATAGGTCCGTCAAATAGTAGTAATAGGTTTTTCATTTGACCCGACGAGACCATACGACGCTTGCAGAGTGTGGCTGGTGAACTGTTCGTGCTGTTGTCTGCAAGCGTCGTATGGTCTCGTCGGGTCAAATGAAAAACCTATTACCGACACTGTTCGTGCTGTTGTCTGCAAGCGTCGTATGGTCTCGTCGGGTCAAATGAAAAACCTATTAGGCCACACTGAAGAAGGTCTGTGGTTCAACTCACCCGACCGACCGTACATTTTTCAGCCCGACCGTAACTTTTTTTCGGCGGGCTGTCGTGTGACTGACGTACGTGGACTGAACACGTCCACGTCTACATGTACGTGCTGTGCAGCGTGAGTCTGCGGACGCAGGCGGCTCCTTTTGGACTTGACTTGTAGTTGTACTGCAGTGCAGTGCAGTGAGTGGTAGATCTACGACAGCTGCCTTGTGCTGGTAGTAGAGTCTACTCGATACGACCACCGGCAGACTGGCGAGACCGTCCGGTTGAGAGTGATTGCCTCGTTCCAGATTAAGGACGGCCTTCTGTTTTGGGATGAAGGACAGACGAGATTGCACTTTCCTCGTGTATTGGGAACGATATTTCACCTGTACCGGTAAGTTGCTGCTCCATGTGTGCAAGCACAGGAAGCGTCGATGGAAAAAGCCCATGTATTCGTGCACGCCGACACCAAACTAGCAATACATGTACCGGTACATTGTACAATTTGTACTTCGAAGTAGTTCCCGAACTTACTTTCAACTCGCATCGTTCTTCATTTGCTTGATGATTTGGACAGTCAGAGTCACCGCTTGAAGTTATTCTCTTCTCGTTCCAGAGCTACACAATGTTTCAAAGTATTAGCCAGTGATCCCTTTATACAACATGTATGGCATAACACTGCGTAATAATGCCGATGTACTGGGTGTCTAAAGGCAGTACAGTGTATTTACATGTACTAAAAAATAAATTAAAAAAAAAAAAATCCGCCCGCCCGCCCGTAAAAAAAATGTCCATGTTAGTCGAACCACACACCTTTTTTGGTTTGGCCTTACCGACATTTTAGTACATTTAAAATGACAAGTTATACAGTACTGACTTGCTGCCGCTACAGGATGGGCAGGATGCTGAAGGTGCATTGGTGAGTGATGTGCTCCAAGCACTATAGCCAGCTGACCAGCAAAGTTGAAGACAGATGGCATCATCAGCTGACCAGCGGCCATAATCTTGAGCGGAATTGCGGAATGCAGCAAATGATGCAGTCGTGTACACTTTTCCAGATCCAAAAAATTAAAAAAATCAAAAAGTTCCGGCAAGAAGGCTCGCCGTCATCGCCGTCGCTCTCGTGCTACTTCAACGGGCCCCAGCAAATGGAGGAACGTGGCGTATGAGCACCAGCACGCAGTAAACGCCCGGCTCCAGGAGCGCCTGGAGAAAGTGCGGAGGGTACTGAAGTCAGACCGGCTGAGAAGCGCGACAAAAAACCTGAAGAAGGTGAGAACATTTTAGATGACAGGCAAGAGTGGCTCGCCGTCGCCGATACCCATGGGGTAGAGGTGGCAAACAAATTTGTGGAGGTTGTGGCAGCAAAGTTGAAGACAGATGGCATCATCAGCTGACCAGCGGCCATAATCTTGAGCGGAATTGCGGAATGCAGCAAATGATGCAGTCGTGTACACTTTTCCAGATCCAAAAAATTAAAAAAATCAAAAAGTTCCGGCAAGAAGGCTCGCCGTCATCGCCGTCGCTCTCGTGCTACTTCAACGGGCCCCAGCAAATGGAGGAACGTGGCGTATGAGCACCAGCACGCAGTAAACGCCCGGCTCCAGGAGCGCCTGGAGAAAGTGCGGAGGGTACTGAAGTCAGACCGGCTGAGAAGCGCGACAAAAAACCTGAAGAAGGTGAGAACATTTTAGATGACAGGCAAGAGTGGCTCGCCGTCGCCGATACCCATGGGGTAGAGGTGGCAAACAAATTTGTGGAGGTTGTGGCAGCAAAGTTGAAGAATGATGGCATCATCAGCTGACCAGCGGTCGCAAGCAGCTCTGTGGCGAATGCCATGCACCAATGGAGCTTGAGCCATTGCGGAAGGCTGCAAATTCCAAGACTGTGGCAGCAAAGTTGAAGAATGATGGCATCACGGTTTCGGAGGACGCCATCTACTGTACCAAGTGCTACAATGCGCACCTGGCCTTGGTTACAGTAGACAGCTACGCAAGCACAGACCACCAACTGAATGCCATTATCCTAGCACAGCGGGACATAAACACGGCTTTAGCAGCAACACTCGTGCTGGCTGGAGAGCAAGTACTCGCAAAGAGTGCAGTTTTACTGGTCACACTCCACGCCCACTTCATGCACCACGCTGCCACAGTAGACGGCTATGCAAGCACAGACCATCAGCTAAAATGCCATTATCCTAGCACAGCGGGACATGAACACGGCTTTAGCAGCAACACTCGTGCTGGCTGGAGAGCAACTACTCGCAAAGAGTGCAAAGCTATTGGTCACAGTTGACGACCACTTCATGCACCACGTTGCCACTGACACACACAAACCGGCAAAATGGCTTCTCAGCCAGATAATGGAAGTGCTAGCAGAGCACGTTGAGATCGTATTGTTGTCCCTGCCTGCCCTTTTAGAGGGTTTGTGCCCCTTTTGGCATGTGTGTGCGGACCGCGCGCGGACTGCGCAGATTGCGCATGCTTGCATAATTATTGTACGCATTCTTGTTGTTTTGGGCCTTCTTCCTGAGACTCTCCTCCGCTCTACCGACTACCCAACGACTCTCTAATGAATATTCCCGGTGCCTTTCAATTCCCCGCGTGAGTAACTTCGGTAAGCTTGAGGTAAGAACGACAAATATCAGTCCTCTGTTTGTGGTACATGTGAGAGAGTAATCGGAAGGGCTATCGTCGGGAAATAATAAAAAAACGACGATAGTATAAACCAGAGTGAAGAAAAGAGGCATTCAGCTGTTTGCTCAGAAGATGATCGAACACACAGCAGGCACTGCATGTACCAGGCATCCCCACCAGGCATCCCCACCAGGCATCCCCACCAGGCATCCCCACCCACTAGCCATCCACACCATGCCCACCAGGCATGGATTAGAGTCACACTTGACGGTGACGGGACAGAAATCCCCAATGGAAATGCCACTTGGAACACACCAGCAAACAAAATGTCTCCGGGCGATGCACGTTTTGTCCTCAATGCTGCATGCTGCGAAGCCACAGTGTGTGTTTCCACTGCAGCTGGTGTTAGCAGATGTAGTGGAAACATACAGTCATTCGAAGACCCTCCTTGCCACACTGTCACGGTCCGGCATTACACAGCGGGAAGGGACACATTTGATCGATACAAGATTACCATGGTCAAGCAAAGGCAGGAGCGTGGAATTCAGAATGAGCTGATGCCTAACAGAGTGAGCTGTGCGTCGATCGACAACATTGACAAAGACATGGCATGGAACACTCTTTTGTTTCACTGTGCGAAAACTGGTGTGAAAGGAAGGTCATTAACGAGAGGCAGGAGCGTGGAATTCAGAAGGACTTGATGCTTGACAGCTTGTGGTGCTGCGAGTCCGTTTACAACATTGACAAAGCCACTGCATGCAAACACTCGGTGTAGCACCGTAAAAGCAGTGGGACTTACTTATACCATCGCCATTGTTGGAACAACTGTTAAAAGGGAAAAATTCGGTGCACATCTATTTTCGGCAACTAACTTCGGTACATGTACAGGTAATGTTTACCTAAAAATAAAACTCGACCTAAAATTCAACAAGCCACTGCCACACAGTGTGCAAAATGCATTTTCGGATCTGGAAAACTGGTTTACCGAAA
Organism: Sycon ciliatum; assembly: GCF_964019385.1. NCBI lineage: Eukaryota > Metazoa > Porifera > Calcarea > Leucosolenida > Sycettidae > Sycon > Sycon ciliatum. The sequence goes on along the minus strand of NC_088651.1, from coordinate 1,311,732 downwards.
TTTCCGCGCCACCAAACGGTTGATTTGGGGAAATACCGAAAGTTTTACACCGAAAATTTCCAATTATACAACTATGTACGACCTAAAATTCAACAAGCCACTGCCACACAGTGTCCAATATGCATTTTCGGATCTGGAAAACCGGTTTACTGAAATTTCCGCGCCACCGAACCGTTGATTTGGGGAAGTACCGAAAGTTTTACATCGCCGAAAATTCCCAA
>NC_088651.1:1244011-1306511 GCF_964019385.1 Sycon ciliatum | reverse complement strand
CCACACCGGAGCTCACGCTTTTCCGCCGACCTGACTTGACACTTGACTGACTCACGACTGCCATCGATGTATCGGGAGCACCGGAAAATTAAGGGAGATGGGCAAAAAATTTCAATTTCAATCGCACTGAACAGGATTTAAAACCTGTGCGGGCAGAGCCAACAGAGCCCACTCGGCCACCATTCCTCGAATGTGTTGGAACGATTAGCACCTTGGCCGAATACGGGAATGGCATCAGAAACTCAGCCCTGGACCGTCGTGTCCAACCGCCGCCGCATTGGCTTTGCTTTCACCATCAGGAGTTAATAGAGAGGTTGCGCACAACGAAAATTCGTTAGATTTCGACCGTCCGGGTTCGAGTAACGAAAGTTGCTCCGAAGATCCGTGCAAACGTGACCGAAACAGAGCAGATCTACGAAAATATTTTTCGTTACCTGGAGTACTAAAATACTGATAAATTACAACTCCATGTCTGGACTCTTCGTACCCGCGCGGCCTCCGCGTCGACCCACTACGACAACGTTCACGCGTTGTGCGCAACCTCACGGTTTACGAATATTCGTTAGCTTTTTTCGTTAAAAATATTCGTTACGAGCTACAAATTTTCGTTGTGCGCAACCTCTCTAGTGTTTGTGCAGTCATCAGAACGGAAGAGCAACACTAGATCTACTCAAGTAGAGCTAATGCAGGGGCGTCGCACACGCTACGATCACTACGGTATTGACCGCACCACTCTTTGCCCCAGCTACTACCCCGTGAATCAAGGAAATGCACTGATCTGGGCTCTACATTTCGAAAATTTCCAGAGAAGCCACCCCAACCCTGCGAGTAAATTGTACTTCAGGTGGATGACCGTACCACACTAAAAATACCTTCCGATGCCCCTGTAGCGGGTTCACAAATCGACTCAAGTGTTTGCCAAACGTTGCACCACAAGATCAATCAACTCTGCTGACTGCCAGCCAATATAACTACTAACTACGCAACACGAGCATGAGATATTCTATCAGAAATTCGTGATTTTCGTTTTCCGGCATCGAAAGTGTGGTTATCGATTTTTTATGTGGAGAGGGCCGAAGTAGAATTGAAACTATAAATGGTCAAAAAGGACCGAAAAAGAGCACAAAAACAAATTTCAATCGCAGTGAACAGGATTCGAACCTGTGCGGGCAGAGCCCAATTGATTTCTAGTCAATCACCTCAACGAAATATGCAATGAGTGTATGCCAAACCGGTCAAAATGGGAAAAAGGACAAAAAGAGACATTCAATCGCAGTGAACAGGATTCGAACCTGTGCGGGCAGAGCCCAATTGATTTCTAGTCAATCGCCTTAACCACTCGGCCACCACTGCTTGGATGCTTCAGAACAAGCACCTCAACGAAATATGCGATGAGTGTATGCCAAACCGGTCAAAATGGGAAAAGGACAAAAAAAGACATTCAATCGCAGTGAACAGGATTCGAACCTGTGCGGGCAGAGCCCAATTGATTTCTAGTCAATCGCCTTAACCACTCGGCCACCACTGCCTGGATGCTTCAGAACAAGCACCTCAACGAAATATGCGATGAGTGTATGCCAAACCGGTCAAAATGGGAAAAGGACAAAAAGAGACATTCAATCGCAGTGAACAGGATTCGAACCTGTGCGGGCAGAGCCCAATTGATTTCGAGTCAATCGCCTTAACCACTCGGCCACCACTGCTTGGATGCTTCAGAACAAGCACCTCAACGAAATATGCGATGAGTATGCCAAACCGGTCAAAATGGGAAAAGGACAAAAAAAGACATTCAATCGCAGTGAACAGGATTCGAACCTGTGCGGGCAGAGCCCAATTGATTTCTAGTCAATCGCCTTAACCACTCGGCCACCACTGCTTGGACATTAAGCATGAAGATGAACACGAGCCTCAAGCACATACGGTGGAATGCTTGCTCACTTTGCGAGAAGAGAAAAAACGCGAATACTGTAACCATCGTGAAATACAACTTCACCGGTGGGTGTATATGTGCGGCCACAGTGCTCCGCGAACATTTCCCATCGTAAACTCGCTGGTTCTGAGAGATCGCAATATGCTAGTGACGCGAATATTGGGCGATTTACAGTACATGTGGGTGCAACTTAAATTTGTTCAGGATGCGAGTAGAGTCAGTGGAAAGTCACTTTCCGCATCTCATACTGTGGAAGAGGCGCGAGGAGACTGAAAGGAGAGCGGAATAGAGAGGAGAGCAGAATAGAGGTCTCTATTCGGTACTATTTACCCAAGCTGGCTACGGTGCTTTGGTGTGATTTCGAGAAGCAGCCGGAGCAGCCGGAGCAGCAGCCACAGGCGCTGAATAGCATGGGACCATGATCCTGAGTCGTTTGCACACGCGACTATTGACTGTTTTCCATTCGAACGTGTTGCGTTCCTGTGTTTCCTTTCTGTTCTCACATTTTGTTGAGCTTGACTAAAGATAATTATTGTGTCAAGCAGCAGCAGCAGAAATAGCAGCAGTACCATCAGCAGCAGCAGCAGCAGGAACAACAGTGGCCGGTACTTACTTGGAGACTCCCCGGCAAATCTGGCATCCACTTGAGCAAGAGAACAACAGGTGCAACGTTGCGCAGGACTAGAGGACCGGAGACGTCCGTTAGACCCCGCTCCGCTGCCTGCACTCAACACACGCACACGCGCACACGCACACGCACACACACACACACCTCACACACACACACACACACACACACACACACACACACACACACACACACACACACACACACACACACACACACACACACACACACACACACACACACACACACACACACACACACACAAGCACGCACACACACACAAGCACGCACGAACGCATGGACGCAAGCATACACACACACATGTGCAATACACAAATATTAGGGGATCAGGGATGATTCCCATGTTATTAGAACTTCATGCTAGAAAAAAAGGGGTCCAGTATGAGAGCTGTACGGGAATGCCAGTCTGGCCTATCTATCTTTCTTCCTATCCAAAATTTTATAGTTATACAGCAATAAGACAATCCTGGTGGCTCACATCCACAACCTAGGCTGGGCAGCAGCTGTAAATGTACAGTCAACTTGGCTAATAACGACTGCGGATATAATGACAAATCGCGAATATCGACAGGATTTCCATGCCCAGAGCAAAGTCCATTCTACCTGTAACACATATAATGAAACTTCGGGTATAACGACACTTCGCGAATAAGGACACTTTTCTGATGCCCCGTCGGGCCGTCGAGTGTCGCTATACGCAAAGTTGACTGTATGTGTGTTGTGTGTTGCAGCTGTGTCCCGCTGGTGTGTGTCCGGCATGCAACCACGACGGATACACAGTACAGTGTCTACAACTGCATGGGTGCTGCGTCGGCGAGAGCAAGAGGTGAGGCTCCGTGAGAAGAGCGGAGACAGTAGGAGACCAGCAAGGGGCCGCAGCACCCACCGCGCCACTCAGCGAATCATCAGCGTCTGCTCCAGAGCCGGGTCAGCCGGGCCAGCGACCCGGTTGGGGGGGGGGGGGGGGGGTACTTGGACCCGTTTGAAAAAAGAACACCGAGGTCACTTGCGAGCCGGCTGGGAGTATACATGATAGCAAGAATACAAAACCGGGGGATTACCAGTATGTGCTCTTGATGCTAGTCATGTCGAGTACCTTTTCTCTACTTCAAGGGGTACGATGATAGTCATGTCGAGTACCTTTTCTCTACTTCAAGGGGGTACATACACACAGTGATGGGCTGAAGGCATTTACCCGACTATGACCTGGTTGCAAGACTTGTGCCAGCTACTGTACTGTAAGTCAATGAATATTCGGCGAATATTCATTTTCGGCTATTTTCGGCCTGGTCATGTTTGGCCGAAAATTTGTTGCGGCCGGAATTTTGTTTTGCAAGGTTCAGTGTGACAGTGTATACAGGCGGTAGCAGTAGAGGGCGAACATTTGATGCAGCCGAAATGAGTTTTAGCCCTGGGAGGCCGAAATTTGAATGGGCCGACAATTTGTAGACCGACAGACTGACAGTACAGGTGTACCTGGTTGGTTTGAGGTCCTAGAGCAGACACTGCAACCATCTCTACAAGGGAACACCAGAAACTGCTAGTAAAGAGTTACGGGAGCAACTCTCGAGACATGTCCTGGGTGGTAGTGGAGATAGTCCACTCACTGTCTTGCAGTGCATGGTTCAGGAAAATAGACGCCGCAAACGGTTCCCGCTATGGCCCTTGAAATTTGGCTATTTTAGTGATGCAATTTAGTGATACAGTGGAGATTGCTCCTTCGGGAGAGAATAAAACGCCACTATAATCGATCTGTCACTAAACTCGATCTTCGCAAAGCATTTACTAAACGTCTTGGGCAACAGAATTGTGTCGCTCAACTCAATCTGTCATTTATATATGCAAGGCCGATATATGCGATCTCCACTACCGTATTTCCGCAAATAAAAGGCCGTCCTCGTATACAACGCCTTCCTCGTATACAAGGCCGGGGCAGGGGGCGATTGAAAAAATAAAAGACCGTCTCCGATTAGAAGACCGGGCCTACTAAATGAGTCTTTGTTCTTGTGTTAAAAATAGAAGACCGTGCTCAAACTGTGGGAAAAAATAGAAGACCGTGCTCAAACTGTGTAGAAGAAAATGGAAGAACGGGGGTAAAACTGTGTGGCGAGAAATAGAAGACCGGGGGGTCAAACTGGGTTGAAAGAATAAAAGACCGTCCTCGAATACAAGACCGTCCTCGATTATAAGGTCGGGTTAGGACGAGGTTGAAAAAATAGTAGACCGGCCTACTATTTGTGGAAATACGGTATATTGGGGGACCACACGACTTCTGAGCTTACCATTTCAATAATCGGCTGTAGCAAGGCACGGCATGGAGGACAGGTGGATTTCAGATGGTGCATTAGCAGGTCGTAACCGAACTTCTCAGCAAACGCTTCCTGAGGCACCACCAGCAGCAGCAGCAACAGAAGAAGAAGCAGCAGCAGCAGCAACAGCAGCAGCGACAACAACAACGACGACGAAAACAGCAATCTCTTATTGGCGATGCCATCGTGAGAATAAAGAATTCAAACAGCAATTACAACATTGCTGACGACGCCAGACAGCAACGCCATACACACAATAGAAACAGCATGCTGTAAAGACAATCCTACGCAGGGGGGGGGGGTCGGAGGGGGGGGGGGGGGGGGGTCGGAGGGGGGGGGGGGGGTCGGAAGGTAATTTAGTGTGGTATAGTCAGCCATCTGAAGTACAATTTACTCGCTGGGGGAGGGATGACAATTTAGAGCCCAAATCAGTGCATTTTATTGACTCACAGGGTACTTGGGGCAAATAGTGGTGCGGTCAATACCGTAGTGACCGATGACCGTACCGTGTCCGACACCCCTGCTACGAAACAGGGGAAGACATTTCTCCATTGCAGAGAGGATGCTCTCTTGGTCATGATCTGTACTGGTTGCTTTATGGCCCTCCCTTGGGGGAAACCCTTTCAAACATGGATTCACCTGCAGCTCAGTGAGTCATTACATTTATGACTCACTAGTCTGGTGCATATCATATCTTCCCCGGATAGCAGCTGCTCTTATGTTATAAGCTACACTCTCATGTTCAGGTCTCTGGAATATTGCTTCAATACATTGTACACGTATTCAACCCCCTCCCATGCCGGTAGGTCTATTTCCACCCTGGCCCATCATTTTGATTCACAGTAAAGAGACAGTTATTGGGGAGTTGGAGCGAGGTTTCATAAATGTGCAAGTGGCTGCGTCGGAGTTCGCAGACAATAAGAAAACACACTATTCTTTATAGCAAGTCAACTCGAGTGTACGCAGCCCTGCTGATGAGTGGCAGGGAACATACAGTCAACTTCGCTACTAACGACTGCGGATATAACGACAATTCGCAAATAACGACAGAATTTCCATGCCCAGAGCAAAGTCCCATCCAACTGTAATACATAATTATAGTGAGACTTCGGGTATAAGGACACTTTGCGAATAAGGACACTTTTCTGATGCCCCGCCGAGTGTCGGTATACGCAAAGTTGACTGTACTTACTTTAGCTGCAGGTGAACCGGCCATGACCGAAGCCAATGCCAGCACCAGACTGCGACAGAATGCCACACGCACTGCCTTCTCACCCAACTGATAGCCCTGCAGGACAATCCAACGTCGAGCGGGCGGGCACAACGACATGAACACATACATACACACAAACATATATGCAAGCATGCATGCACATACACACATACACACACATACACACACAAACACACACACACACATACACACGCGCACACATACACACACACACACACACACACACACACACACACACACATACACACAAACACGAATGCACACACACACACACAAACACGAATGCACACACACACACACAAACACGAATGCACACACACACACACATGCACACACATGCACACACACGCCCACATGCACACACACACACACACACATGAACACACGCACACCCAGCCAGACAAACATGAGGGGTACTAGATCATCGTATCGTTATGCACACGCAGGAAACTCGCTAGAGGCTAGCCGATGTCCATTACTCTGCTGTTCTTGTGCATCAGCATTTTGGCGTGGCGTAAGCTTCATCCTGCTATGCCAGACCAACCGGGGGGGGGGGGGGAAACAAAATCATCCTGTCGCAGCATGTCAACTGTCAAGACCAGAGCAGATTTGTACAAGTACACACCGAGTATGAATCAGACCAGAACGAAACACACGTACACTCTCCGGAGGGCCATGTTCACAAGCTAAGGTGGTTCAACATTTTTGAGCCACGTGTTACGTGCGAGTCTCAACAGCCAGAGTAATCTCTTAATGGCCACAGGCCATCGTGAGAATAAAGATTTGAAACACGGTGTGATGTACCTGATACGTGAAGAGCAGTGACAGCTCCTTGAAGAAACCCACGCTAGAGAAAATGGCCTGTAATAAGCAGGTATACGCGAAAGTATACGCAGACGTGTGCACATACACACACGCACACGCACACACATGCACATACACACACATACACACCAAAAATACAAACACACACACACACACACACAAACGCACACGCACGCGCACACACACACACACACGCACCAAAAAACACAAACACAAACACACGCACACACACACACGCACATAAACTGCGTCTGAGTAAACAGAAAGTGCGGCATTCACAAAGTCGCCGAGAGACAAGAGCTCGTCCAAAAGAACTCATGTTGAACGGCAGATTCTTAGTACAAAGTCTGCAAGCCTAAGCAATGGGACCCTTTGCTCATATGACCAAGCTTATATGTATGTATACACGAAGCCAGTAGTCTATTGCTGCCCCCTCCTGCTCCTGCCCTCCCCCCCCCCCCCCCCCTCCACCTCTCCAACCAACCAAATACTAGTACACATACCATATCTAGCAAATCCCCCCCGGAATAGTTCAGCCGCTTTGGTGCCAGAGGAAATATTTGACAGGGAAAATTTTTAAGGACGCCTCACACAGCTTCATTATGCAACTTTCAAAATCAAAAGTAAAAAACTTCTAAAGCAATCGGTGGAGTATGGTTTATTGGAGCATTGTATAATCGCGACAAGGATATATTCAGAAAGGGGTTGAAACGTGGAAATACGGCACACATGCAAGTAGAGGCAGGGAAGGGAGGCATCACATACCTGCAGTGCTGCTGCATCTTGGCAGGCCAAGATGTTTGGCACACATTCTGTAGAGAGATACACATGAGCGCACATGCAAGAATGCACACAGACACACGCACACACACACACACACACACGCACGCACACACACACGCACAATAAAACAAAAATAACAACGAATAAAGCAAGGGGTCGTCGCAAACGTGTTCTGTCGTCCCTGAAAAGAACATCGTTCATTCCGTACTCGGACACCCTCCCCTCAATCTGAAACGAGCACAGCTTGCTATGCTGGAAGACAAAATCGCGTGCATGTACATGTATAATGTACAGTGCCGGTAGACTTATGATTTTGGCTCGCATCCGCATAAGTTGACCCATAGTAAGCCTGAGAATTTGTTTACTTGTTATTTTCTGTGTAACTTAAATTTCGGTGATTTCGGTAGAGAAGACAGGCACCTAAAATAAAATTACACCTAAAAGGCACTAGAGTATGTACTGTATGTGAAGGGAAAGCTGGTCACCTAGTTCTACATTACATCTGAAACCTCTCTCCCTGCTGATATCCGCGCTTGCGACGTACGCCACACGTTTCAAGCATTGCTGTCTGGCTATGACCTTATCTCCCTCCTCAACTAGCTCTCCGATGTTGTGCCTACTATGTCTTCTTCACAGATTCTGCCTGAACAGATGCTCATCAATTATGTTCTTGTCCACTATCCTAGTCCAAATCCTGCCTTGCCCATGCATGACTCTCATGAAATGCCCGTACTAAATAGTCTATAGAACAAGAATATAGGATATCATACTTCTCTCATCAACTATGATAATACCCATTTCATACCCCCCCCCCCCTTCATAAAATTAATACCTACTGTTTTCTTTCCTTTCCTTTCATCTTCTTTTCCGTTCCTTTCTTCTTCATACACATTTAAAACATTTTCATCATATTGTGAGAGCCGTGGGCCAATAGCCCCGGTGAGAAGGCAGTCTTGCCTGTTCATATGGTGAAGTAAAATAAAGAAACAACAACAACAACCTGGCAGGTCCCTGGCACCGGAATTTTGATGCACCGAAAAATTTCACGTTTTACGGTACTCAATCTCCGGACAGCATGCTGTTTCGACATTATTAGGTCTCCTCAGCGGAGCTCAAAGTTACTGGCCCAACCTATCGCAATGAAGACTACCGAACAACAAAGCATTTTCAAACCGGCTCGAAGCGCTGGAGTCAGAGAGCTCTGTGCTAAACAGAGCAAGCTTTGGCCGAGGGAAAATAACTTTAACGCTAGCCAGAAAAGAGTGCTCAACCACGCTGAGGCGAGGAAGAACATGTTGTAAAAGTGTCATTGTTCAAAGGAGTGGAATTGTAACTTGGCCTTGGCTCTCCACCGGAGTCTAATAGCAACTCTACTTCACAATCGCCCCACTCTGTACATGGCTGGACAAACATTAGGAACTTACCAAGCAAGGAAGTCTGCAGACGCATTCGGTGGGCTTCGCCAAGTGAAAGAGCTCTACACAAACAACAATGACAACCACAACAACAACAACAACAACAACAACAACAACAACAACAACAACAACAACAACAACAACAACAACAACAACAACAACAACAACAACAACAACAACAACAACAACAACAACAACAACAACAACAACAACAACAACAGTAGCAGCAGCAGCAGCATCACGGAATTAGCTATTGTGATCATAGCAGCAAGATTGCCTGAGAAGACATGGCACTTTTAGTTTGGCAGGAACGGACCCTACCCTTCTTCCAACTTGTCGTGTCTCCCATGATTACATGTCTTAGTATTTGGCAAACCACTGATGAATTAGCAGACTGCGAACAAACAAAGAAAAAGCTGCAGAGTTCCCAGTATATGTACATAGTTCCTACGCTTTCATTCTGACGGCTGTGAGCATTGAACACTCTATCCCATTGGAAGACACCGTCAAAACTCGGATTTTTAAGTTAGCGGTACTTTACTAAATTAGTATCCGTGAGCCTGCCGCTGCCGATACGTCACACAACCATGTCCGCCGAACTGCGCGTGTGTGTGTGTATGTGTGCGTGCATGTGTGTGAGTGTGCACGTGCGTGAGTGTGTATGTGTGTGTGTGTGTGCAGCATACCGGTATGAAGAGCACACTGTAATGTAATGTTGATCATGCATAGAGGATGGCCATCGGCAGTACTTACCGTGTAGTCAGTACAGCTAGCAATGAGCTGAGTAGGACAGAGACATCAACTTGACGCTGCTCACACATAGACACAGAGAGAGAGAGGAGAGAGAGAGAGAAGGAGAGAGAGAGAGAGAGAGAGAGAGACAGAGAGAGACAGAGAGAGAGAGAGAGAGAGAGAGAGAGAGAGAGAGAGAGAGAGAGAGAGAGAGAGAGAGAGAGAGAGAGAGAGAGAGAGAGAGAGAGAGAGAGAGAGAGAGAGAGAGAGAGAGAGAGAGAGAGAGAGAGAGAGAGAGAGAGAGAGAGAGAGAGAGAGAGAGAGAGAGAGAGTTATGTATCACCAGGGAGTTGTACTCAAATCAGGTTCGAATATAACCCTGTGAACCAGCACAGGGTGTGGACGGTGCGTTTTTGATTGCTTCGGCCATAAACTGAGCCTTTCATATTTCAAGTATGATACGGAGGGTATACTACGGTATACACATGACCTCCTGAGCAGTAAACACACATGTTGGTGGCCTAAAGGTTTGTCCGGCCATGGCCTGACCAACCAGACCGGTTCCACCGGGCCTGTGTAGCCAGTGACTAGCCACACAGTATAGAAGTAAAGAGTAGGGCTGAGTTGGGTAGCATTTTCTTCGGGTATCGAGGAGTTTTCCACGGGTAGCACGGGTACCCGATCGGTTAGTGTTTCCATGGTAACACCACAATGCACCCCTTCCCATACCCGGGCACTGGGTAGACGTGCGGAGTATTACATGAATTTGTATACGTGCACTGTACATGATGTCATCTGCGACTTCGGGTTTTCGGGTACTATTCTGCACCCGTCTATACACGTGCATTGTACACGATGTCATCTGCGACTTCGGGTTTTCGGGTACTATTCTGTACCCGTCTACCCGAGGTCCTCACAGGTAGCACGGGTACTCGACTACCCGTGCACACCACTAGTAAAAAGTTTTAAAAAAAGAGATGTGAAACCTCTCTATAGAGTACTATGTAGTGTAGAGCATTACCCACCTGGTCAGGACTAGCGGCATGTATCACGTGAACACACTTGACAAAGCATTGCCGTGCCATCAGATGAACATCCAGACTACGACTCTGCAAGGACGGCGGCGCCGGCGGGGGCACCACCGGTGCTGCGGCTGCTGGGAACGGCTGCGAAACACTAGCGTCTGGTGATTGGCCAGACGTTCCCATGGCGACCGCTGCTGCCGCCGCTGCCCCCGCGGCAGCTGAAGTGGCTGGCGCGGCTGAAACCAACGATGCAACGGCTGCAGGGGCTGCTGCAAACGCCGACATCATCGCCCCCGGAGCTGCTATGAATGCGGCCGCAGCCGTTGCGGCCGCCGCGGGGGCTGCTACCACGGCAACTGCAGCCACGGCAACCGTTGCCGCGGCCATTGTGGCTGCCGACGGCGATGAGGACTCTGCCGCCGCTGCTGGCGTAGAGGCGTTGGGGGGTGCGGCGGCGATGGGCAGTGCCAGGACGCTGGCAATCGTGTCAGCCAGCGGCGGGCTGATGGCGATAGTGGCATTCTCCTGCAGAACACACACACACACACACGTGCACACACACACACGTGCACACACACACGCACGCACACACACACACACACACACACACACACAGAACACACAGAACACACAGAACACACACACACACACACACAGAGAACACAGAACACACACAGAACACAATGTGCTGGAAAACTGGAAAATTTCGGTGGAGAATTATTTTCAGCAACTACGGTACAGGTATTTTTACCTAAAATAAAACGCGACCTAAAATTCAACAATGCATTTTCGGATCTGGAAAACTGGTTTATCGAAATTTTCGCACTGCTGAACCGTAGATTTTTAGGAAAACCGAAAATATTACACCACCGAGAATTGCCGGTTTTACAGTACAGTAAAACCTGTCAAGGCGACCACTCGGATAAGGCGACCACTCGGATAAGGCGACCACTCGGATAAGGCGACCACTCGGATAAGACGACCAATGGCGATAGCATCTAGGAAGGATCGCCACCCTGACATGAAGGAAAGGCCTTGTCGCGGCTTCTCTACAAGTGTTGAAGAAAGAAACGAAATTGTTAAATAGTTTCGCTATTTGCTGGACGAACCGGCAACTTGTCGGTAGTCCAGAGCAAGCTCGAGTACGCCAGCACTGTCTAAGTACACCGTCTCGCTGACAACGTGAGAGACCAGCTGCTGCTGCTGCTGCTGCTGCGCATAACCGGAGCAAGCCGCACTAGAGCAGCAGCTGGCACATCTATGGTGTTTCACGTCGACCATGACGGCTACAATGGCCAACCAGACCACAACGAAGTTGGGGCCAAAGGGAAAGTTTCTTTCTTTCCGTCAAAATGATGGACAACGACCATTTTTAACAGAGACACACAGAGAGACACAGAGAGAGAGACACACACACACACAGAGGCACAGACAGGCACAAACAGACAGACGGACGGACGGACAGACAGACAGACAGGCAGACAGACAGACAGAGCAGACAGAGAACCCGAGACTCGACACCGTTCCCGCTGTCAATATCGCCGTACACACATCCCACCCTACCTGTGAAGCATACAATGCGGCACCCAGAAAGTGTATGAACACTGTCAAGAACTCCAACTGGTGTGCTGACGGCAAACCATCATCTTCCTCTCCACCATCACCACCACCCGTAGCAGTAGCGTTTTCAGCATTGTCCGTTGCATCGTCAGTGGCAGTAGTAGCCACACTTGAAGCACCAATGCCTGGACAGCCGGGGCAGAACTTGCGCAGTCCCTCTACACGAAAACAAGAAGTTAGAGAGCGTTGTATTAAGAACTCTGATGGTGAGCCAAGTAAAAAATTGTAACATGGAAAAAATGTGGGCAAAAATTATGCAATCTTTGGAATTAGCACTAATATCCACGAACCTTCCAAGTTGGAAGGCCGTTTCACACACACACGCACGCACTCTCTCTCTCTCTCTCTCTCTCTCTCTCTCTCTCTCTCTCTCTCACCTGTCAGGAAGGACGATGCAGCCGGCGTGAAGGAGCAAGACGTGGCATCCCTGGACCTGCGCACACTGCACATGTTGACATGGAAACACACAAGCAACACGTGTTGACATGGAAACACACAAGCAACATGTGTTGACATGGAAACATACAAGCAACACGTGTTGACATGGAAACACACAAGCAACACATGTTGACATGGAAACACACAAGCAACACGTGTTGACATGGAAAAACACAAGCAACAAGAAATGAAAATCTTGCCATGGCGCGTACTCGTATAATGCAATCAAGTAAACTCGATGGAACGGGCCTTGAAAACGTCCTTATAAATACAGTCAGACCTCGCTTATCCGGTCCTCGTTTATCCGGATCCCTCGCCATCCGGAAGAAATTCGCTCGTTACCGATGTGCAGCATATGTTATGCATACAACATAACCGGACCTCGCGATAAGCATACCAGTGCATGACAAACTGGTTAAAATGTGTACAAAAAGCTTCGTCGTATCCAGTTGCATGTGGCTTGCAGAAGCTAGAATCAGGGAGTTGTACAAGCAAACGAGGTCCTTGACCTGCTGGGCGCATGTGGACAGCACTCAGTTGCATTCACTTGTCATTTTTCTGGCTTGTTTTACATACTGTCCACGCTGGTTGTACTGCATAGGACCTGTCTACATGTATGTACGATGTCACTGCTTTGACATGCCATATGCATATACAGTGTGTGTGTTCAGTCAGCCGGTTCCCTCGCCTATCCGGATATTTTTGTGGAAAACAGATGTGTGCAGTTAAGCGAGGTCTGACTGTATGGAGTGAGTGCTGAAAGAAAGACTCTTTCAATGCTAAGATGGCAACCCACGGCAACAACCAAAGCACAGTATGAAACCCGACAACGCAAGTCAAGGGTGCGCCCTGCACCGGTTCACGTTCCAGGGTTAGCAGTTGCCTGGGACTGTACAGCGCCCGGCACCTACTCGACTCACTCAAATCAGATTTCATTGAGCAGCACTGAAGTGCAGGTGCGCTCGGTGAAATCCGACCCAAAGTGCATATTTGGCGCCGTCAGCTTGCTAATGCACGGCAATTGATGCCCTGGAAGTGGCACGAATGCAGCTCGACGTACACATGCACAGCTGCATTCGTGCCACTTCCAGGGCATCAATTGCCGTGCATTAGCAAATACAATGGTGTAATTGGAACTGGTCCAGGGCGGCAGCTTTGCACTTTGGGTTGGATTTCAGTGAGCGCAACTGGAGTACGTTGCGCATAAGAGAAACCAGCATGATTCTGGCCAACCTCAGCGAACCTGAGGTCGGGAGAATGACGCACCGAGGCATGAAAATGTACACAAGTGAGGCATGCGACAAATGCACTTTAGGGTACATATTACAACCCTCGATATCGGGACGGTCCCGGCCGAATCGGGGTGGTTGTCAGGTATGCATAACCAAAGCAAGAATAAAGTGTACCTGCTCTTCAGCTTCCACAACCAATGACAGTTCGGGTCCAGGGTGCAGCGGAAGAACGACACACAACTGCGAACAATGGCCGCGAGCTTCACTTGCCTGCAACGAGGAAAAGTAAACATACGCACACGCACGTGCACACACACACACACGCACACACACACACACACACACACACACACACACACACACACACACACACACACACACACACACATGCAGAACGCTTGAATGCACTCAAAGCTGGAATGCTGGAATGCACTCAGACCATACACATTTCGCAATAGTTAGGCTGGGCACATCCTGCAGTCCATTCATTGGAAACAGTCCTGCTGGCTTCGAAAGTCCGATTTGGGCCGAATTGAGGATCAAAAACCCACTTTAAATCTAAAAAATCTGGGTTTGGGGTCTGCTTCTCCATACATTTTGCCATGGCATACCTGTCCTGATTTTGCAAAACCTGGCTGAACTTCTACCATCTGCGTGGTATGACACACATGAAGCTGTGGATCTATCATCCTACTCCCGCATTGCCACGTTAACATGCTCCTACAGTGGTACCACCCTTTGTAATCCGGCAGCACTGGTGCTAAGGCAATTCTGCTGGATTGGGGAGGGTGCTGGATTGGGGAGGGTGCTGGATTAGGGAGGGTGCTGCATTGGGGAGGGTGCTGGATTAGGGAGGGTGCTGGATTGGGGAGGGTGCTGGATTGGGGAGGGTGCTGGATTGGGGAGGGTGCTGGATTGGGGAGGGTGCTGGATTAACGTATCTGCTGCAAGGTGCATGAAGAGGACATTCTGGTTACAGTACCGAATACAATAATTATTGTGCTGGTTTGAAGAGGGTGGGAGGTGAGTAGATCAGACCCACCACAAAGTGGTCAAAGACCGAAAATCCAAGATCTAAGAGGGTGGTGGCGTTCCTGCGGATGCGGAAAAACGAACCGTGACTTTTTTCTTCTTTTTTTTCCGAAGAGGGTGCTGGTTTATAAAGTGCTGGATTGCAGAAGGATGGCGGTAATACAAACGAGAGAGCTTGGAAGCTCAGGGCCCTACGCTATGCTTTTTTGCCTTGATGACCTAGACAGAAAAGCATAGGGATGTTATTCTTATAAGTTTTACTTTTTGTTTTTAGACATAACCTGGGATTCGAACCCTCACTATCGCCCTGCATGCATCCCCCGATACACTTCGCATACATACTAATTTTTCCAACTTGCTTCACGTTATGATCTTGTATTTGAAAGCCCTATTTGAATATGCATTGTGGCCAGCCGTCTTTGATTGTACGGTACGGTACGGGACAGGTACGGAACAGGTACGGGACAAGTACGGGACATGTACGGTCGAGGGTAATACCGCCTTGATGACGGCAAAAAAAGAAAAGGGATGTTACAAATTTTTCAATTCTCCTATTTTTTCAGGCATTACCTGGGATTCGAACTCGCACTATCGCCCTACTTGCATTCCCCCATACACTTCGCATTCATACTCATTCTTCCAAGTTGCTTCACGTTATGATCTTGCGTTTGAAAGCCCTATTTGAATATTGCGGCCAGCTGTATGTGGCCAGCTGTGTTTGATGGTACGGTACGGTACGGGACAGACACGGCATAGCGCCAGGCGTGACACAAACACACAAACAAACAAACACCAAATTAAAGCTGTGTGGACCCTGGCTAGCGCCAGACATTACTGAAGTAACGTCTTCTGCATAGCTACGGGAACTACGGGAATAAATTCTGGTATGCTGAAATGCAGCTTTGCAACTCAGTCCTTCTGAACTACAGTACTACAGCTGCGCTCGCTGAAATCCGACTCAACGCGCTAAGCTGGCACCCTGTCCCTGGACACGTTCCGATTACATCATTGCATTTGTACATGTGTACGTCCAGCCGCATTCGGTCCGCTGCCACGGCGTCAAGGCCATGCTAGTTGAGGGCACCAAATGTGCACTCTGGGTTGGATTTCACGGAGCGCAACTGTAGAATATCAATCATTTTTAAAGCTAGCTTACCAGAGTTCCTCCGATGGCTCTGTTGTCAGCTACAATGATCCCCGATGAACGAATCAGTACACAGACACGCACACATGCACACGTGTACATGCATACACAGACACACACAGGCACAGGTACAGACGCAGACATACACACACACACACACACACACACACACACACACACACACACACACAGAAAAAGACCTTAAAAAATGGAAGACGCTCGCATAACTATCCAGAGAGGGCCACACGTTGAAAGACAAACAAATGAACAACAACAGCACTACGATCAGTGTTCAAATGATGCCGTCCCTGAGATGATAGTGTAAGCCATCACCTGAGTTCTGAGTGGAGTTTACAGCTGTGTCATTTTGACTAAACTTTTAAAAACGATATGACTAACGGGGACACCTGTACCTGCTCGAGCGCAACAAACCCCACGGATGTGACGTTCTGACAAAACGAGGTTTTGCCAAGGACAGTGACATTGTGCGTTGATCTGAACACACAAACGCACACACACACACATACACACACACGTGCACGCACGCGCACACACACACACACACAAACACACACACACACACACATGCACACACACACACACACATGGCTCCTCACTGTCAGAAGTCACCAAGTCCTACTTCCATGGAGACTATGGTGCGGGGAGAGGCAATATCTAGTCATCCAGGGGAGCAAGCTACGATCCAGAAGCACGCACAAAATATTCAATGATGACTTGCCCTAAGGACACCTGCTGACTGCATTCGAATATTCTTTCTAGTGTCGGTACTCTAAAATATTCCGAATATGCGAATATTCCTTTGCACCACTGCAAGTAAATAGATATTCGTTTCACAAGACAATGCCGATACGCACCATGGACAATGCCTTACTTACCGTGCCAAGATCTCGAGACAGGAAGTGAAGATCAGTAGCTGATCGAGCAGAGCCACATCGGCACCACTCTGCCAGTCAACTAGACGCACACACAGAATATACCCAGAGCACACAGGCACACGCACCAGCATGTACATGTATGTGGACACCGACACGTTTGCACAGACGTGCGTGCGTGTGTGCATGCACAAACATGTAATAGTACACGTAGACTGTTATTAGATAAACCTTGTATTGTAGAAACACGCTTTTAGCTTGACAGCATACTACAAGGCGGTGGAACACCGTGTGTGGGGCTCAACCAACCGTGGATGGTTGTAGTATTTGTATTTGTATTAAATCTCCACAGGCCTTAGCCTAAATCGAGGGAGTCTCGTGTAAGGGGCACTGTTTCCGAACACCGTGTTCCACCACCTTGTAATGTGCTGTCAAACTAAATTAAAAAGAATGTAGACTGTTGCTGTACATGAAAAATAAGAACGGGCTGCCCCGGGCTACAAGGCTGACCCTCCAGTTAGTCAGAACCCGCCAGTGCTGTATTCTTCAATGCATCACTGTGTGTATGGAGACGGGGGGGGGGGGGGGAGAGAGGGGAGAAGGGGGAAGTGGGGGGGGGGGGGGAGGGGAAGAGGGGGGATAAGGGGGAGAAGGGGGAAAGTGGGGGGGGGGGGGGGGAGAGGGGAAGAGGGGAGATAAGGGGGAGAGGGGTCTGTAGAAAATACTATAAATCACACAATGCTAACCTACCACATAAAATCAATTGCTGAAATGCACCAGGAAAGCATATCGAGTGATCAAAATAAACAGCCATTCCCTTTACCTGACAGAACAACGGTGTGTTAAACTTACAGCGGACAAACTCCTGGTTCAAGTCACTGAAGTACTTCTCCAGCTCTTCTGGCAGTGTGGACGGATACCGGCTGAAGGAGAGTTCCCGTAGATCAGACAGGTGCCTGCATAAAACACGTACACACAGAACTTACTCATAGGACACAACAAAACCCACAGGAGGCCAGAAGCTGCCCCTTCTCATGCTCGACTGGGCGTTGCTCTATTTTAAACATACTAATCTTGCCAAAATTGTGATATTTGCAGGATGGTGGCGTTCCTACGGATGCTGAAAACTCACCCTAACTGAGTCTCACGCGGACCGAGAAATTTTTCAATCGCATCTCCACATGCACTCAGTGACCTGTATCCTAGACAACTACAGTACTTTTGGGCGCCGAAGCACGACCTGTCGCCAGGCTAGAATTTCACCAGGCACAGCATACCAATGCATACACGGTGGTAACTCAACTGCGCATTGACTGTAGTGCCCGTAATGTCGCGTATTAACCCTTTGAGGCCCATGGTACGGATATATCCGTACCAGTTTACAGTGCATACTTTTCAAAGCGCAACCTGGCGTAACTCGGCTGTCCCTTGACCAAATCGGACAATCGAAAGGGCTATCGACATTAGAATTGTCTCAGCTATCGGCTCAAAAAAACCCGAAGGCGATCCAAGGTCGGATAGCGGAGATACAAGACTCGAACCAAATTCGCTCAGCAGAGTCAACTCGAGTGCGTGCATTTTAACTCGTTTTAGGGGTTTTCCCTGACTCGCGGCCCACGCAGCTACAGATAGTTCACGTCATCGCAAAGGCATGTTTCTCAGCTCTCCAGTAAAAAAATTTGAGCGATCTGCGATACAATTTGTTGAAATGGCAGAGAATTTGAGTTGGGCGCTCGCAATGCTGGCTTTGGAGCGCCGTATCGCGCTGCGGCGCTGGTTCTGTGGATCGAGTGATGGAGTGATGGCTATCGCTGTGTTCCTCTGGCCAAGGGCTTTCCAGAAAGCCCAAGATCACCAAAATCGGCCAAAGGACACCAAAGTTACGACCAGATAAGTACCTGGGCTCGCGTATGCAGTGCTTTCTTGAAATAATTGTGGGCCCTAAAGGGTTAACGCCGGGCGTATTCCTGTAGTAGCCGATGTCAGAGCTAGGCTTATATTCACATCAGGCTTCTTCTCAAACCAGATATTTCTATGTATGTCAACACTAATACTAGGCTCATGTGCCAACTGTGTATCTTTAAAATCAGGCTTCTATTCAAAACAGGCTTCTATATGAGACCGGCTTTTTAAAGCTTGTCTCAATACAAGACACTACGGTACATGAAAATAAGAACAGTCTACATGGTGGGCTGAGAGGTTGATCCCCTAGTTGTTCGGCGTCCGACAGTACTGCAGTGATGTTATATAGCGGCACCAGGGGCATCACAGAGCAGTGGGGAGTGTGCTACAACCGGGTGGGAGGGCGGATTTTTCGGCTAACAGGGCACGTTTCAGCACCCAACAGGCGCTCTGGGCAGACCATCCTGGACGAAAAGTGGTACGACCATGGTGGTACCGTGTGTGACGCCCCTGCTGCCCAATCGTTGCTTCACAGTACCCTGGCAACAAGTTGTGCTCACCTCTCCTGTTCATCGTCGCTAGCAGTCTTGTAATGCGGCGAGGAGATACTAAAGACATGTGCGTAGCCCAAACACACAGCACTGGCGAATGCCGCTGGCCCTTCGGCAGCACACTGGAAAACATGAATGAAGACAAAAAAAGGGTTAGCGCGAGTGAACAACAAAGAAATGACAGAGAGAGAAAGACAGACAGAGAGAGAGAGAGAGAGAGAGAGAGAGAGAGAGAGAGAGAGAGAGAGAGAGAGAGAGAGAGAGAGAGAGAGAGAGAGAGAGAGAGAGAGAGAGAGAGAGAGAGAGAGAGAGAGAGAGTGGTGTGTGAGTTTGTGCGTGTGTGTGTGTGTGCATACATGTGTGTATGCATGTGTGTGTGTGTGTGTGTGTGTGTGTGTGTGTGTGTGTGTGTGTGTGTGTGTGTGTGTGTGTGTGTGTGTGTGTGTGTGTGTGTGTGTGTGTGTGTGTGTGTGTGTGTGTGTGTGTGTGTGTGTGTGTGTGTGTGTGTGTGTGTGTGTGTGTGTGTGTGTGTGTGTGTGTGTGTGTGTGTGTGTGTGTGTGTGTGTGTGTGTGTGTGTGTGTGTGTGTGTGTGTGTGTGTGTGTGTGTGTGTGTGTGTGTGTGTGTGTGTGTGTGTGTGTGTGTGTGTGTGTGCATGTGTGTTTACTCTCTCCTGGGAGGTCTCGACCGTGGCTTCTACACTGCAGTACAGCTAGCGCTGATTCGCCTGCATGTGTCACCTGCTAGTCGTGTCCTCCCATACTCATACATGTACTCCTGCCCATCGCATATCGCTGAAGCGATGATACCGAACAAGCAAGCTATGTTAGACATAGCAACTTGTGCTGGGATTACACCATTCAACAGCTTGCAAGGCTGATGGATTGACCGCCACTAATTCTAGCCTGGTCTACACCACACGGCTGGTTGAAGTGGCTTTTTCTGGCCAGTGAATCCCTATTTTTCACTTTTCATCACACCAAGAGTCCATAAACAAGAGTATGCAACTGTGATCTCTTTTCTATGGGCCAGATGCGCGGCGTGCTGCCTTCATTACATCATGCAGCTGCAGTCCGCGCACTGCGGAAAATCAAACACCGCACTTTCCCTCTGGTTTGAAATGAACTTTCGTACGGAACTGGAGTTCACGCGCCAGAATTTAGAGATCGCGTAGGTACTGGAACGAATCGAGCAAAAACGGATGGGCTCGTACGAGAAATTGTGAGTTTGAATGCATACTTTCAGAGCGTGATGATGGCCAGTTACGTAATGAAGGCAGCGCGCCGCGCACTGACCCATAACCACAGTTGCGTACTCTTGTTTATGCACTCTTGATCACACCTTACTGCTGCCTACGCACTGTCATTACATGTATTCCCGAGTTGTTGATTTATTGTGGCATACAGACTGCTACGTCATTGCTGCTCTGTCTCCACGGAAAATCGCGGAAAAAATCTTTGCAAGTTGCGCAAATCTTGCGGTGCATATTGGACTGAATTTGCGGCAAAATATGCGGCAAGGAGCTGAACTTGCGGTAGGATATGACGGAACTTGCGGTAAAAATGTGGGAGTCTGTAGATGTTCGGTCATGTGTCTGATGCAGTGCTCTTGTACGCGATCACCATCACACGCACCATACCAGAATGGTACTACGAGCATGATATGTAGAGTGCTCACAAGGCTGCATGCGTGCATGCCGCACGCGCCAGAGTCAGTCGATCGTGCGAGCAGCGCTTTCACGTACACTGAAAAACACCACGATTTCTCGAAATCTGATATTTGTTTCCTCACAATTCACGGCGATTCTGCAAAATCATCACATTCCGCGGGAGACACCGAAATTCGCGGATTTTGTTGCGGCCGTGAGATCGCGATTTCCTGTGGGGACATGCTGCTGCTGCTTTTCGCTGCCGCTTTAGGAGCTGCATCTACGCCTCAGAACTTTGCAGGGTGGTAGTGTTAGTACGGATGCTGAAGACTCAGTCTAACCGAGTCTCAAGCAATTTGTGAATTTTTTTATTCTCGCTGCCATTCTAGCGCTGAATCGACCTACATGCGTGTTGTTTGCTCTGTCACATTTCACCTGCATGTATTCGCGTGGGCTTGTGCACATACTGAGTACCAGTTCCAGCAGAAGGTGACAATTTGTCGGCCTGCCCGTGTAATAATCTTGTCACTGTTCGTCACTCTAGTGCTGTTAAACCCATTGGCACAGAGCTCCCCCCTCCCCCCCCCCCTTATAAGTTAGACCCTCTTCTTGTCCATTGTCCACTTCATAGTGGTGACGATAACCGAATGGAGGTGCGTGAGAGCTAGGTCTCAGGTCGTTGAATGTCTCAGTAACATGTCAGTTTCGCACTTTCTGACTGCTTATTATCTTGTTACAGTCGTGGATTGTTGCTTCATAACTCATTTCCATGTAATTTCTTCTATTTTAATTGTATTTATTGGCTCAGTAACCGGGTCGAAATGCTGAAATATTTTACTTTCTCGAAGAAGGATTTCGTGTGCAGTTCAGCCGCTGAGTACTACCCAGTGTAGCCGGGAAACATATTACAGGGTCCGCACACAGGCATACATTTGAAATTAAAGTATATTTCGGGACACAAAAAACAAGATTCGAGGACTTTTCGAGGATATTTTCAAGCGACCAATCGCCTGGCGGAGTGCACACGAGGTCGATCCAGCCGAATTCATGCAAAGAGGTCCAGTACTTTTGCGTGTCTTCCACGTACTTGATCCCAGAGTGCATGCACGCAGTGTAGGCTCTACCACTGGTACGGTGACACACTTGGAGTGTACACTAGTGCACTGCTACACTGGCCATGTTGGCTATGCATCACAGGGTACAGTGAAATTCGTAATGCCTAAAAAACTGAATTTCAAGGATTTTTCAGGACAACCATGCATTTTCACCAGATTTAGGGTTTTTTCAGTATAATCTTTACCGGGAATTTTTTTCAAGTATATTTTGGGGTTTTCAAGGGCTGTACGGACCCTGTATTATGTTACGATGATGTTGTGCGAGGCGCTGTCATATTATGTTACGATGAAGCTGTGTGAGGCGCTGTTCAAGACGTTTTACACAAGCAGGTATGGCTGTCGTTTCGTTGATACATGTACATTCACCTCAGTGTAGAGCCTTGTCCAGTGCAGTCTCGTGATCCTTGAAACTGTTATACGTGAAACTCCCATATTATCATCAGTCACCACCACTATACAACGGTCGTTGACGCTGCAAATTTCTGCACTCACATCACCATCACCACAGCAAGGACAATTCCGGTATATCATTGAAATTGACCTTTGTGTTGTGGTGGTGGTGGCTGATCATAATATGAATTGGCTGCAGTGGAGCCTCCGTGTTCTAAAAAAACGTGAAACTCCCAGTCACAGCTAAACTTGGCCCCCTACTTCGTGCGTGTAACGACTCTACATGTACAGCCGTCGCCAGAAATATCCAACCCGCGAGTCAACGCAGCGCCTCGTTTCCATTTTCAATTACATCATGCACGGTCCAAACAACCCAGCCGAGGGCCGCAGGGGCCGCATGAGCCTTGGCGCTGCATTTAGCTCCCGGGTCGGATTTCTTTGGCCACGACTGTAGTCCGAAACTGTATTCAGTGAGTGGAAATTTTAAGACTGCTGACTCTCTCTCTCTCTTCGACAGCCAATCTCTTTATTACTTTTTCAGGCTAGGGGTCAACCAAGTGCTAAGGTGGACGAAATCCTAACAGAGTGCAAACGATGGACGCACATGTATAACGTTGCGTGTGCATGTACCAATGATTAGCAAAATGAGGTACCGGGTTATTTAAATTGCTATTCTCATTTGAAGATATTGTAAATTATTTCCTCTCTCACCGCTGAAAGGTTTGGCTCCACTCGCCCCTGGGCCATTACTGCATTCGCTTCAACACTATTGCTATGCTAGGAGGGCATGTCAGCAAAAGCGCGTGGCGATGCCACGAGGAAGGAGCTATGTCGAATAACACCGGTGCAGGCACTCACAAAACAATTTCCAATGTACGCCTACTTCTCAAGTCAAATTTCTGGCTTTGCGCAGCATGATCGTCCACAAAAATGTACAAAGACTTGACACAGATAAACTCAGTCGTCACAGACAGTTCGAATCATGGAGTAGTAATATTTTACCAAGAGTCATAATGATTTTACTATTCCCTGGTTAATGATGTCTGCTGCATTGATGGCCAGGGAGTAGTATAAATACTACTCCCTAATTGCAGACACAGTGCAAGTACCGGTACATGATGTAGTTGTAGATGCAATTATTGTGGGGGTCATTGGGGTCAAAGTTCAAAGGGCCTATGTCGTTACATGATATAAATGGACAATGATCGATTTACATAATAATTATTGTATGTGCGACACAAATACATTGTACGAATGAAACATAGCGCCATGGCGGCCGTCTTGATCACCGACCATGATTATAATGCCATATGCGTGATCAGTACAGATTGGAGAGCAAAATCACTCCCTCAAATTTTTGGGATTTCCTTCTCGGATACCTTATTTAGCCCCGAAGACTTGCACACTCTCTCGGGTAGATCTACCTGCGCATATCACTCATCCATCGGGCATCTTGTTGCGACTCCCGGCCTGATCCACATGTGCGACCGGAAGCAAACTGAGAATAGCCTCGATTTTTCTACTCGATCTCGGCTTTTCTGCTGTTGTCCGATTCTGCATGTACGTAGCGAGGACTCAGGTCACGTCGATGCCGTTGTTTGAAACATTCTAATAATATTCGAGAAAAGGTCTTCACTACTGTAGCAGGCTTAGGGTTAGACTAGAGAGTAGTTCCTTGTGGTGGAAGTCATGCTTCGGTGATGACCGTGTCCGGACGTGGAGCAGGGTGCGTTCTTTGGGAAACGCCGGTCTTCGGATGGTGGTGTCGGTGGCGAGAAAGGACAGGTGAGACAATAGGCTCGTACGCGTATACGGGCTCTATTCTTCTGTCGTCGGTGCCCTTCCTAGGGCCCCGGCTGGTGTTCGAAAGCTGCCAGTTCGCAGGCTAGGGTATGGTTTGTGAGGTTTGCGGGGAAATTATAATGATCAATTTTACAAGCTGAGCATTTTGGTATCTTCCACGAGAATATTATGCATGTC
This sequence comes from Sycon ciliatum, assembly GCF_964019385.1. Lineage (NCBI taxonomy): Eukaryota > Metazoa > Porifera > Calcarea > Leucosolenida > Sycettidae > Sycon > Sycon ciliatum. The sequence goes on along the minus strand of NC_088651.1, from coordinate 1,281,665 downwards.
AGCGACCGGGGGGGGGAGGCATGTAGCGTAACTTAGGTTCACGAAAAATAAGCAAGTGACAAGCAGCACTGTATCACACTCCGTGGTGTAGTCCTAAGCTAAGCTCTAGCACTCTGGAGCTGTGGTCATGAGTATTATCGGGTGTCTACAGCAGCCCTATTCAAGAGGTGTTCTCAGGCCAGTACTCAGTAGCCAACTCCTGAAGGCCTAAGGGTGGTTGGGCCCAAGTTCAACTAAAGGGCGGATCATTTCCCCATGTCCTTGTTCCTTATCACTGGAGGACATATCTAGCTCTATGCATCATATCAAGTTGTTTCAAGGACACATTCCTCTGGCAACAGATATAACTGCTTGTAGCACAGTAGACCTCACTGGACAAGACCAACAGTTTGTGAGGGAGAGAGACTAAGTTACTCTTGCAAAGAATGTACCAGGATAGCCTATTAGTATCAGCAAGAGTACATGACCCCCAAGAGTGTGCAACTCCAGCTATGGGCCGGTCTGACGGCAGAACCTCACATCACGTGATGAACCCGTACACATTATTTGCACTCTGTGCATGATTGATACAGGGTTGTACACAATCCAGCTTTGGGCTCAACTCTCTTGTGGTCACTTTGCACCAGGGAGTCGTAAAATACCCGGTATTGTACGACTCCCTGCTTTGCACTGTTTGCCAGCGTAACCTTTTGAACTTTGTCACGTGATGTGAAGTTCTGCCGTCGCAGCACAGCATGAAGGTTGTGCAGGCAGTTGCACACTCTTGGGGGTTATGTACTCTTGGTATCAATACTTCCACAGAGTATAGCATACACTAGACAGTCCATGAACGCTCCCCGCCGTCCCCGGTAGTACAATGTCACATGATGTGCATTGTATACTGCGCTTGCCTGTGAACCGAGAGGTCGCGGGTTTGAGCCCCCTCCCCGCGGTCGTACATCTGACTGCAAATCCCCATGACACAGGTCACCAGATCAAGGCGTGGGTCCTCTTCACTCATTCTAAAAGACGCGTTGATCGAGCTGTACGTCCGGGGCCTAGAGGCGGGCTCGCACCCCAGTGTGGCAACTTGCCCATGTCTTGCCCCCAGGACGAAGTGAATAATAGTAGTAGTCATACCAGGGGCGTAGCAGCCGGTCCGGCTCTGGCCGGAACACTTTTTCGCCTGACCACGGCCAAAGGTGCCCAGAATGCAGGATTTTGCACCCTAATTTCAAAATTTCCCGGGTCACAGCCCCCCCCCCGGGACGAACCTCCTGCCGGACCACCTCTAAAGGCTGTGCTACGCGCCTGCATACAGACATCTGCCCTGGGTATTAGGCATTGGCGGACAATGCTCGAAAAGGTGGCACATTCTGCTCGAAAAGCAGTAAAATTGGCAGAACCATACAAGCCTTATGGCGGGCAAATCCTCGAATTCTGCTCCATTTCTTTATCCACGTACCAAACATGCATGAAACTTACCAGAAAAAGTACCGAATTCAACATTATCCGCATATGTCTACTGTGTATCAGTCGGCGTTATTTTGCCCATCGTAGTATGAGCCTAGCCGCACCGACGTGTTTGTGTGAATTACTGGTTTTTAAAAATGCGGCCAATACTCCGGAAAATACAGCAATGTCGCTTCTGCCTCTGCCGTGTGCTGCTTCAGGAAGCCACAGCTGCCCGCTGGCGTGCAGCGACTATCAACAATACTGACATTATAACTTTGAAGAATATAATTGTGTGTGTACGGAAGCGAGGGCATGCAAAGGCCTTAGCGTTGCCGCCAGATGTTGCCGGCTGCTGGCAGCTGGTATGCGGAAAGCGCAAAGTGCGGGCCAGGCGCGACTGGGGCTGCTTCTCTTGCTGTGTTGGATAGTGCATGCACAGGAAGGTACGTACTCAGTGTACATGTAAACGGAGTGATCTCTCTTTCTCTCTCTCTCTCTCTCTCTCTCTCTCTCTCTCTCTCTCTCTCTCTCTCTCTCTCTCTCTCTCTCTCTCTCTCTCTCTCTCTCTCTCTCACACACTTCCTTACCCCCCCCCCCCCCTCCCTCGCTCCTGTTCAGCCCTGCACCGGTGTGTGTGTGTGTGTGTGTGTGCACGCGCATGTGTTTGTGTGTGCACGTGTGATCGTGTGTGCGTATGTGCATGTCTGTGTGGGGGGTGCGTTTTGTGGGCACGTGTGTGTGCACGTGTGCAGGCGTATTTGTGTGCATGTTTGTGTGTGTCTGTCTGTGTGTGTGTGTATGTGTATGCGTTCGTGCATGTGGGCATATGTGTGTGAGCGTTGCTGTGACGAAAAGAGTATGGCCATCACAATAGGTGGTGGTCACATGACATTGGGCAAGGAATAGGCATGTGTAGATGTTTGCACAGTGACTAATGATGCGACGTTAGAGCGCAGTTAGGGTGGTTCCTGGGCTCGCTGGGAACCAGGCTGGGCCGCACCTGGTTGTAATGTACCGTAAATCAACAACATGTTGGCACTGTGCGAGTCTGGGCATGGTAGGACTTGAATTTCCCTATTAACATGTTTGGTGTTCGCTCGCCACATCGGAGCTAGAGCTTTTCTGCCCACTTGACTTGATGCTTGACTGACTCACGATTGCCATCTAGAGCACACGAGAAGCCCATCCATTGGCATCCAACCTTCGTGACTCTGTAAACCTGCATTATCTCGTACAACATTTCGGCATAGCACATTTCTCGCCATGGTAGAGATTGAATTGTGACAAACCGAAAAGTCAACATCCTATTAAGTACAATAACAAGTAATTCCACACGACGTACGTCTCGCCGTATAGGTACTGACGACCATTTCGATAGTAAATTTTACTATGAATGTTGACTGCGTAGAGACTAAATAGAGAGGTTAAAGGGGAAGTATACCCTAAAATCAAATTTTCACCAGTTGTAGTCTTCGTGGTGCTGAGTCGAATGGTCTTGGTCCGAGGACGCTGAGACGCTCCCTTCCTCCTTTATTCCCAATCGAACTCGCGCGCTTCCACCGAAACTGGGTGACTGCAACCTACTAGATAGGGATTTGTATGGAAAAAGTCACTAAAAACGCCGTTCCGTTCTTATAAAAGCACGGATGACCGCGATTGGTCCATATGTTGTAGTCTTGTGGCCGCTGAGTCGACTGGTTTTGGTCCGAAAAGGCTGCGATGCAGCGTTCGGCCCTTATTCCCAATCGAACACGGTTGAGTGAGCGGTCACGTGCCTGCAGAGTACATTTTTCACATCAAGATTCAACTCAAAGGTTCAAAGTAGGGAGTCGTAAGAGGCTTTTACGACTCCCTGGTTCAAAGGTTCAACTCGAGTGACATAAACGGGCCCAAACAGGCTGTAAATGAGCACGTGACCGCTTACTCAACCGCGTTCGATTGGGAATAAGGGCCGAATGCCGAATTAGACGTGAGCTGCAGGTCACTTGCGTTGTGCACACGCCAGAAAGTTTCTTGGGATCGGGAGAGCTTGATTTGACTGAATTTGACTGACACTGCACAAGAGGTAAAATTATTGTTCTTGCTGTGAACTGAAAGAAGACGACGACTAAAGCGCAAGGCGCTTGCGCAGAGCAAAAAAGGAGGAAAAAACATGGAGGAAAGTCGCCAAGAGGCGAGTGAGTCAGTAGAAATAATAAACACGCGGCCCCGCTTCGGTGTGGGAACGCGGAAACAAACCGGGGTAGAGAACACAAACTATGACGTGTACTGCAAATAATCTCATGACGTTGAACATCATGTCAACGTCGTGACACTCCCCCGCAAGAGATGCAGAGAAAAGGAGATAATTCGTAACAAAGTAACGTGGAAACAAAACACAATAAGTGCATATATTACGCAAGGGTGAAAGAGAGTAGACCGTCACACACAGAGAGAGAGAGAGAGAGAGAGAGAGAGAGAGAGAGAGAGAGAGAGAGAAAGAGAGAGTTCAGATGTGAACTACCAACTGTCTAGCTGATTCAACTAAACAAGTTCGCTGCCATTTCTTCAAAGGCCACATCCAGAACAGACTTAGCTAGGATGAATTGTGGCGCGTTGTCAGACACTACCTCTTCCGGGCAACCACGCAACGACACGAACCTGCGGAACGCTAGCAGGAATTCCTCTGTGGTCATGTCTGCCACCAGTTCTAGATGGACAGCTCTAGTTGCCATACATGTCACTAGGAGGACCCATACCTTCTTGGTACTTGGCTGGTGCTTGACGAGCAGAGGACCGAAGTAATCTAGTCCCACATGGGTGAACGGGATAGATCTTGTTGCGCGGGCAGATGGAAGCGGGGCCATATCTGGGGTGCGGTATGGACCACCGTGGTGCTTCCGGCAAGTCAGGCACTTAGTGATGAATGACTTCACTGTTGCACGCCCTCGTGGTAACCAGTACTCGTAACGCAGTCTTGATAGCGTGTGTGCAACGCCGCCATGCATCGTCATCAGGTGACAATCGTTGATGATGAGCTGGGTGATGGGATGCGTTTGGGGAATCAGTACTGGATACTTTGCTTGATAGCAAAGTTCGGCGTTCTCCAAGCGTCCTCTGCATCTGATGAGGCGGTTCTCATCGAGGAAGAGCCGCAGCTTGTCCTTCGGGCTGTGCTTCTTACAATTTTCGACAGCACTGACGTCTGACAGATTCTGTTGTGCATGGTGTAGCCACATGATTTTGGCTACCTTGACCTCTGAGTTACAACTAGAATCCACCCCGAAGGACTTGCCGCCTTGTGGTCTCAACCTGGAGAGAAACCGCAAACACAGAGCAGAAACACGCACTAAGGCACTGAAAGACGAAAACCTGGCACAATCAATACCAAATGGTGGTTCATCACATGTTTTTTTTTGTTCGTGATGCGCATCAGGCTTTTTTTTCATTTCGTGTGCAAGCTCAGTGTCTGGACCGGTGGACTCTGTTGGGTGTGATACAGGTGCAGGTATCTCCGAAGTGCTTGAAGGACCCTCCCCAGCGGCAACGTTGACATGGTGATCAAGTGCTGGCTCGGCGTGATGGTCAGCAGTGGCAAGGAAGTGTGGACCGTGCCACCATAGCGAGCTGGCTTGAAGGGAAGGAACAGAGACACCGCGTGAAGGCAAGTCGGCGGGATTGTCGGCAGAGCGGACATAGCGATAGGCAACATCGGGAACCGCACGAATGGCATCAATACGGTTGTTGACGAAGACAGGTAGTTTGTCAGAAGAGGCCAGCCAATGGAGAACTGTGGTGGAGTCTGACCATAGAAAGGTAGAGGAGAAAGTGAGCGGAAGTTCCCGACGGACGAATTGGATCAGACGAACACCGAGAAGCGCGGCCATTAATTCCAGACGTGGAATGGTAGGTGAAGCAACAGGTGCAACACGGGACTTGCTGATTAGAAGGTTCGACGTGTGTTGATCGTCAATCGTAGTAGTAAGGTAAGCAACGGTACCGTAAGCCAGCCCAGATGCGTCGCTGAAGACGTGGAGAGAAAACCGAGCGTCGCTGGCACGTGGTGCACTGATGAATCGTGGACATTTCGTTGATGCAGCAAGTTCAAGTTGAGCCGCAATATCACACCATCTACAAATGATGTCTTGTGGAAGGTCGTCGTCCCAGCCGACGTTCAGCTTCCAAAGATCCTGAAGCAGAATCTTCGCACCAACAAGAACAGGAGACTGGAGACCAAGGGGGTCAAAGAATTGGGCAGTATGTCGAAGGATACTCCGCTTCGTTGTGGCCGACTTGGATACGGCACTGACAGGTGCAATATGTAGAGTATCATGTTCTGTATCCCACAGCATACCGAGGCACTTGTGGATAGTACCCTTGGCTCGGTCTGGTTCTGGAATGCTGCTAAGAAACTCTGCAGAATTACTAGACCACTCGCGAACATTCATAGACGCAACACTGAAGAGGCGCTTCGTGGCATCATAGATAGCAATCGCCTCCGTCCCAGAGTTGGCACCAAGGAACAGGTTGTCAACGTAAATATTGCGAGACACTAGGTCGGAATCTGTTGTATCAGCAGCGCTAAGATGATGCTGAATAGTGGCAGCCAAGAGATATGGACTGCTGACAACGCCAAACGGAACACGACAGAAACGAAGTTGTCGTATGTTGTCTGGAGTAGCTGAGCTGGATGCATCGTGCAGCCATAGGAAGCGGGTCACGTCACGATCATGTGAGTGCAGACCAATCTGCAGAAAGGCCTTTTCTACGTCTCCACTTATGGCTACCGGAGAAAGACGAAAACGAAGAAGAATACCGCAAAGGTCTGGAACAAGATTGGGGCCAGCGTGCAAGCAGTCGTTGAGACTGGCGAGTTTTTCGGAACATTTTGCGGACGCATCATACACTACCCTCAGCTTCGTGGTAGTAGCAGTAGGTTTGAGTACTGAATGGTGTGGAAGGTAGTGAATCTGGTTGGTTGTAAAACCACGAGGAACATCTTCTATCATGCCCCTGTCAAGCTGGTCTTGAATCACGGTATCGTACTGGTCAAGAAGTTCCGGATGGGCTTCGAGGCGACGCACTTGTGCCTTCAGGCGACCGAAAGCCAGACCGTAGTTTGTCGGAAGAGGAGGATGTGAGTCCCTCCAGGGCCAACTCACCGCGTACCGACCCTCGGCAAAGGAGATGGAGTTGGCGAAGCGCTCGCCCACAAGATCTTGCGACGACGTATCGTCAAAAGTACCCAAGCTCTCTGTCGACCAGAACTTACGGAGGTCGAATTCAGGGTCCGTGTCTGTTTGATGAGCAAGACATGACTGCGCCTCTGTGGTGGCAGGCACAGGCAGACTGCCGGTACAGATAAAACCAAGAACGGAGTCGAGCAAGACCAGACCACCGCTTAGTTCGGTGCGGTCCTTGCCGATAATATCATAATAGTGATCGAGACCAATCAAGACGTCTACGACCATGGGCTCTGCGCTGCTGGAGAGCGGTTCTGCAAGTGGCAGAGACTGTAGAAGAGGAAAAGAAGAAGCAAGTGGACATCGCGCAATTGGAGCGGTTATGTTCGGAAGTACACTGGCCTGAATCGCACGAGTGGACCCATCCTTACACTGCATGGTCAAACTCACCTTGGCGTACACGGTACTTTTTCTTTTGTTGTTCCCAAATGTAGCCAAGGAGAGTGTTTCATTTCCGATTGTGGGCAAATCGAGCTGATCTCGATAAGCTTGCGTGATGTATGTCTTGGTGGAGCCGGTATCAAAGAGAATACGGCCATTGATCGGCTTCAGCTTGGAGGAGAGAAACGGTGCCACAGCAGTTTGCATCATGATCTGGTGATCGGCGTTTGCGACCGTGCTCGTGGCAGGCTTGGGTTTGAAGGACTGAGCATTCGGGCTCATAGTGGAAGCTTGCCTCTGAGTGGATGCGGCAGTGAATTTATCTGGACACAAGCTGCTGTGGTGTGCAGGATTGTGGCAATAGAAACACCGCCGTTTGCTAGAGCAATCGTGCACGGAGTGGCCTGATCGCAAACACTTGAAACACCTTTGTTTAGCTACGCTCTTCCTCGCTTCTACTGTAGTGTACTTATTGCATTCGTCAGAGAAATGTGCCTCCGAACTGCAAAAAACACACACTCTCTTGGGCTTCGCTTTTGAAGTAGCTGAAGCTGAGGCAACAAGAGATTGACCGGACGCACTGGCAGATGGTGATTCGTGCGATTTTTTCGGTGGCTGGCTGAGGCGATCTGCTGCTTCATTCGCTATTATGAAGTTGGCTACTGCAGCGCGCAAGTCCGAAACGGTCCAGGATTGTGGCCCCTTTTTTAATTCCAAAGCCGCTAGCGTGGTGCGTGGCAATTTGTTCGTAATCATTGACACAAACACCGCCTGATTAACATTCTCACCAAGCGCTGTGAGGCTTCGCAAGTGCACCTCCAACGCATCGTGCAACCTACGCAAAGATGGAGTAGCGTTGGACGCAGGCGGTAAGTCCATGATTGCCGTGTAGTGTGCATTGACGCGAAGCTGATCATTCCCGAAACGTTTGCGGAGAATGTCAAGCGCGGTTGTGTAGTTGGTATCTGATATGGGCAAGCCAGCTATGGCATCCCGAGCCAAACCCGTTACGTGATCTCTTAGGTACGACAGTTTCTGGACACCCGACAACCCTTGATTCGCATCAATAGACGCAACAAACATATCGTGAAACTCAGCCCATTTCAGGAAATCACCAGAAAATGTTGGTATTTCAAATTTGGGCAAATTGACTGAACTTGTGGGAGCTGGTTGTGGTTGAGGTGATGATGCTTGCATGTGTTGTACGACTAGTTGGTGTTGTTTGATTAGATCCTCTTGCGACTGTAATACTTGCTGGTGTTGACTATGTGTAATAGACTGCGTACGAACAAGATCTCCTATTGACTGTTGGATGCTGGACAAATCAACCATACTAGTTTCTTGTTTGATACCCGCACTGCCCGTACTCTTGGTGCTACTTGGTGAGCTAGTACTAGTAGTAGCAGCTTCTGGACGGTTCGTCTGGGCTCTGTACTGCGGAGATCGCTTGCATTCAACAATTGACCCTCTGATGCGTACCGAATACGCAACCACATCGCAGATCTCCGTTTGCAGAGCCTCATCTGAACCCTCCAGAGTCTCCGAGTCCAAAACACTGGCCAATGCATCACACGCCTCATCATATGCGTACAATTCTTCAACAATACAATCCACAAGTGTACTTAGCTTTTTTGGATCCGAGTCCACGTGTTCTGGCGACAACTCGTCGGCCCTTTGACCTCCTTCCTTCGATAAAAGGAGTTCGGCCTCTTTGACGAGTTCGTCGATGGATCCTTGCAGCTGCGCGATCTTGGCCCGGCGCATGATCTGCGTGCCGGTCGTCACTGCTCTCTTCGGCATGTTAGCTCGACGACCCAAATCGGGCAAGCTGCTTACAAATTATTTGAGTCGAGTCTATCTTTCTCAAGATTGGAATGGTACGCACGGCTCGTTTCGAGCTCCGGTGCGGTTCATGTCCCGGGTTTCGGCACCACTTTGTGCACACGCCAGAAAGTTTCTTGGGATCGGGAGAGCTTGATTTGACTGAATTTGACTGACACTGCACAAGAGGTAAAATTATTGTTCTTGCTGTGAACTGAAAGAAGACGACGACTAAAGCGCAAGGCGCTTGCGCAGAGCAAAAAAGGAGGAAAAAACATGGAGGAAAGTCGCCAAGAGGCGAGTGAGTCAGTAGAAATAATAAACACGCGGCCCCGCTTCGGTGTGGGAACGCGGAAACAAACCGGGGTAGAGAACACAAACTATGACGTGTACTGCAAATAATCTCATGACGTTGAACATCATGTCAACGTCGTGACATGCGTTGCGTTGTTTTTCGACGCGCGAGCCAAATAACGCGAGCTGAACTTTTGCTTCACGTCGGAAATGGCGTGCATCATTCAACTCTCTAATAATGTGTGGCTGTGTTTGCGTGTGCGAATTCTTAGCCAAGCGAAACGCCTCTGCAGAATAGACTGCCGAGATTGCCGTTCATATACACTACTGTAAACTGCCTACAGTCCATTCATAAAAAGATGGGTCCTGGTTCTGGCGAGCTCCCGTATTTGGCGATTTTTCGTGATTTCATCGTACACAGTGCAGTGCTGCGAACTTTGAAATTTGAAAAAGGGTCCAAAAAGGGTGCCTGAACTGGGGTTCGAACCGCAGAATGCACTGTTGCAGGCGGGGTCAAACGGCCTGGATTTTGATGGTTTTTCCCAATTCAGTGCTTTTGGGGCAAAACCTGGCCGAAATCCTATTCTTGCTATGGCTTGCTTTTTGGACAAAAAAACTTCAGAAACATAATTGGAAGAGGATTCCATATGGGATTGCAGAAAAAAATTCTAAAAAAACTCAACGTTTGACCCATTTATGGCCAAAAGCTAGAAGTTCATTTTTTTCTGAATGGACTGTAATATTCGCGACGGATTAATGTTTGCTATTTTCGCGAGACGAGCGTAACGCGAATATTAACCATGGCAAAATCTAACTTCAACAGTGGGTGGTCCCAGTGCTTCGCGAACTTTTGCCATCGCAAACTCGCTGGTTCTAAGAAATCGCGAAAATTTAGTGACGCCAATATTGGGCGGTTTACAGTATGCTGTGTTTCTTCTTTTTTGCTTGTACTGTGTAGGGCTATGTCCAGCGTTAGACCCGCCGCATAATGGTAAGATTCAAACCTTGGAGACGCCAATTCGAAATGGCACGGTCATCATGCTCGTGTGCAACGTCGACTTTGAGCTTAGCGGCACGGCGGCGATCTCGTGCTTGCCAAGCGGTGTCTACAGCAAAGAGCTGGGGAGCTGTGTTTCGAGTGAGTACTGCAGACCTCGCAATGATGAGTCGTGACGAGTCAGTCTCAGGGCATGACACACATGTGTGTGCAATGTTCTTTGTGTGCGTTTTTGTTCGTGCGTGCATGAGTGTGTGCGTGTGCTTGCCTACATCTTTGTGTTTGCGATGTTGCATGCGTGTGTGCACGTATCTTGTGCGTGTTCTTATTCGCAGCGACTATCTCGTCAACAACCCTGTTCCTGGGCATCGGTGCTGGTATTGGAGCCCTCGTTATGTTGACACTGTTGGGACTAATCTTTTGGAAGAAAAGGAAACTTTCCCGTGAGCCGGAGAAGTAAGTTTTTTCTTTCTTGTTGGCGGAGGCCGTGTATGGTTGCCACTAATATTGCTTTCCACCGGAATGTTTTCTTTCGGCTGAGTTGGGTAGGTTAGCGCCTCGACATTAGAGAGGTTAAGATGAACGTTATTTCCGACGTGACACGAAAGTTCAGCTCGCGTTATTTGCTCGCACGTCGAAAAATCAACGCGAGCGACCTGCTGCTCACGTCGAAATTTGGAGTTTTACGCCAAATTTGACGTGAAATTGCGCGTCACGTCGGAAATAACGTGCATCTTAACCTCTCTAATGTTCAGGGCCTCACCTGACTCCTAGTCTGGCTGAATATGTTGCAGTTTGTTCACCTTCAAAAGATGGCGTGGTTTTTATGGAATCTGAAAACTACTAAATCTTTCTATTTTGAAAACAAGCGGGGGGTCGCGACAGTGCCTTGCCCCTCTTTTCTAAGCTCTCCTTTAGCATGGACATGTTTCCCGTCAGGCGAAATAGCACGCCATCGTACATTTGAGATCAGCGGGAAGATGACGACGTCCACTAATTTAGTATCTGTGCACACCAATGTGCTGTGTGTGTGTGTGTGACTTTGTGTGTCAGCTATGACATCAAACCCTGTGGTTCCATGCCTAGCATGTAGGTCGGAACCGTCCTGCAAAGTTTGAATGACGTAGGTAGAACGATCGCGCCGCCAACCATACATTTTGAAAGAGGCTAGGCGAAATATCTGGCAGTTGCAATATACAACACAGACGCGTGTAATTGATAGCAAAAGTTAGTACACTGTTTCAATTTATAGAATTATTATTATAAAATACAGCCTCTGTGCTACGCTTACAAGTCCATAATGATAGCTTGCATGCCGTCCTACCGGTAGGACCACGGGTCCTACCGGTAGGACCCAATAAATCGTGCTGCAAAAGTGCTTTTGGTTGAGAAAATTCTTGAAAAAATTGTTGAGATGAGGTCTTTGTCAGGCAAAGTAATGGCGCAAAATGCAAGACTATGTCCAGTGCATTGCATACGCGCAATTTTATCAATTGTCAAAATGGCCGCACATACTCCTGTCGGAGCGCTAGCAACTCTGTCCAAAGTGAATTTTGACCTTGGCACATCAATCGTGGTGAGGTACTAATGTTTTTATTAGTCTGCCAAGGCAGTGGAAGGCATAATTCCATACACCGTTTCCATGGTTACCATTTGCTGTTACCATGGAATTTCGTACTATGCCTTGTGCGATCACGTCTAAAATTTGTGGACTCCTTCATTAGCCCCTGAGCAACAGTTTAGGGTCAAGTTTTAGGTCAATGTTAGAACAGAGGCCATGCAGCATGTCTGTGTATGATGGTCCTACCGGTAGGACCGAGGTCTATGCAAGCTATCAATAAATGACGAAACAGTTCCGCCCGCAGATTGAGTAAATTACAGGTTATGTATGCAGCATTTGCAACAAATACATGATACTGGTTCACAGGGGTGTGAGCCGTGGTGTTCACACAATGATTGGGAGAATGCCCCGTGGTTTAGTTGCTGGCGACTAGAAAACAGCAGACCTAGTTGATGTCCAAACTTGTTGCTCTACCCTCCAAACTATGTGCATGTGAAACGAAACCCATCACTCACACACTTGGAACGGTCAGCCAGACGTAAGTTTCCAGCCAGTAGCAACTGAGCCTCATGTGCTGGCCACGTACTTTCATCGCCAAGAGGCCATACCGTATGCATGGACTGGTAAACCTCCTAGGTGGTCGGAAATGGTGCTGCAGTAGCTCAAAAGTCTCCTTTGAACTTAGCCGAAACGGGTAACTTCAGCCACGAGCCCTACGCACCAGCCACTGTCGATGCACTTCTCCCTTTTTCCGGATCATCAAACGTTCACAAAACGCCGGCATCGTCAACCAGTTGCTGAAGAAGAGTACCGGCTTCATGTCGCGCTGCAGGTTCCGAAGAATCACCTTCTACAAGACAACCGGGACCATCCTCGGGTGACGACAACTCCCCCAACGTTCCAGACTAATATTGAGAGTCAGAGATTCTCGGAGAGGCCACACTTTTGGGCTGGCCTGAAGCGAATTCGCCGCCAGAGTCGACAGAATCGGGCACCGACACAGCGTCAGCACTTGAAGAGTTGTCTGAACAACCGCTATCATGACGCTTGGAAGAAGTCGCTCAAAACAAATCTCCAATTTTCGCTTGGTGAAATCGCTTCACACGTGTACCTGCCACACTGACAGAACTTGGAAATTGGTGGCGAAGAATAAAAACAAAATAAAAACAAACTGAAAGCTTTCGAAACAAAAAGACTGTGACTTTCCAACTTGGATTTCGACTCCGGTTTTGCTAGTGCAAAAAGTGGGTGTGATCCGCACTGCACCGGTGCTGTGCAGCACTATTGCAATGTGGTTCACACAGCGAATGCGAACAGCGGTTCAAAGAAGTACAAGCCTATCCTCGAGCTTCACAAATGTACATAGACTAGATGTCCTACAACTTACGGCTACATGTGGACCCTGCGTACTCTTCTTCAGTCAACAGTAGTTTCGACGCGTGAAGTCAGTGCCTGTAGACTTGTCCATGAACTGGCAGGATAGTAGTATAGTGCATGTTGACATGTTCTGGCCAAGCACGTATGGATACCTGACTGCAAAGTATCCACTCTGGCTACGCGCCTGTTCCACCATTGAAATTTCAAATTTCTTGCTGAGAGGGGTAGCTTGCAACCTCGATATGGCTTGTTCCAGGCATGCTGTGAAGCAAAACCCTGTTGAAGTAGTGGCGGGGATCTGCCCTGCAACTGCTACAACAAATTCGATCTGAGAAAGCGTGAGGCCGTGAATCCCGGTTGAATATTGAGTATTTCAAGCCTTTTTAGACGAAGATGGAGTTCTTCTTGGAGATGGACGTGGCGGCAAAGGACATGGTTTCCGACTTCTGGCGTCTGGTGAAGCCAGGGAGCATTTGTCCAGTCAGGTCGGCAGCCTAACCGTCAGTAAGCTTGTGCTTAGATCGCGTTCTGCTCGATGTGGTAGATCACAAACAATTTTGATATCGCACAAATTGAACTCTGCATCGTGCGTACGGTATTTTATATTCAGAAAATCGCAACGTGTCTCTGACTCTCTGTGTGGCCGTCCTATGCCACGAGAAACTCCAATCAGGCTCCTATAGAGGACTTTTCATTACATCACTTTTTTGGCGCCTTCCCGGTGTCCACCCAAAGGTCACCCAAAAGACAAGTCCGTGTCCTACGGTAAAATGTGCTTGGGTGGCAAAAAGAGAATCAAATGTGTTGTTCGGTGTACGGTTGAAAATGATGTTGCAGGCCGTCGCAGTGGTGAAGCACTTTTGCTTTTCTTTGATGTGGTGAATAGTTTCGGTAAGTCGCGAGGATTACTAGCCGTAGTTACTCTACTGTTTATTCCAGCCTTGAAGAGGCGTTGCCGCGAGAAGATTGACAGAATCCGTGGGCCCAGTACATTGATCCATATTTACCTATGGACGAAGACCTTTCAGCCAATCCCCCTGCGTTGGGTATCCAGGCCTCTCTAAATATTTAGTGAATGTCCCCAGCACATATGCAAAGGACTCTCTAAAGTCTTACAATAGCCCTGATGGATACAAATGCATGTGTCTCATTGCTGGCTGGGTTGGCACATTATCGTGTCTTGCCCAATCGAAGGAAGAAACAACATCTGTCAACAAAATACGTTTGCAAACGTCAGGCACTCGCGGAGTGTTTTTGCCGAACCTGTCCATCCTTGGGTAGCTGCTGAATTACCTGGAATTGTTCTTGGCGCACACTGCACTTGCATGGTGGGCCTGGGAGAAGCATGTTCCCATGTTGCTGCAGTGCAGTGTTGTTTGACTGAATTTACGTTGGAGACTGAAATGTGATGTGTGCTGAATGTCAACACCTACACCACTGGGTCACTCACCAGTGGCTGGCACCGTCAATGAACACTACACGAAAATAGTGTACATGGATTTTACTTCAGCTGGGCAGAAATTGGAGCACCGTGCCCAGGTCGTAGTCACTCTGTCAGCATCCAGTTTTCCATCGATGGTCAACTCTACCCCCGCTCATCATCGCGCAGGGCTGGCGAGTCACTGTCTGTTAGTGACCTGGAGTATGCTGATGATGCCGTTCTCGTGTCTGAATGCCGTAGTGATGCTGAGTTTGGTGTGGAGCTCTTCTGTAGTGTTGCCCGAGAATTTGGACTAACTGTGAGCATCGCCAAGACGAAGATCATGACGGCGGGCCATGGGGTCTCTGCTGAAGACTCGGCTGACATCGTTCTCCCCCTTGGCACTATCGAAGCCGTGCCGAAGTTCACCTACCTAGGATCCATAGTGACCCCTGACAGTCGTTCTTCATCCGACATCAAGCGCCGTATTGCCGAAGCCTCAAAGGCCTTCGGAGCCCTCCAGAAGGTATTCACTGACAGATCTCTGTCCCTCTCTAGTAAACGCCACCTGTACATGGCCTGCGTTTCCTCAATATTACTGTATGGCGGAGAGTGTTGGACCCCACTCCAACGGGATATCAGAAGTTTGGATAAATTCCACCATCAATGCATCCGGACTGTCCTCAGCATCACCAAGCCTCGTCAGTGGTCCGAGCGGCTGTCATCCACAGACCTGCGGAACCGTTGGGGAGACCCAGTACTGATGTCTACACGCCTCCGCAATCGGCGTCTGGAATGGACTGGGCACGTTGCGCGTATGGATGAGGATCGCACCCCCCTCCAACTCCTCTTTGGGTGGCTACCTGTGCCTCGGCCGTTTTGTGGTCCCCAGCGACGGTGGAAAGACACGGTGATGACCGACCTCAAGGTTGCACTGCAACAGCCATCTCAGTGGTTCATCCTTGCTCAGGACCGCCAACAGTGGAGGGAAGTACGGGTTGCCCCTCAGTCGAGCTCCACCATGCCCAAGTCTGTGCATTGCGCAGTGTGTGACCGGAACTTCTCACGGGTCTCAGATAGAACGCGGCACAAGTGCACCACTCAGAGACGGCTTCCCATCCAGCTCCAGCGTGGATCAGTGCAATGCCAGAACTGCCAGAGGTGGTTCCGCAGCAAGGGTGGCTACTCTGTTCATCGATGCCAGCCTGTCACGAGTTCTCCTACACCAACAGTCAGTCTGTCTGTGCCACTTTCAGCTTGTTGCCAGCAGCACTGCCCAACATGTCAGCGATGCTTCCGTTCTGCGGCCGGGTTCAAGCGTCACAACTGCAATCGTGGTGCAAGACCATCTGCTGCTGAGAGAGCAGCTCTGCCCCTCAGCTGCCCACGTTGTAAACGCAATTTCCGCCGGCAGCAGGACCTAGCCAGACATTCGCGGTCCTGCTTGTGATCCGTGTCCCGTTTTCTGGTCCCCTTTCCATAGGGGTGACACTTGCCCCTCTGGGCAGTCATGCTGCTAGTAGTAGTATTAGTAGTAGTGTGTGTGTGTGTGTGTGTGTGTGTGTGTGTGTGTGTGTGTGTGTGCGTGCGTGCGTGTGTGGGTTTTTCTTCCTTATCAGTACGAGTATGACAAAGTTGACATGCGGTGGCTGGTAGCACGAAAACTGACAAAGTCAAACACTGCCATCATCATCATGCTCCTATGTAGCCAAAAAGTTGGTGTAGTGGCGAACTTAGTTGTCCTGATCTTAAAACACGCTGATGAATGCACATCCAATACAGCAATTGTTTTTTCCTGGCCGTCCCTCGACCTGGCATTCTCCATAAGCAGTTGCTGATTACCGGTAGAGTGTCCTCCATTACTGCCTTTGCAAGAGTTACACAAGAAGTAAGATCAAGATGATCCTCACCACAAGAAGATCAAGAAGCTGAATACATGTACCTAATTGACCAGAAAGACAGAAGATGAGGTATACTAGTATGTGCCGCAGCAGATGAAGAACTGCACAGCGCAGCAACCAAGTGGGAAGCAGAAGAAGATTGCGCAAGTAGGTCGATCAGAGTATTTATCCATGACAAAGGAAATACACGTTGTGCAGAACATGAGGCATACACACTGGCATGGAAGAGATGATGAGTTGCACCCAGGGCCAGTACTAGAATAGCTAGCACCACCAGTCATGTAGAGGTACGTGCATAGAGCTGGGTACATTAGTCATTACCATCAGCATCAGCCCTATCAATCATCAAACTCCAGCTATACCTTGCACCCCAACAAACTAAGTAAGTTGATAGTGTTCGGAATCATCTTCGTGTTTCCGCCTTTACTGGTGCTGCCAAAAATGAGCTGAACAAGTTGGTTAGTTAGTTCGATACGTACTGGGGTGACAGGGGATGATCATGACTTTTCTCTTCGCCAATGAAGCGATGGAACAATATTCGTGTACTTCGAAGTATTTGCATCAGGAGCGAAGTTCTCGAGTCGTGTGTCCGTCATCCACTGGTTCCGTCGTTCTCCATCGTAGGGAAAACGATAACAACTCAAAGACGATCCAGGTGTGGGAACATCCGATCGCGAGCAGCCCTTTGGTATTCTCAAACTACAGTATGCAAAATGGAACTTCTTTCGAAAAACACTGTTTCCTTCCAGTGCAGTCTTCTTTTTTTGCCACCCAAGCTCCGTTTCAAGTCCGGTGATCGGTGGTGAACTCGATTATCTTTGGCCCGAATCCTCATAGTCCGCACGGTATGACTCATTGGAAAGTCCTCTATATCCTCTGCCTTCTTGATTGAATGTCCACTTCGTTTGAACAGCGAACACAACAATCGAGGACAGCTTTGCAATGAAAAATACAGTTATACTGTAGCTGAAAAAAGAAGAAAAAACGTGCTCAGGATGAGACTCGAGTGCACGCGTACTCTCCCAGCAGGTTCTGTGGATGTCGCTCATAGATGTGTAATTTCGCGTGACGCTTGTGTACGGCCACTGTCCAGTGACTAAAATTGTCTTAGCAACCTCCTCCGCTCATGACTACACAGTGAAACCTAGTTTAAAAGCGACCACCCCACGGTGCAAGCAAAAGCGGTCGTTAACCCTTTGGAGTCCATGGTTCGATTTCGAACCATGGGCATTTTGTGTGCATGTGGGCGCAGTCAAACTTTCGGTTCTCGGCCAAATCTTGACCAAATTCAACAATCAAAGGGTCTAGATGGTAGAGAAAGCTCTCAGCTATCGCCTCAAACAGGTCCGAAGTCCCTGTGATGAAGTTTGAGCGAGCGGCAAGAGATCAAACAGTTCGAAATTTCTGCGCTGCGTGCTGCGAGTCAGCAGTGCGTGAAAAAAAGGGATTTTCCCAGCTTCATGACAGGCCAGTACCAGGACCGGCGCGGCGCGAAGTCACGGCAAGGTAAGCTTCTACTCGAAAAAAATTGAACAGTTCCGAGCTAGATTCAGTGAAATGGCTACAGCCTAGGGAGACCGATTTCGTCTCAGATCTGGAGCTGGACCCCCGTTTGGGCCGCGTTGTGGCGGACAATGAATAGTTCTCTTGGCGAGTTTAGGCTCATTGTATTCCTCTCATCAAGAGCTTTCCAACGAGCCCAAGATCTTCAAAATCGGTGAAGTAGAACCAAAGTAATGTTGAAAATTGAGTGCGCATTTTCGTGACTGCCACAAATTCTGCGGAAGCAAAAAAGTTACGGACTCCAAAGGGTTAAAGCCAGGTGGTCTTTAGAACCAGGTCCCACAGTGTCTGTGTAGAACTGTCGGTGCATGGAAAAACGGTCGTTAAGAGCAGGTGGTCGCTAAACCCAGAGGTGACTTCCACCAGGTGTTACTGTACTTGATCCCATTGTGCTTGGTACACCCCCACCCCCCCCCCCCCCCCCCCCCTCTCTGTCTCTCTGTCTGTCTCTCCCCCCCCCTCTCTCTCTCTCTCTCTCTCTCTCTCTCTCTCTCTCTCTCTCTCTCTCTCTCTCTCTCTCTCTCTCTCTCTCTCTCTCTCTCTCTCTTGCTCTCTTGCTCTCTTGCTCTCTCGCTCTGTCTTCTTTCAGAACTTTAATCGAGTGTCCCAACACCAGTGTAAAACCTCCTTTCCATTGTCCGACCATATACTGCTTTTCTTGCATCAGAGACTTTCTTCTTTCTTTTTTCATGCTCAATGTGTATATGTGTGCGCGCTTATGTGCCTGTTGTTGTGAGCAGGATTCCGATGGGC
Organism: Sycon ciliatum; assembly: GCF_964019385.1. Taxonomy (NCBI): domain Eukaryota; kingdom Metazoa; phylum Porifera; class Calcarea; order Leucosolenida; family Sycettidae; genus Sycon; species Sycon ciliatum. The sequence continues at coordinate 1,262,941 of NC_088651.1, read as the reverse complement.
AACCCCACATCACAACTGCGTCTGCTCACGCACAGCGCCTCGGGCATAGCGTCTCCAGCAGTGGGCCAGACGCTGCGAGACCGACCGTTCAGGCAGGACGAAGGAGGGTTCTGCTTCATGGCTCTCTCTGGCGGTGGTGTGAACACTGACGACGCGTCGGCGGTGCTTTTCGAAACCATCGACGATGTGGACGATGGCGCGGTGTTGGTGGCCGCTCGCCCACGCAGCACCAGCTTTAAGGACAATGTTTCCGCCAGGTCTGGCACATCCAGGTCGACGTCCAGCCTCCAGCGCAGCTCCACCGACAGCAACGACGGGAACACCAGCGCTGACGACCACCGGGAAATGTGCATGCACTCCGTCCTAGAAGAGGACAACGTTTCGACGCTGGGTGTCCTCAAGCGGATGGCTACAACTCCGCGCCTGCAACGCCAAATGGCCGTTTCCAGCTCGCACAGTATCTGGTCCACTGACAGTAATAAGTCCCCCTACGCAGATAGCAATCAAAATCACAGAGCCGGTCCCATACATAAGCGAGCCAGCACGATATCTTCCGGCTCTACCAGCAGGACAGAGTATAATGACAAGCAGCAGCAGCAGAACAGGAAATTCTCCGTATCAAAGCAGTGGTCACTGGATGTGGGGAGGCGAATGTCAGCGAAATGGTCTTCAGCAAAGTCTTTTGAAGCAGAAGTGCCCAGTGAATACATGGAGGAGTGGTCGCCGGAAATTAGTCCCTCTAGCGCAGGGCCAGGCGAAAGCATCAGTGGTACAACATCCAAGAACATGAGTAATATTGGAATATTGCCGCAACCATCGACCAGCGTACCCGCTTCATTTGGGCTTGGACTACGAAATGACCAGTTTGAAGCTGAACAGAGCGACAGCAGAAGGCCATGTCCAGTTTCTGCAGCACCAATGGGCACCGCCGGCTTAAATGGATCTCCTATGCAGTCTCCGGGTTTGGCCATGCGAAAGGTGTCGTTACCGTCGATGTCCAACATACCTCCCCCAGCTAGCTACAACCCAAGGCCGGGATTATCCCGCGATGCCACTGTCGACTCTCTCCTCGAGCCACTAGACATTAATCGCACCCGGTCATTCGGTCTTTCGCGTAAGATCACATCTCAGCCGGCCATCTCCCCCACCTCTCTTGGGTCAATCTTTGGACGAATCCGGAGCATTTCGCCGGCGAGAGGTAGCTTTTCAAAGCAGGGAGCACCTGGCAGCCCGGTTTCGACTAGCATGCGTCCAAAGCGACTCGGCAGTTGGGGAGTTCAGAAAACGTTCTCTACGGCGCGTGTGCAGAGTGTGGGCGAGGAGAGCAGGCCACGCGTCAACTCTCTGCCACACGCGGTACACAGATCTGTGTCCAAACACAATGTGCCGCTACCTGCAATACCTACTGTGGTCAAAGACCCTGCTATCCAGGGGGCAGAGTCAGACTATGCGAGTGTAGGGGCAATGCGGCATCCACATATTCGAGCTCCATCCAATGCTCCCACGCCAAGACTGAAGCTCCAGCAGCCAACCAGACGAGCACGTACCGAGACTAAAAACTCTCCCGACATGGAGGCAGCGCGAAAACAGGCAGCCCACCGAATTCGCAGCCAATCACAGCTGCCTAACAGGCGGATACAGGTGGCTCCAGCGCAGAAGGCGCCAATGCAACCTCACTCCATGACATCCAGTACCACACTGGCACAAATGCAACCTCACTCCGTGATATCCAGCGGCGCACTGGCGCCTGATATGGCATCGTTTCGTCCCCGGTCCGCCACATCCACCAGTCAGGCAGGCTCAAAAATAGTAAGGCCACCGTCTTCCAACACACACTTATCCGGCTTTCCTGTCCCACCGTCCAAGAGCAGCGCTTGGGTGGTTGATTCATCGCAGCGATCACGCAGCAGCTCCGATTCCATGCGCAAATCACTGAGCACAGTGGACCGCCGTCCGAGCATGTCGAAAGACGCAGTACGGAAAAAGTTTGCACGGTTTAGAGCCAACACGCTTGACACCGGCCGAAAAGGAGAAACTGACACGTCCAAGGTAGACCAGAGTGCGGTGGAACAGGGCATGTACCGTGCTAGAAGCAACACCGTTGGCATCCACCACATGAAGCACCGCTCCCTTGATTGTGGAGGTATTGGTACCAGCGTGACAAGCTCGTACCACGGCAACTCTCCATACTTGTTGGGGACGCCACGACAATCTGTGTTGGGTTCAAGTGCTCCTCCATCTGAGGCTGACTTCTCCCCTTATGCCGACCCGCTAGATGTGATACCATGCGAAAGCGGTGGGAGATTGTCTGTTAACACCATGTCCACTCCAGGCCAAGTCGGCTCGCAGGAAAACTCATCTATCCCGTCCCCAGCCTGCTCAAGTGAAGAACACAGTGACGTGGCCGTAGAGGAAGGCACTGGTGACACATTAGCTGAAGCTGCTCACCGATTGACACTAACACAGGAATTGGAAGACCCGTATGCCTTCCCGCTGGATGCACCCATTTCATTGTTATCCAGGTCACCCGGCCGCACCTCCGTGACTCTGTCCGAAGCGTCGCCGCCAGCAATGCGTTCACGACGCAATGGTGAGGTCGAACCTCTGAGCAGGGTGCGGTCGCGGTCGCACAGTTCAACTCCAGATCGGATGCTGTCCCGCAAGTCATCTCAAGTGTCCTACAACTCTGAGGATTTGGACATGTTGTTGTCTGTGACAGAGGTGCCGGAAGAACTAATGTCACAATCTCAACGAAAGGGTTCGAGTCAGCCTGATTCATTCAAGTTTTCTATCACAGGGTTCCAATCCAGTGGCCTGCAAACTATTCAAGACACAACACCGTACACATCACCACGCCACTCATTAGTGCCCAGCCAGAGCTTTGACTATACGCCATATTCATCGGTCCTGTCCATCCATCCAGGCACGGGTTTGCTTCCTAACTCATCGCCATCCCTATCTGTAGGTGATGAGGACTCTGACACCAATCCATATGCTCAGCTGCGCACGGTCCTGTCCCAGCTGTCAAAGAATCGTTCACAAATTGCCCCCGACCTACCCGGGGAGTCAGGCATGCTGGCTGCACCAAACACTCCTGTGCCGGCAGCGAAATACCTGAGGTCCTCAGACAAGGACGTCTTTGAGGAGTCCATTTATGAACATCCAGTTATAGTTTCCGATGGGGCAACTTCAGCTGGGTTGAATCGACACCGCTCAATGCCAGACCTAAACGCAGCCAAGAGGGCAGCTGAGCGTAGAAACAGCTGGCCTGAAACAGCCGAAGCCGAGACACAGCGCCAGGCTGCACATACTGAGGTGAACGCATATGCCGCTCCCGTAGAAATGCTGTACAGGATATCCAAGATGGATGAAGTGCCGGCATTCTTGCAGGCCTTTCATCGCCACGCGAGCCTCATGGATGACTCTGTCCCAAGGATTCGCAGGAAGACTCAGCAGCGCTATTCACAAGCCAGTGGCATGGCCACGCCATACACTACATTGAGCGATGATTCAGCAGAATCGTCGCCCGTTTCCGCCAGGAAATGCTCGCCTGTGCTCGAGTGAGCTGGCTTCTGTCTGCGATGATTGAGCAGTACCAGCCACGCTGGTTCATGACTCTGTGTTGTACTGGAGTATAGCGACTTTTAATTTAAAGTGCGACAGCTGCAATCACGTTTCCACTACTTTCATCACCTGTGTTGTTCCCACAACAGGTGGTTCGTTTTGGCCGGTAGTGACAAGTTTCAGGCCTCCAATGACTCGCACTGTACAAAATGTCTCCCACCCCCACCACGAGAATGTGCTAGACACGGTCGACCTGTGAATTTCTCTAACCACGTCGTGTCAGACCTTACGCCTTTTTCTGGTGAAATGGAAATACTCTAGTCCGGAGACTGACATTTGGCCTCTTTTGAAGCCACTGGAAGCTCTTTTAGTTAGTGTCTTCAAGGCAATTTGATTTCCAATATATTCTACTCCCTTTCCCTTCCTCATTTTGCCCTTTCTCTTGCCTATAACCAATAACCACATTCCACTTTAGATGCCTTCTCATCTGCAAACCCCTTCCTGGCAAATTTGCTGTATTCAATCAATATTTTTTTGCTCTGGTCCCAACTAACTATCCAGCCTCACATCACTACACACTGGGCCTTCTTGATGTATTATTTTGCCGGAGTTGTAGTTTCACGACTCCCTGATGATTGATGTCCAGTCCACAATAAGCAATATCCAGAACTGAATCAAGCTACGCCCACTCATTATTCTCATTTTGGCGAAGTGTTTATATTTCTTCTTGACTACAGTTCACACACACATACACACCTTATCGTTATATTCAGCTCACAGCCATTCTGCGAGCGGTTTCACTGCTGAGTGCGCACGCACGGTCTTCATTAGCACTGCCAGCGCCCACTGCACACATTCACGGTATCCAGCTAGCCATGTAGAGCGCATATTTATCGGAATTCGCAGCTCGCCTTGTTCCTTACTTTCTTATTCTGTGCATGATAGAGGATTATTTCTTAGGTTGCGCCGTGTATATCTTGTTTGTCCTGATCTTTAGGCCTGAGTTTGTTTGAATAGCTTGGTTGTTTTCATTTTTCCCTGTCATAATGGTCGGTGTTTCTACTGCCGATTGTTTCTGCTCCTAATTACTTCTATTTCTGGTGGTCTGTTCCTTTTTCTCAACTCTTTTCACTGTCGACATGTCTGTCTTCCAGCAAGGTATTAATTGAATGTGTAACCTTGCCATAACATTATCAAGTTGAAATGAACTCTTCTTTCCTTGATCACACATTGCCCTGATCCCAATCTGCTGCTGCTGCTGCTGCTGCTGCTGCTGCTGCTGCTGCTGCTGGTATCTGGGGAGTAACTCCCCACCGATTCATGGGAGACATATAGTCTAGAAGACAAGTTGTGGATTAGAGAATCCCTAAAAGTGTGAAACTCCTGCCTACGGTGTGCAATTCCGAGTGCACCCCATTGGGTGGATTCTTATTGCTAAGATACCAATGTCAATCACTCCACACATGCATGGTGTACAGCATAAGTGGCAGCACCATGCATTGCTCCATTGTCTACAGCATACCTAGACTACCAGTTGATGTGTACAATGTGCATTGATCTCTTCTCGTGATTGGCTTAGCACTTCTCAGTGTTAGTCGCAGTGTGCCTGGTGGCCCGTGGGGCTCATATCCCCTTCATTCTACGCTATTCCGTTTGTGTTAGTTTGTCACACATGTGGGAGTAATGTGTTATTTGAGCGTAGATCTACACACCCTGCGTCAACTCACCTTGTGTAGTAAACTACATGTATGATAGCATTCTAACCGGTTATCGTTCCGAATGGTGTTGCTGCTGCTGCTGCTGCTGTTGTTGTTGTTGTTGTTGTTGTTGTTGTTGTTGTTGTTGTTGTTGTTGTTGTTGTTGTTGTGTATTTATTAGGGGGAGAGTCTAGCACTTAGGGCCCTTGAAGTTAGGGGGAGAGTCGGGTAGTTGGGGGGCTGGGGAGTCGGGCAGTTAGGGGGAGAGTCGAGCAGTTAGGGGGAGAGTCGGGTAGTTAGGGGGAGAGTCGAGTAGTTAGGGGGAGAGTCGGGTAGTTAGAGAGAGAGTCGGGTAGTTAGGGGGAGAGTCGGGTAGTTATGCAGCAAGAAGGACCCATGAGTGTGTGCGATCCCCGGTAGCCTAATCGGTAGGGCACTGTCCCGGGAAGACAGGGGTGCTGGGCTCGAATCCCGCTCGTGGATCCTTCTTTTGCAACAGTTATAGGGGGAGAGTCGGGTAGTTATAGGGCCTAGGGGGAGAGTCGGGTAGTTATAGGGCCTACAGTCCATTCATAAAAAGATGGGTCCTGGCTCTGGCGAGCTCCCGTATTTGGCGATTTTTCGTGATTTCATCGTACACAGTGCAGTGCTGCGAACTTTGAAATTTGAAAAAGGGTCCAAAAAGGGTGCCTGAACTGGGGTTCGAACCGCAGAATGCACTGTTGCAGGCGGGGTCAAACGGCCTGGATTTTGATGGTTTTTCCCAATTCAGTGCTTTTGGGGCAAAACCTGGCCGAAATCCTATTCTTGCTATGGCTTGCTTTTTGGACAAAAAAACTTCAGAAACATAATTGGAAGAGGATTCCATATGGGATTGCAGAAAAAAATTCTAAAAAAACTCAACGTTTGACCCATTTATGGCCAAAAGCTAGAAGTTCATTTATTTCTGAATGGACTGTAGGGGGAGAGTAAGCACCGGCGGATGATACAGGCATAATTCTTGGCAAAATTTGGTGGTTGAAAATTTGGAGCATAATTTGGCATCCTTTGGGAGGTAGGAGCATAACTAACATCGGATTGTCCTACAGTTCTAGTATGTAGGCTACATGTACGTAATTGTGTACAATGCATATGATTATGTAGTACTGGTGGTCAGCATGGTAAAGCCTGGGTTCGGAGGTCATGCAGATAGTGTTTTCAATGAAAAGCAGGGTAGAAAATTCATGGCAATACATTACAGCAAGAGTACATAACCCCCATGTACTCTTGATTACAGTATGCTCCAACTCGTCTTCTTCAAAGTTCTTTCTCACACTGATACAGTACATGGTCATGGAGCAGAAGATGCGAGTGAATCAGCCTTTATCAGATATCCCGGGGCGAACGAGATAGCGACGGGTAGTCCGCAAAACGCCGCGTACATGTACATTATGCATGTTACCAAGAGTACATAAACATGTACTCTTGATGTTACGAAGTCATGACCTCTGGACTTTAGCAGCCATGACTGTGCAGGCTATGGATATTGCTCTAATAATTAAACAAATTTAGGTATAGTTGATGTTCGGTCATGATGGAAGTAGAGGTGGAGCTACGGGAGAGATGGGCTGATTAATCGCAGGGTGAGGTTGACATCGGTTGGACGAGTATGACGATTGCAAAGGCAGTTGAACTGCGATGATAATTTTCAAAGGTAACTCTAACCCATTTGGCAATGAAAAATCGTTTTACAAAAGAAGTCAACTAATGAATAGAAGAAGTAATGTTTTCTCTTTTCCATGTTGATCTCTAGCATGCATGGACACCTTGGTATGGGGATACTCATGTGTTTTGTCGTACTTGTGGCCACTTGCAAGTACGGAAAAGGCATCATTTTCCGAACTTTGAGGCTCCATAAGTACAACAAAATGGATATGTATCCCCGCGTGCCAATGCATAATATGAGGATTTTGCGAGCATAATGCGAGAATCCATGAAAGCATAATTCCATGATTTCGCGAGCATAATTCGCCGGATCGCGGAGCCTAGGGGAGAGTCGGGTAGTTAGGAGAGAGTCTGGTAGTTAGGGGGAGAGTCAGGTAGTTAGGGGAGAGTCAGGTAGTTAGGGGGATAATCGGGCAGTTAGGGGGAGAGTCGGGTAGTAAGGGGGGAATGGGGCAGCAAGGGGGGGGGGGGAGGGTAGTTAGGGGGAGAGTCAGGTAGAACACTCAAGAGCTAGGTCGAGGAGCAACACTTCCGATGGTGCACTAAATGCTGGTGCGGTCGAAATTCCTGCGGCAATCGCACTGGAGCAGAAGCCCGGCCCTTTCCCACGCTGTCTTGTCCTTGGCGTGGACAGGCATTGTCTTTTCAAGCAATGGCTGTTTTTAATTCTCCAAACGATGACAACGAAAAATACGGTAGGGCTATTAAAAGCCAGTAAAGTTGTTACGTGTCTACAAAATCACACAAAGTCGTGTGCCGGTACAATACATGGCGGTGCACCTCATGGCTTTAGCCGATTGTTGCCAAAACCTGAAATTTGCCGATAATTATCCACTATGAAACTCGTTATGCCGCTCAAACCTCACATAATACTCGTCTTGTTCCTTTCTAATGCTCCATAATGCTCTAATGCTCGGATAGTCTCATAATGCCGAATATAATGCCGGCATTATCCGCTGGACCCTAGTCCGCGTGAGGGACAACAATACGAACTTCGAAGTCTAGAAGACACGTAGGATTTCGATCTAAGGATAGTACTGAGCTACAGCTCTCCCGCCTAGTGCATGCGATTTCCGCCAGCCGAGATGCCGGTCAGGCAGTGTCAGCATGCTTCTTTGACTTATCAAAGGCTTTTGACCGAGTCTGGCATGCTGGCCTCCTGGCCAAACTCGAGCACCTTGGTGTCCGTGGCATTTCCCTTACCTGGCTCACAAGCTACCTGACTCGCCGCCGACAACGCGTCAAGGTTGGCTCCGCTTTGTCATCATGGAAATCCATTTCAGCTGGAGTACCCCAGGGCTCTGTCCTGGGGCCTCTTCTTTTCCTGGTGTACACGATCGACCTCCCCCCAGCATGTACAAACTCCCACACCAAATGCAGCCAGTTCGCCGATGACACGGCACTCATCGCGACGCATTACACGAGGGATTTGTCAGCTGCATTCCTCCAACGTGCCGTGGACGCAGCAGGACGATGGTTGAAGGATTGGCATCTCCTCGTCAACACCACAAAAACCGTCGTCCTTTCCTTCCAACCCCAACACACCATTCACATCACGCTCCACTCGACTCAGCTGCAGCAGGTCCACCAACATAGGCACCTTGGTGTTACACTCCAAGACGATATGCGATGGACCCAACACATCATAGAAACCACCAACAAAGCCAAAAAACTACTACACCAACTCCATAAGACACGTGGCACAATGAACGCTTCCAGCCTATTGTTAATATACACGACCTACATCCGACCCGTTCTCGAATATGGCAGCCTTTCCCTCTCCAACACCACACAGCAACAGCGAGACACACTGGAGAGAATTCAACACCGTGCTATACGCATCTGCCTTCGGATTCCCCTCTTTGCACCAGTTCACCACAGTTCCCTCCTCCATCATGCAAAGCTCCCCACCCTTAGCTCACAACTCCTTGTTAAACAAGTCCTACTAGCATGGGACATCCACCACCAAACCTCCCCACCACACCTGCAACAACCACATCTTGCACCACAACGTCAACACCAACCATACATCCTTCGACAGACAAGGACCTACTCCATCGGACACGCACACACAAACAGGCACCGAGATTCCCCCATCAACAGTGCCCTCACCCTCTACAACTCACTCCCTATCGACATCACAACCCAACCTCGTAGAAATTCTTTCCGAAACAATGCATCCAGTCTTCTTTTGAGCAGTACCTGTTCCTGCTCCGCGCATCCCCCTGGTTTCTGATATCTCGAACGTGTACTTAACTATCTCGATCACCCCTGCTAACGTTATTGCCCCCGCTTGTTTTTCACGATGCATTGCTTCTTGCCTCCCCGGTTAATTTCCATCTAGCTGTTACTGGCTAGTAGCAGTTCTATCGCACTTATCAATCGTCCTTATTGGCGTCACGCCATCGTGGAATAAAAGAATAATAATAATAATACGGATCTAACGCCTTCTCCTCCTCCCTCAAGCCAAGGCTTCGCAGCGTGAAGCCCCAGGTAGCAGCATGAGTCAGAGTCGCTCATGGAGTTGTGCTAAACAGCCGTTGAGACGAGGTGTTTGTCGCGCCGGAAACGAAGCGTCTCTGTAAGGTTGTATCCCTGGTGATGGTTTGGCCTGGAGAGCAGTATAATTATAAGTGGTGCTTTCTAGGCACAATCTTCCTCAGCCTACTCAAGCTCAACTGATGAGCGGTGGATTCCCCGAAACACTGTGTATTGTGCTATTGAGCAGGGAGTGGTGCTTTCTTGCAGGTTTGCCGAGTGGAAGGTGCGACGTGCTCCTCGTGTGCTCCAGATGGCAGTCGTGAGTCAGTCAAGTGTCAAGTTCGGCAAGAAGCGTGTGTTCCTCTTTGGAACAACCAACTTCATGACTAATACCACCGAAGTCGCAACTTCTAAGTTCCGGCATATTACATGTACTAGAATCCAGAATATCTGGAACTTGCCACTGCCGGTGTGGTCTGAGCAATTCTGCAATTTCCTGGTAGTTTCGAGGTGGTATGTCACCGGATTACCTTCCCTACTCGTCACTGTCAGAAACCACTTTTGCCAGTGTCACTTCGGACTTGCTGAATATTGCATGCCGCAAGTAACAAACGGTCAGTTTCCTGAACGAAAAGTGTGAAAGTTCTTCGCAATCCAGCTCTCAAACGAGTTTGTTGTCATGGTTGAGCAGATACCATGGATACAGTCATGCAGATAGGTGTGTGTGCTTTCCAAAAAGAGTACATAAACCGGTTCATGTACTCGAGTACTCTTGGGGGGTCATGTACTCTTGGTAGTACATGTATCAAGAGTACATGACTAAAAAAATTTAACAGTATAATTAACAGCCTCTTTTACGGGCAAAATTAAAATTAAAAGCAACACAATGATGAGAAAACAAGAGGGGTAAACACAATACATGTAACTTTATCAAAGCTGTTGACTCGCGCATACACACATACACACACACACACACACACACACACACACACACACACACACGCACACGCACACAAGATAACAATGATACTCAGTACTTAAACTGCAGAAGTTGCAAAGAAAGTTAAATCAATGCAGCTTCCGCGTTTGCGAGGACAGCAGACTGATCATTGACGCGGCGCATCCGCCGGGCACCGCGAGGCAGGCAACACTGGCACGCAGGAGACCAAAACCAAGACGACAACGCAGCAACGCCATCACCATTGCGTATGGCTCTCCGGTTTTCTCTGCAGACAGAGCAGCAATTCGCTTGAGAAGAGCGGAAGCAGCTCGATCGGCTCCACCTGTGGCTGAGAATACGACAGGTACGAATGAGGCTCGCTCAACTTCTTGCACCCTCTGCCCTGCGACGCTTCTCGCGCTTATGGCTCTGGTAGCGAGCAGCGAGAGAAGAGGAACGGTTCGAACGAGCGAATGGGTTAAACACCCGTACATCAAGATAAACGCGTTCAAACCGTCCTCCCCACACGCCACTCGCCGCCACATCCAGACGGGCCTGATCCTCGGTGGACGCCGTCCGGTAGCGGAAAAGCTCGCCGGTGAGGGGTCGGAGATGAGGCTCTACTTCTACGCTGTGTGCCACCTTCTTCAGTTGGCCAGCGATGATGTCCCGTACCTCATTGTGGCGGAGCGTCAGGAAACCACCGGTGGGGCAAGAGAGAGCATGCTCAACAGAGAAGGTGGCACCACAGACACAAGTAGAAGGGAGCCGTGCCGGGTGCCAGCCATACCGCAATGCCAGACCATCGCGAAATTCACACATGACTCAAATACTCAGAAACCATCAAGAGTTCGAGTACATACGTACATCATCCCAGGTCAGCTGATGCAGGTCAAACTTTTCCCAAAATTTGGAGTATGAACTGTGCTAATCGTACTACAATGTAGGATGGCATTGATGGTTGTACCGGTACATGCACCCTGGCTGAGTACGCCTCTCAGCCCCAGGCAGCTTATGCTGCACCATACTTCACCTTCGGCCTATCAGCATCAGGGTTCCCTGTAAAAAGACAGCAACGTCTGTAGGGATTTCCCTAATAGGCGATTCACACGACAGGCAAATCCACGTTTGTCAGGTGCCCGCAGGAAGTGAAACGTGAGGCTGCAGTTCACATTATTAGACACCCTTAGCAAAAAACGTTATGTTGTAACGGTATTATCGTAAGGGGGAAAATACCGTGATTTGGGTTCGACCTTTAGCAAGATGCACTCTATTTTTAGTACGCTGTTGCCACGAGAATAGCTTTGATTTCGCGAGGTACAACCATTTTTGTCACCATATACGCGATACAAGGTGAAATGCGTACGGACTATGCAATATTTGGCTAAAACACGTACCGTTGGTCACAACGATAAATCAGCCCCCATAACGTTTATACGCTGCAGCTTCAACGCTATTTGGGTGATCAAGGTACGAGTACCGTAAAAAATAGCGTTACGGTTGTTTGCTAAGGGTGTCTATTACCGGTATTATTACACGGCCGCGGGTGGCGGCCAGAGCTCCCGCGAGTATCCGGTGAGTATACGGCGTTACTGTGGTGATTTGGAATGAGTACCCAAAGACGAAGGTCAAACAACCAGGGTTCAAGACTACCGTACGATAGTACGACCTCACAGCCTCATAACTGTTGTATTTAACTCCTCATTGTTTTTTTACCAGGCGTGGGCCATCCCCTGACTTCATAGGTGCCTCATAACTGTAAAAGTGCCCGCAGATGAGTGCATCCGCGGTAGTGCTGACCCGAATTTGCCAGCTGAATCTCGATATTTTGCGGCATAATTTTGCTCGTGCATCGTCGAAATTTTGCTTTCATTTTGCTAGGCCACTCGATATTTTGCTCCCTTTTTGCTCCAAAATTTGTGTCACGTGTGAAAAAACTGACCGAAAGTGGGTTACGTGTTGGCAAAAATGAGAAAAAGTGAGTCACGTGTTGGTAAAATTGTGCCGAAATGAGTCATGTGCACCGTATATGTGTAAAATCTCCCAATTCCCAGCCAACACACCGATATTTTGCTCCATTTTGCCAGCAAATTCCCTTTCAAAATTCTTCGATATTTTGCTAGAAGAATTGCTAGCAAATTCGGGTCAGCACTAATCCGCGGGCAAAAAGGCCATGGACACTTTTGATTCCCGCGGGCAAATTTTGGTCATCCGCAGGAATATCTCCATGGTGACTTTCCTGTAAACGTGGATTTGCCTGTCGTGTGAATCGCCTATAACAAAATAATAAATACTACTACCGTAAAGTACCGTTGATCCGCCCCCACGCCATGTCGCTTCCCAGCTGGGTTTTCGGCAGGGGGCGGGAATTAGATCAAGGCTGTCAAGTGCAGTACGATGTACAACAACGTAGAGGATCAGTCTCAATGTGCTGGATTGTGCACATTTTGATCCTGGATTGGCAAGTATTGTGTACAGCAGTGTATGCGTCGGTTCAACATCGTATTTCGTTGTATACGCCGAAGTCGCTTCACAAGGAGAAAATCGACAGGGGGCGGGAATTAGAGAGGGGGCGGATCAACGGTACTTTACGGTACTACCACTACTACTACTACTACTACTGACCAAACCACTTTTACGGGCAAAAAATACCATGGTAAGCACACAAGTGATGGAAAAGAGTGAGTAAGAACGAAAGAGAGAAAGAAAGAGAGAATGCACTAGTATGTCAAGAGAAGTAATCAATTACTACTACTATTACTACTACTACTACTACTACTTGGAAGCGTGTTTTTATTGACCACATAAAATGATGATGCAAAGAAAGAAAAGAACATCGGAAACATAATGCTGGATTTGAAAGAAGAAGAGAAAAAGGAAGATTAAAAGAAACCTGACCAAGAGAACTCAAGCATTGCACCCAGGAGGCAAAAATGAACTCAATCCCTAGCATAGGCTCAATGAGGTCGTGTAATTGCACGAATTTCAACGGATCCAAGTAAAACTCCAACCAACAAGTGCTACTAGTACTACTACTACTACTACTACTACTACTACTACTACTACTACTACTACTACTACTACTACTACTACTACTACTACTACTACTACTACTACTACTACTACTACTACTACTACTACTACTACTACTACTACTACTACTACTACTACTACTACTACTACTACTACTAGCATCAAGAGTACATAAACTCTTGCTAGCATCGATGGAGTTTCCTGGCACGTACGATCCCCAAGAGTAAAAGTTATGTACTACAAATACTCTTGATATCCCCAAGACCATCTTGATATCTGGATGGGCCATGTAATAATTATGGTAATGGGCCGGGCAGGCCGCGGTGGTTCCAAATAAAGTGGCCTGCCATTAATGTGTATGTAGTTCCCACCTTTGCCAAAACGATGCAACAATACATGTTAGCACTGTCCTGCCAGCTCTTGCATGTGTGCCAGCAAGGGAGTTACGTCAAATATTGCTAATTTTGCCTGACTCCCTCATGCCAACGCCCCCAAAACGGGCCAGCTACTCGTCCGGGAATGGGTACGTGCACTCCTTATGGAATTTGGGGTCAATCAGGGAGTCGTCAAATACCGTATGTATTTGACAACTTCATGGGCCGTCAGCCGTATGGCCCTACTATGGGGTCAAAATCATGCTCAAATACTCAGAAACAGTGGAGGCACGTGGACCGCGCCGTGCAGTACAACTGCATGCCATGAGCTAGCTGTGAGATGCCTTGCACAAACTCCAAGTTTGATCTTTCCCAAGCACCTGTAACCCGTTGATGTGAGCTTTGATCTTGTTTGGAACTCGGCAGCCGCATGCAATGTTTGCCTTACCTTGAAGAAACCGATGGTCGAAGCCGTTTAAAAACGTTCGGGTGTGTTAAGAACAAGAAGCTTGTAGTGCCGATTAATTATTGTTGATGCAATCGGCAGGTGTGTGAGAGCAAATGCATGCTTCAGTCGGGAGGACTCACATCATACAAACAAGGGAAGCTTGGCTGACTCAGAGAATGCTGATGGTGGTTGTGACGGTAACAGGATAGGAAAGGTGAGGCTCAGCTGCATGCAATCAATGCGACCAGTGTGTGCGTGTGTGTGTTTCAAAATGACAAGCGGCCGATTCGAAGGCGCCTGGGAGCGAAAGTTCTGCCTAACATGTGGCCTTGCCCAACCAACCAGTGACTGTCCGCCATGCAGACTGTTCGGTGCTGTGATTATTTGAATTTGCAAATCCTTGCAGCAAGGAGGATAACGAAACCGTTTGAGGGAAATGGTCACTGGCACAGGCCCCGGAGCAAGAGTGCAGTGAACACCTCCCGGCGCGGAGTGTCTAGGACATGCATATGCTGTGCAGCTGGCACTGACCTGGGTCGACCGAGGCTGATTTGAAATTGTCAGCCTGTCATTATCTTGACGATCATGCAGCGTTCCTTGCAGGAGTGATTACCAGGGTTTAGTACCAGGCGTCAATGCACCATACGTGTTTGCTTGTACCCACACTTGAGAGGAATCAAAAGCGTTTCTGCTGTAACTCTGAGTTTCACAGACAGCGACTTGACTACAATTTTCAGAATTTTCACTGTCACGAGCAACCACAACTCCCTGGAGTGTTTACTTGTGTTGGTTTGTAAACTGAGAAGAAGTAGCGACGACCCGGCCATTATGGAATCCAATACACCACACCACCACATTGCACTCTTGGCCGATCCAAACTCTGCACTCACATCACCATCACCACAGCGAGGACAATTCCGGTATATAGATTGATATTGACAATGACCCTCCAGACAGCTGTTTCGCTCCTGAGCTCATCAGTGGAGGCATAATGTTGAATGAAAGAATAATAAGAATAGACTGATCTTTATAGGGCTAAATTGGCGCTATTGCGCTCATTCTGCATAGAAACGTGGCATGCCCTAAGTGACAAAAGTGATAACAAGGTCGGGTGATAACGACACGCGCTCATGGCTGGGACAGGAACATGTAGCACGTGTGAAAGGGGGGGGGGGGGCAAAAAACAGCAGTCAGCCTAACACCAGAAAAGTTAGTTATTGCATGTGCCACAAAAACAAAGATGCTGCGGCTGACTGTACTTGTCCCATAGTGACGTGACGGGGAACGAACGACGAAGCGAACTGGCCGGCGCGGCAGACCCAAAGGCCCCTGGGGCAATCACTGTCCTGCCAGCCCGTCGCACACAGCCACACCACGCCGCCATACCCGTTGAACACGTACACTGATTTTTCCTGCGCCTTCAGTCAGCATCTTCCGCCGCAAAACAGCCCCTTTACACCCCAGCCCGGATGAGCGCGTGTCGTTATCACCTGACCTTGTTATCACCTTTGTCACTTAGGGTATGCCATGTTTCTATGCAGAATGAGCGCAATTGCGCCAATTTAGCCCTATAAAGATCAGTCTATTCTTATTATTCTTTCGTTCAACATCATGATGAGCTCAGGAGGAGCGAAACAGCTGTCTGGAGGGTCATTGTCAATATCAATCTATACACCGGAATTGTCCTCGCTGTGGTGATGGTGATGTGAGTGCAGAGTTTGGATCGGCCAAGAGCGCAATGTGGTGGTGTGGTGTATTGGTTTGAAAACTATCAAATTAATCTGGCAAAGTACCCAGTACTGTTGTAGGACACATAGAATAACATATAGAATAACATATAAATTCACGTTTCGCGTTCGACTCGCTGGAGGCCGAGTTTTCTGCATCCATAGGGACTCCACCACTCTATGTGGATCAAGGCGCAGATGCAGCTCCTAAAGCGGTGGGAGGTGAGTAGATCAGACCCACCACAAAGTGGTCAAAGACCGAGAATCCCATTCGCTGCATCCATGCGGGATACATATGGAAGTACGTTATACTGTGCGTATCGGTTATAGCGTGGTCGTGTAAAAGAATATACTGCCTACAAGAATGAACTCTCATGTTTTCATAATCAAAATATGGATTTCAAGTGCACATTTATTCTTACAAGCAATTTTATCCCATAGTAGAATGTATCGGTCCTAAGAATGGACTTTGTGTAGCGAGACATGCCAGATTAGTACGTGTATCGCCTGTAGTAATAACATCTGTCCAATTCCGTTCTGATCTGACTCTCGTTGCGTCGTAGTGCTGCAGATTCAACTGTTGTGGTCATGTAACTCATGTTGCATAGCCACGTGGGACTATGACCAGCCACATGCACAGAAGTACTGTGTTGCATGTACGATGATCTTCCTGCCCCTGAACACATGCATTTGACATGCCACACTTGATTTAGCGTGTGTAAGAAATATCGGAAATAAGAATAGAAAGTCGTTTTTCAAACACCCACGCTATAACCGATACCTACTATACCAGTACCGTTGATCCACGCCCTGTCGAATTTCTGAATGTGAAGCGACTTCGGCGTATACAATGAAATATGTTGTTGAACCGCCGCATGCACTGCTGTACGCAATACGTGCCGGTACACTACAGGATGAGACGGTGCACAATCCAGCATGCCAAGTCTGATCTTCTGCTTTGTTGTACATCGCACTGCACCTGAACGACTTGATCTAATTCCCGCCGCCTGCCGAAAAACCAGCTAGGAATCGACACTGGGAGGGAGGGGGGGGGGGGGAGGACGGATCAACACTGGGAGGGAGTGGGGGGGGGGGGATCAACACTGGGAGGGCGTGGTGGGGGGGGGGGGGGAGGACGGATCAACGGTACTATACGGTACTAGTATACCGAGCATTACATTAAAGAGCAATGAGTCCTGACATCAACTTGAAATTCTGCCGGGATGGAGCACGGATACATGAAATGGAGTTGCGCAGTTGTCTAAGGTCCTCAGGCTGCGTATGGTGCTCTATGTCCGGTGGACAGAGCCAGTAATACATATTCTTGACACGAGTTATGAGAAACAATCTGTCGACAAGGGTTTCGCTGTATTGTGTTTCCGGTTTTGGTAATCGAACAACTCAATACAGTACTGTTGGTGGCAGGAGAACTGGGGGTGAGCCTCGTAGCCTGGCATGACCTGAAAGCCAAACTCGCAGCAGCAGCAGCAGCAGCAGCAGCAGCAACAGCAGCAGCAACAGCACTGACACCAGCTGTCATGTACTGTAAAACCGGAAAGTCTAACGTTTTAACGACCAATTATTTTTCGTTATTTGAAAAAAAACGTTATCGCTAGATGTCTGTGTAACGATGTGCATACAGATGGGTGGCCAGCTTGCCATCGTTAAACTTTCTGCTCGTAATCATGCTAAAATTACAAAAACGTTTAACAGTTTGGTCGTTAGACTTTCCGGTTTTACAGTATGGCAGGCCCGAAGGAGCCGGTCCGGTTGGTCAGGTTATCACCGGACCAACTTTGTAGCTACCAACGTATGTGTACTGCTGAGGAGGGTATTATGTCACCGCCATGTTACATCTACTGTACAAGTACGAAATCTTTTGTTAGACCACTCCAAAAGCAGGCTTGTTACGTACTAAATTTCGTTTTCGGTCGAGGTCTTTCAACCCGAACGTTCAGAAAAGAACTTCAGTTTGGTACAAACTTTAGTTACTTCGTGCCCCCCCCCCCTATTAAACGAATATAGCGAAAGTTAATTCCAAAAGAAAATTTGCACTTATACAGTATACATAAATATGGTACGACCGGACCAAATTACCAATTGACAACTGCTTCCGGCAGTCCTGTATGGTGCAGACTGGCACTGTGGGTATCGGTGCTAACTAAAGGGGGGGGGGGGGGTGAAACGAGTATCGGAACGTTCGGCTAGGTTTGCTCCAAAAGGGCGTTGAAGAGAATTCGATTTCGCTACATCAGGGTGTGGAACGTTCGTGGATGCATGCGTAGCTACATGCAGCCCCTTGCTCGTATTGCAACCAAGAGTACAGTCACCTTTGCGTACAACGACACTCGGCGGGGCATCAGAAAAGTGTCCTTATGCCCGAAGTCTCATTACCGTATATTTTCTATTATAAGCGCCGTGCTTATATTTTTTCAACACCCCTCTACCCTGTGCTTATATTGGAGACCGCGCTTATATTGGAGACCGTGCTTATATTTTTTCAACCAATACATCCACACAGCAAGAAGAAATACATGCTAGATATCATGTATGCAGCATTGATTTCCACCAAGACCGTGCTAATAATAGAGACTGTGCTTATAATGTTTCGAAAGGTGCTCACAGTGTGCTAGTATTAGAGACTGTGCTAGTAATGGAGACCTGTGCTTATATTAGAGAATATACGGTATATGTATTACAGTTAGATGGCAGGGGCGTACACCGCTCGCCTCTAGAAGTGGTTCCCATGCCAACTGATCAACCAACATAATTCCACACGGCTAGTGCTCTTATACGTATCCGATGGAGTTTCTGCATAAACTGCTGGATAATGTCACTGCTACGCATATTTGATTTAAAAAGACTGAACTTTGCCAAGGCATTTTTTATGGATGTTTTGTTCAGCAGGACGATTTCATGTTATGCCGTGAAACGAGTCGCTGAAGCACATCCACACGCTCAG